>NC_088796.1:123602649-123903831 GCF_011386835.1 Chrysemys picta bellii
CAGATGTAAGAACAAAAACCTTGTATTAGGGTTAAAGGACAGAGTTAAATTCAAGGAAGTGATGTAGGTAGGACCCAAGGATAAAAGGAAAAAGAGGATTCAAGGGGAACAGATAGAAAAATGAATCCGATGACAATCATCCTGCTTTCCCTCCTGCAAGTCACCATCTCCCCTCTCAACAAAATATACTGAGAGACAGACTCTGACATCACATTGCGGGCAGTCCACTGACTATCAATCTAGTCAAAGCAGGCCGGACATGGTGCTGACACGCCCCTGCACCTCGCTGGGTGTGCGGGTTATCCCATTCCCTCCGACCGGGTCTGAACTTACTCCAGAGCCCATCCCTTGCTCACTAACGCACAGGGCAAGCGCCCCCGGCTGTTGTGTTAGCGTCTCATCAGCCAGACTAGAAGAACAGGTGGTGGTTAAAAGCGTGCGAGCGACCACCTCCCGACCAACTCATTTCTAAACGCCGGTGGAGATGGAGCTTCCCACCTTTACAAACGTCTGAGCTGGTGGTGCCCACTGAAGGGGTAGCGCAAGAGGGGCTGTTGGTCCCCTCCATCCTGATCCGCCTTGAGCCCTAATTCCCATGTTCTGTCCCCATCTCTTCCTTTCCCTGCCAGACAAGTCAGGAGGCAGCACGCTGCTGCCTCCTCTCCCTCCTATAACAACCTCAGGGGCACCATGCTCCTTGGACACCACCAGGGGGAGCACTGAGAGATAGTCTCTCTGCCATCAGCATCACAGCACCCCTAGAAGCCCGGAGGAGTCACTGTAGGGGGAGCCCTGCTTAATCTTCACAGCCTTGATGGATGTGCACGGAGGTTGAAGCTGAGAGATTTCACCCCTTTATCCTCAAGAATGTAAACAAAAGCAGACAAGCGCCGTAGGCCAAATCCATACACTCCCCAGTGCCTTTCACTGGAGAAAGCCTGGTCGGTATTACCACACATTCCCCGTATTCCTCCCTTCAAACTCTTTTCATGAGCTGACCCGGCTTAGCTTGAGAGAGCTACCAAGACTGCAAGCTCCAGTGGAATGGTTAAAGGGCTATTACAGAGTAGGGCAATTAAAAAAGACTTGCTATAAGTGGAACAAATTCCATAGCAACTCCTAGTGTAATGATGGACCAAAAGGGATGGAAAGAACATGGGTTTGTTTTGGATGTCCTATGCACATGAACAAGAAAAGGAACGAGTAATGAGAAAACCCTGCACAGAATGAGGTGCAAATAACACTGTCCAAACTGGTGTAACTACACTTGTGGATTCGTCTGACTATTCTTGCACCATGCAATATGAAGTACAGTCACACTTGTCATCACCCATGTCACATCCAAAGGGAAATTGTGTCAGGTCATTCTCCTCAGGCTAACAGACATGGAAAAATCTCAGCTTGTGCATTTGTAGATAGCTTCCAAATAAACGTAGCTGATATTTAACAGATACCCGAGATGATTCGAGGTACTCCTTTTAATTGCTAAAATACACTAGGGCTTTGGAGAAGATGGGGGATTCTTGAAGGATTGCAATGCAGCATTTCAAAGCTGAATGGGGATAGATTGTACATAGGAAGAATTTAACCCAGAAAATTTAAGGAAGAACTATTCTAAATGCACATAGTAGCTTGTTGTGATGTGACCACGTTGTGAAAAACTGTATGCGGTACCACCCAAAGAGCTTTGACACAATAACGTAGAGAACCCACTCTGCCCTTGTTAGTAACTAGAGACGTCTCAAGCGCTACTATGTTGTTTTGGACTGAGCACAAGGAACAGCGGGTGTCTGACAGGAAACGAGTGCGTTTTTCATGTGTTGTCACAGTAGGTTGCCCATACCACCCATCACGTGGCACGCCGAGGTGAGTGATGATGGTGTATATCTTCTACAACAAAACCCTGTGTGGGGGTTGTTCACTTTATTATTTATTATTATTATTATCATGGCTACCCTGTTCTGGGGGCAGTGCATTTCCAGACAGCTGCAAGCAGCTTGCCTCTTGCCTTACAGCAAATAGCATTCCCATGTCTCCCAGCCGTGTCAGAGATGTTGTATTCTATGTCACTGTCCCACGGAGCGGGAATTGGGATCTGAGTTTTACAAGGCAGTAAAACTTTCAAAGAGGAGATCTGCCAGAGGATATTTGAAAATGTTTGAAAGGGACAATGTAGGGACAGATGCTGATAGTGTCACGCCCCGCTCTACAGATAGGCCCAGAGAGCTGAGTGGAAGCTGCTGGGCGCTCAGCACAGCTCACTGGGAAATGATTTTGCTTTGAAATTTTTCTTTTCCCAACCCAAGTTGTTTCCCCAGCAAGCAACACCAGACATTGTTCAGCTTTCTGCAACTGAAAACCCAGAATGTCACGGTCTTTGGGTTTTTCCGTTTTGATGAAAATTGACCTTTTTTCCACAAAAAATTATATTTTCTCCAAAAGCCATTTCCACCGAGAAACCATTTTGACAGAAAATCTTCTAGCAGCTCGAGTTCTCAACACTTTAGACCTCCATCTGGACTCGGTCCAAGGGGGGTCCTTACCTTGGCCTGCATCAATAAGTTAAAAAGATCCTATAGGCCAAATTATGCCCTAACACCTGGTAACTCCTCATTATAATTTGGAGAGCACCGTGACATCCATAAGACCTCCTTAGCTTTTAACAGGGTTTCACAGCTGATAAATTTGGAAACAAGGGGTTACACAATGTGTCAATGGAGCATAATTTGGCCTGCAAAATCTATCATGGCTGGGGATGCTGTGTGGGAAAGAAAGAACCCAGCCTGACTCTCAGATCCCAGGCTGTTGGCAGGGCTGATGCTTAGGGAAAAAAGACATTTTTTTACTTGAGGATTTGACATAGAAGACACAATAAACAAGGAATGCCACGGTGCCTTTTTTTTCAAAGTCACGTTTCTGAGGCGACCTGCACCGTGAAACACTACGTTGTGATTCTTGATGTCTGTAAATGGAACTCCAGCCATCTCACGAGTGACTAGAACGCTTTGTGGTGCCCCCTTCTTTCTTGGGGCACATCTTAAATGACAAGTAGCCATAGGCGAAGAGCTGAACTGTTTGACAAGAGAACGATCAAGAGGCATGAACTAGTTATAAAACTAAACCACTGATATTTTCCGAACGGTATTTGTATCCTCCATGAGCTATGTTGCCTCTATGCTCTTCCCTAATCCTGTATATTAAGCACCCCCAGTTACAGCTGATGCATGAAAATAACTCATACTGTTAACAACTTGGTTTATCATTAATAAAAAGAAGAACTAAGGCCCAGATGCCGAAAGGTATTTAGGTGGCTAACTCATGTCGATTTAAATGAGAATTTGGCACCTAAACATCTTTGTGGATCTGGGCCTAAATGACTAAAAAGCATGTACATCATGGCCCTGATTGTGTTTCCTTACTCAGCCTGAGTAACACTAATGGACTACTCGAGGAGTAAAGTGCTATTCAGCATGGGTAGGGCAGCATCAAGCCCCATATTATCAATAAACATTTATATTGCTCCACAGATGTGTATGGTGCTTTTTTGGTTGTGCAAGAGATATAGCCAGAGCCTGAAAGAAATTACAACTTAATGACAGCTGCAAATGTACCATTTTGATAACAATATGGTCAAAAGGGTCTGCTGTAATGTTGGTTTCCTTGCAATTCTGCTCTTGGGCTGTATATAGAATATCAAGGTTGGAAGGGACCTCAGGAGGTCATCTAGTCCAACCCCTTGCTCAAAGCAGGACCAATCCCCAGGCAGATTTTTGCCTCAGATCCCTAAATGGCTCCCTCAAGGATTGACCTCACAACCATAGGATTAGCAGGCCAATGCTCAAACCACTGAGCTATTCCCCCCTCCCCCATGTTGAGGAGGCTCACCATGGCTGCAGGGGGGACTTTTTTTCAATGGCATGAGTGCCAATTATCCGTGTTAATTCCCCAGTGCATTGCAGGGAGCATAGATGGAGAAGGCCGAAAACATGCTTTTACAGGGAGCTGAGATGCTGGACCAAGCAAGGGCTCACTACAAACAGTGCATCTATTTAGGATCCCTCACTCCCCATTATTTCTGTCCTCTCTCTGCTCTGCCTGCCCCCAATCATGTAAATTCCAAAATGACCATCATGGCAACCACACAGCCATTTCCCTGATTTTTCCCAACCCCCTCCAGCAAACACAACTGCCCCCGCTGCCATCTCTGGGAGAGGGCGGAAAAGAAGGATGCAAACAAACAATGAGCGGGTTGAGACTGAACCAGTTCCACTGTTGTGAGGCTCTTTGGGATTCAGCTGCCACGCTGAGAAGCCTATTTGGTAGATCTCGTGCTAATTCTCCATGATGAAAAGCCGCCTGCCTCCTGGGAACTACCTACAGCCTTCAAGAATGGTCAGGTCTGGCAGTTTTATCATGCACACTAAGAGAAGACATAATCAATTCCCCAGTTGGCACTCTACGCTGAATACCCACTTTTTCAGCTTGATAGCAGGCCTAAATTAGTTATTTAGCAACTAGACCCTAATTTAAAGTGAGCAAGTACCTTGACAAGGATCATTGTTCAAGGCCAGACCCCTTTGCTTTCAGACGAGAGGCCCACAAATCCCTGGAAGGTGATAAATAGACAATTAGAAAATAGATATATTTTGTTAGCTCTACAAAGCTCCCCGGTGCTGTCAAGCTCACAATAAAGGGGGCGCCAGTAAATTGGTGGGCTATGAAAGCCAGCTGTACTGTCATCACTCCAACAGACACAAAGCCATATGTGGCCATTTACAGGACATCCCGGAGAATAGATTGGGCCAATAAGACCAGAGGGAACTAAAAATACTTGACAAAGTTGGCTGCTCTTCATTTAACAAGAATAAAATATCTAATGGAGTGTAATGGAGCCCATCAATCACCTCCGGGCAAAGCTCGGCTCGAATACTTTACTTTTAACTATTAATGGAAGTTTCTTTTCTCTCTGTAATAAGTCAGAAATGAATATCCTGTGTCTGCAGCAGGATGGTGTTGCGTGAATAGTAACAAATGAGGTGTACCTGATGGCAGGGATAGAAAATGAATTCTGACTTAAATCCAGGGAGAGAGAATGAGCAAATTAGTACCCGCAGACTCCGACGCCCTAAAAACAACTTACCGCCAGAGATGTGTTAGCCTGCGTTTTTAAATTAGTCCAGTCAGCCTGGTTAGCTTGCTTTTATTTATTCGTTTTTTTAATCGTTGGGGTTTTTTGGCAGGGGTACATGAAGGGAAGTTTTGCAGTGATCTGTTAGGAAAACATAGTTTCGGAAGCTCAGTTTTATTTTCCAAAAACGAGTCTTTGGAGGTAAGGAATGGAACGCAGGCAAAGTCTAGCATAGGATCGCTATTACCACAGCTACTGTGGGCTTAAGCTGGAAAGGCAAACTTAATCCTGGACTCCTTCACAATGATATGTCCTTTAAGAATGAAATTTTCCATTGGAGCAGTGGCAGGTCTTCCTACAATACTTTGCCTTAGGGGCATGTAGGTAGTGTCTGCTTCCGGTAGCTTCTAGTCCAGATCATCCAGAAGAAATGGAAAATCTCCACATATAAAATAGCTCTAGTTTGCCCCATCCTTTGTTTGTGTGTGTGTGAGAGAGAGAGAGAGAGACAGACAGACAGACAGACAGACGATAGCTGTTGTAATCACTAGAAACTGATATTTATTAACTCTGAAACACTACATTGTTTTGTGATGAATCCCTACTGAAATATCAGCTAGCAAATCATAAACCATTGTCTTAATCACTAGCATTAAGCATTAGCAGTGCGCACTAATATTAAAATTCCAAGACCCCCATAAAGTAAGAGTTTTGTTATAGCAATTAAAGAGTGTACATAAGTGCAATGTCTGATCGCTTACTTATTTTTAGCTGCTCTCCTATCTTAAGGCAAGAGTAACATTCTATTTTGCAGAAGACCAAATGTCACCCTCTGCATGTACTTGGTTGTACAAAAAGCAATACAGTCAGCTGGAGAAAAGTGACCTTCCATTATGGAAGTGTCCCACAGAACTAATAGAGAATGATAAACCTATAGACTTGAATAGCAAATGTAGAGAATTATATCCCTGCTACAGAATGGTTAAAAAAAACCCCAGGACATCATTTTTATTACATTCTATAAGTTTATAGAGTAATTTCTTTAGAAATAAAATAAAATAAATAAATAAATAAAGAACAAGTTCAAAATCTCTTAGAAAAGTTAGATGCCTGCAAGTCACCAGGGCCTGATGAAATCCATCCTAGAATACTCAAGGAGCTAACAGAGGAGGTATCTGAGCCTCTAGCTATTATCTTTGGAAAATCATGGGAGACAGAAGAGATTCCAAAAGACTGGAAAAGGGCAAACATAGTGCCCATCTATAAAAAGGGAAATAAAAACAACCCAGGAAACTACAGACCAGTTAGTTTAACTTCTGTGCCAGGGAAGATACTGGAGCAAGTAATTAAGGAAATCATCTGCAAACACTTGGAAGGTGGTAAGGTGATAGGGAACAGCCAGCATGGATTTGTAAAGAACAAAGCATGTCAAACTAATCTGATAGCTTTCTTTGATAGGATAACAAGTCTTGTGGATAAGGGAGAAGCTGTGGATGTGGTATACCTAGACTTTAGTAAGCATTTGATACGGTCTCACATGATATTCTTATCGATAAACTAGGCAAATACAACTTAGATGGGGCTACTATAAGGTGGGTGCATAACTGGCTGGATAACCGTACTCAGAGAGTAGTTATTTATGGTTCCCAATCCTGCTGGAAAGGTATAATGAGTGGGGTTCCGCAGGGGTCTGTTTTGGGACCGGCTCTGGTCAATATCTTCATCAACGACTTAGATATTGGCATAGAAAGTACGCTTATTAAATTTGCAGATGATACCAAACTGGGAGGGATTGCAACTGCTTTGGAGGATAGGGTCAAAATTCAAAATGATCTGGACAAATTGGAGAAATGGTCTGAGGTAAACTGGATGAAGTTTAATAAAGACAAATGCAAAGTGCTCCACTTAGGAAGGAACAATCAGTTTCACACATACAGAATGGGAAGAGACTGTCTAGGAAGGAGTATGGCAGTAAGGGATCTAGGGGTTATAGTTGACCACAAGCTAAATATGAGTCAACAGTGTGATGCTGTTGCAAAAAAAGCAAACGTGATTCTGGGATGCATTAACAGGTGTGTTGTGAGCAAGACACAAGAAGTCATTCTTCTGCTCTACTCTGTGCTGGTTAGGCCTCAACTGGAGTATTGGGTGCAGTTTGGGGCACCGCATTTCAAGAAAGATGTGGAGAAATTGGAGAGGGTCCAAAGAAGAGCAACAAGAATGATTAAAGGTCTAGAAAACATGACCTATGAAGGAAGGCTGAAAGAATTGGGTTTGTTTAGTTTGGAAAAGAGAAGACAGAGGGGACATGATAGCAGTTTTCAGGTATCTAAAAGGGTGTCATACTGAGGTGGGAGAAAACTTGTTCATCTTAGCCTCTAAGGATAGAACAAGAAGCAATGGGCTTAAACTGCAGCAAGGAAGGTTTAGGTTGGACATTAGGAAATAGTTCCTAACTGTCAGGGTGGTTAAACACTGGAATAAATTGCCTAGGGAGGTTGTGGAATCTCCATCTCTGGGATATTTAAGAGTAGGTTAGATAAATGTCTATCAGGGATGGTCTAGACCAGGGGTCGGCAACGTTCGGCACGCGGCTCGCCAGGGTAAGCACCCTAGCGGGCCGGGCCAGTTTATTTACCTGCTGATGCAGCAGGTTCAGCCGATCGCGGACCCCACTGGCCGCGGTTCGCCGTCCCGGGCCAATGGGGGCGGCGGGAAGCCATGGCCAGCACATCCCTCGGCCCACGCCGCTTCTCGCCACCCCCATTGGCCCAGGACGGCGAACTGCGGCCAGTGGGGGCCGCGATCGGCCGAACCTGCCGCGTCAGCAGGTAAACAAATTGGCCCGGCCCGCCAGGGTACTTACCCTGGCGAGCCATGTGCTGAACGTTGCCGACCCCTGGTCTAGACAGTATTTGGTCCTGCCGTGAGGGCAGGGGACTGGACTCGATGACCTCTCGAGGTCCCTTCCAGTCCTAGAGTCTATGCATCTATGAATAAACCCCGTTGATTTCATCCCCGTTCAATTCTAAAGGAATATTCCATAGGTGTTGTCAGGGATTGAAGGTGGAAGATTTGACCTTTTGCCTAAGATCCTAATTGTACTGGCCTCATTGCTGCAATTAATCTTTAGCAAAACATAAGAGATGCTCTAACTTGCCCTGGCTCACAATATATCTGCATCCAGGATTTTAGCTGGGTATTTCTAAAACTAAATCCTTTCATACTTCTACGGTGATTGCTACCCATTATAGCTCTAGAAAAGGGGTGGTCAATAGGCAGACTGCAGGCCAAATCCAGACTGCCAAATGCTTTTGAATGGACCCCGACATCTTTTTATTTACTTAGTATTATCATTATTATTATTTTCTCTGGAGTCTGCACCTTGACTATACCTTGACCAAGAAATTTGGACCTTGGCAAAAAATAATTGACTACCCCTGCCCTAGGACATCCATTCAGAGCTATCCGCAGCCATACGTGAACTTACACAGCTATTTCTTAATTAATATTTACCATTTGTAAAATTACAGTGAAATGTATTAAATTATTTACAGATATATGTGAGTGTGCACGTATAGGTAAACACTCTTTAAATACATATTTGATGTATACTCATGTACATACATATGTAGTATTTGCGTAACACCCTAGAGGCCTCAATTGAAAGCAGGTCCCACGGTGCTAGGCGCTGCATGAAGATATTGTAACTCTCCAGGGCAGGAATTGTTCGTTTGCTCTGTAAATGGACAAGACAGACAAAGCTGGGCGAATGATTGTGTTATCTCCATTGTACAGATGGGCACAGGGAGATTAAATGACTCGCCTGAGGTCACATAGCGAGTCCAAGAATCAATCCTCAAAGGGAGTTAGGCACCTAAATATCTTTGAAGATCAGGGCTCTAGGGCGTTAGCCACCAGCTCAGCCCTTTAGCTTCAAGACCGGAATCCCTCCCACATTGGCTCAGAAAAATCACCCTTCTTTTAAGTTTGTAGTTAGATCTGGGACATGTTGTGAAGGTTGTGCCTCCTTTTCTCCAGCCTAGTGAGACCTAAAAGAAGAGCAGGGCTAAATGGAGAGAGAAAAGCATCTATGAGCCGCTTCACCTATTTTTTACTATTATTATTTAGGCACAAAGATGGCCACTAATAAAGTAGTGATTAGGACCAAGTATCTGCAAAGAGAAAAATGCTTCAGCACCGAGAACCTTTACACGCATGCCCCCAAAGTGTCTCCAGCCAGTGCAGAACAAGTAGCAGTAGTGGGTTGTAAGAGCAGTGGGTCCCCTGGGAGGTGTCACCACCGGTAGCAGGAGAAGCCCCAGACACAGGGCGGTGCTGAACATAGGCCAGTGTAACACCATTAGTTGGGTTGAGCAGCCTGTTCTACTGCGGCTGCACTACCATTGTTAGTCACATTAGCTAGCTCAAAACTAGCCCAGGGATGGCTAGACACGCTGCGGTCACACCTCTGACGTACCCTGAGGCACCTAAACACTTAGACACTTTTTGAAAATATTCCCCTTGGCCTCTGTGTGCCTCCTTGGGGCAGGGACCATCATTTTGTTCTGTGTTTGTACAGCGCCTAGCACATTGGGCTCCCAGTCTGTGACTAGGCTCTTAGGTGCTACATACAAATAATAAATAAGAATAATAATAGACTTCCACTTGCACTTACAGGACCAGGTTCTCAGCTGCTGTAAATCAGTGTAGTTTTCATTGGAGCCCCACTAGTTTGTTCATACTCTGACCCAAGAGCTTCAATCATGTTTTGACAGGTTGCGCTATTATCCAAGAAACATACTTGATACAGATCAACAGTAAGAAGACCTTAAAACAGGTGGGTGTGCTATGATTGAACTGAACAAGGAGCCAGGAACTGCATGGATGCTCATGTGACACAAGGAGGAGAGCACTGAACTGTACTGAAAACAATCTACGGCTAAAGCCTGGGACAACCAAAGCCGTGTGGTGTAAGTGGATCACGCTCAGTAGAGGAAAGGCCATTGTGTGTGTGTGGGAAGATATCTGTCACCACCACCAGGTTGTGTAGTTCCCAGGATCTGCAGTCTGGGCCGTAGACAAATACTGTCATTACCTGTTAGCTGCCTGACACTAGTGTCTAGGGTCCTGATGTGCTAGGTGCTGTACATACGCATGTGAAGAGACAGTCACTCCCCCAAAGAGCCAGAGATCTAACCGGACAAGACAGCTGAGCGGTGGAAGGCAGGCAGGATTATTATCCCCATGTTACTGGGGAACTGAAGCACTGGGGGCCAAAGGCTAGATTTGTAAAGGTATTTCGGTGCCGAACGGTGTAGATAGGCATCTAGTGGGATTACCGAAAGCACCCAGGCACTAACTGCCACTGTCTTCCCTCTGCCCACACAACCTTATCCACGCACACTAGGAAATCACCCTCCACTCCCACCCTCCCTTTGGTTCCCACCCTCGCTGACCCATTCCCTCTCCATAGTCCTGGTCGCTTACGCTGCCCCTGTCCCTGGTTTCCTCTGGTCCACCCTCAAACTCGTCCCGGCCACCGCACGCCACATGCTCAAAACCCTTCCCTCCTTCCTCCCCACAGCTCCACACTCTAGCCCCCGATCTGCATCCCCCAGCTCTGGAATCTTTCCCCCTACCCAAACCTAAAAAACCCACGGAGGGTGACCAGACAGCAAGTGTGAAAAATCAGGACGGGGGTGGGGGTAATAGGCACCTATACAAGACAAAGCCCCAAATATCAGGACTGTCCCTATAAAATCGGGACATCTGGTCACCCTAAACCAGGGGTGGGCAACCTGCGCCTGAGAAGGAGCCAGAATTTACCAATGTACATTGCCAAAGAGCCACAGTAATATGCCAGCAGCCCCCCATCAGCTCCCCCCGGCTCCTAGCGCCTCCCACCCACCGGCAGCCCCGCCAATCAGCGCTTCCCCCACCTCCCGATCAGCTGTTTCATGGCGTGCAGGAGGCTCTGGGGGGAACGGGGGAGGAGCGAGGGCACTGCAGGCTCCGGGGAGGGGGCGGGAAGGGGTGGAGTGGGGGCAGGGCCTGTGGCAGAGCCAGGGGTTGAGCAGGGAGCACCCCTCGGCACATTGGAAAGTTGGCGCCTGTAGCTCCAGCCCCGGAGTTGGTGCCTATACAAGGAGCCACATATTAAGAGCCGCATGTGGCTCCGGAGCCACCGGTTGGCCACCCTCGCCCTAAACCCACGTGACTCCCAAGGCTCAGAACCCCGCTCCCCAGGTAGTTAACTCTTTCCCCTATTCCCCCTTCCCCCCCATGCTCTCGAGCCCGCCCTGCCCTCGCCTGCTCAGAAACATTCCCTGGTCTGGGCCAGGAGCAGTAGGGAGGGACCGCAGAGAGTTGGTGCACAGCAGTCTGCATGCGTCCTGCATCTGTAGCCCCTAGGGGCACATCAACACTGCACAAACCATCCCAGGCCAGCGAGTCTCAGAGCCTGGGTGTACAGACATGGGCTGGAGGGGCTCACACTACGGCACTGAAAATGTGCAGTGTAGACATACTCCTGCTCGGGTTGGACCCCGGGCTCTGAGACCCATCCCCCTCGCTGGGCTTCACACCCCATTCTGCAGCCCAAGCGGGAACGTCTACATGGCTATTTTTAGCCCCATAGAGCAAGCCCCATGAGCCAAGCGTGTAGACACGGGCTCTGAGACTCGCTGCCTCAGGTACCCTCAGAGGTCTGTGTTCCCTGCTCTGTGCCTCCTCCCATGGACTGCAGGGCCCCCGGGGCTGGCATGGAGCAGACCTAGCCCCACTGACCCTTGGTGCCTATGGTGTCTTCTGCCTGGTCACCCCAGCGCTACCATCACCTGTTCTATCAAGAGAGGGGGAAGGATAGTTCTGTCACTACCTTCACGTCAGCTCCATCGAGCACCGTGTCGAAGCTGAAAACACAGAGATCCAACTCCCTCAGGATGCTGAGGGCTTTGGAAAAGTCTGAAAGTATGGAGTAGAGCTGGGTGAAAAATAAGGGGCAGAAATATCACCATTTTTTTCATTAAATTTCCTCTTCTGCTCCCCCCCACGCCCGCCCTTTTGGAGACATTTGAAACTTTAAGGGGAAAAAACCCTCCCTCAATTTGATATTTTGGAGAGTTTCATCTAGCTCTCGTCAGCAGGAAGGGCTTGGGTTCAGAGGATCTGCATTTACTTACAACCAAAAATTATATTCAAAGCTTTCCAAATTGCATGAGGTGGGGATACGACGTACTGATAAGAATCCTTTGAAGCAAGAGATGGTGGTGCTATTAGACAGATCTTTGCTAATTATTGATAAGGCACATTCTTAAAGCTCCAAGATTAAATTAACATAAATCGTATTTGTAAAAGAACAGTCCCTTGCAAATGCCTTCTGTCTGGCCATTTTCTTGTACTTTGTTTACATTTGATAGGACATAATGAGGCCATCTTGGTGCCAGTTTGCGTCTCTGCTAGAAACATGATTCAAGAGCACAGCCTACCATTGTCGAATGAAATTGCCAGAGAAGTAATTGCTTTTCAGAAGGAGCCTGTGCTCATTTATATGATTATGATTTGTTGATTAATCTTTTTTCCTCCTTTCTGGACTTTGCATAGTAAGCAAGATCGTCCCCTTTGGTAGCTTTATCATTTTAATAAACCTTGGCATGGAGGCAGAAATCCAGGACCACCTGAGCACTAATTAATCAATTTACCATGGACTGTGCAAGGTATTAGGTTAACCAATGCTCCTTGGTGAACCAAGAACCCATTAACCATTCTTGTCACACTGTGTGAGGACGAGTTGACATTCTCTGTACTCCACCCAGTAGGGCTGAAATCGGTAAGCTGCAGCACATAAAAAGAAAAGTGGGGAAGCAGAATTTCAGGGCAACAGAGAAGATGACACCTAAGGCAGATATCTTCCTAAATGCACACGCCTCCAATACTTCACAGGGAACTCCAAAGGAAAGTGATCACACGCTGCTTCTATGCTGCAGTGATATCAAAGACTAGATCTGCCTCTTCCCCGCCTAAGCCCAAGTAGCTGGGTTTGGTGCAAGGGGATTTCCATGGGAGTAGGTGGGCTAAGACATTTGTCTCCCCACTTAGAGGCTGATTTTGCAGCTTTTCCTGATCCCTCCCACACACGCACGTGGAGATGGAAGTCACCCCATGCAAGGCGGGCTCTGTGGCATGCAGAAGTGGGCAGAAGAGTTTGTCTAAAAGCAGGGACAGCCAGTTCTAGTGTGGTCATCTGTAGAAGGGTCCACATAGCCTCTCCCCCTCTTTGTAAAGCCCAAGTCCACAGAGCCCATGATTGTCACCCGGGTAATGCCTTGTAGCAAACCATCCGCGAAGCCAATGGGACTGCACACAGGCTGAACACTGAGCATGTGCTTAAGTGCCTTGCTGCATCCAGCTACGCTGCTCCACACCTTTGTAGGAAGGAGGCCTAAGCCAGGCGCATGTATGTGTCCGTGACTGGTTATCCAGCACCTCCCTGGCAGTGTGTTCAGGACAATGTGTGATCTGGGCATGTAGATTAGGTGCATGCGCCTAACGTTGGAAATCTAGCTCATACTTCTTTCCTACAACCTTGGACCTCACACACCTGGTGCCATATAGTGACCCAAAATGTAGATTTTAAATTTGCATAAAATTATATGCATTTGCATAATACTCTGCTCCTGAAGGCAGAGGGCTTCCAGCTCCTGACAACCTCCTCCTGGCCCCTGCAATCCAGCACATCTCTCTTCCTGCAGATACAGGCAGGTTTCATCCCCACTACTGGGCCTAGGGTGGGGTGAAGTCCCAGAAGGGCCTGTTCCTCCCTGCTTCCCTTCCCAGGCCTGGTGTGGGAGGTAGGTTCTGTAGGGGGTCTCTGCACATATTCCCCCAGGCCTGGGGTTCCAAAGATGGAGAGGGGAGAAGGCAACACAATACTCACAAGAGGGGTGGAGGGAGCAAAGCTGCCATGAGCTGCTAGGCTCCTCCTGCTCCTTCCACCCCTGTTGTGCAAATGGTATTGGTGCTGCCTTTGCCTATCCCTATCCAAAACCTGCCTGATGTGAGAGCGTGGCCTGACACACAACACAGCTCTGATTGGCTGCCCTGCCCAAGGAGGTGGGAGCGGACAACCACTCAAGGGGGGTTTCTTCATAGGCTGATTGGTTTTCCCTGCAGGCCCTGGGGAGAGGCTGAAACCCCCTAGCCTAGCAGGGGGAACCCGGAGAGCTGGCGGCTCTGTGGTCTGTTCAGTGATGGGTGTGACATTGTCACGTTCTTGTGTATTCACACGTAGCCCAAAGCACATGCTGCTCTGAGTAATAATATTTCTGAGGGAAGCATAACTTACATCTTCTAGTTTGGTCTCCACCCAGGACCTGTGGGCCAGACCCAGCTGATGCCCAGTAAGGGTCTGGCTACACCGCAGCCCGCGCAGGCAGACTTGTGCATCCACACTGCTATGTCTAGTGCACTCGTTCATGCCCTGCTAGCACGAGTCTGTGAATTCAGTGTAGACATAACTTTTGGAGCAGGCCCAACACCTGTAGATAGAATTTTCCTCTCCCTTTTGCACACAGATACACCATGCGCCACTCATCCATTGCAGGTCACACTGCTCCTCGGATGTAGAACCCTATCAGGATGCAGCGAGAATGTGGGTATTCTAATAATTTTTGTTTTATTTTTTCCTTCGTTCTGTAGCTGTGTATTTTATATGGTTTGTGTAAGCTATCTTCAAAGTGTCTTTGAAAAAGAGGAGACTAAGAGGGGATATGATAGAGGTATATAAAATCATGAGTGATGTGGAGAAAGTAGATAAGGAAAAGTTATTTACTTATTCCCATAATACAAGAAGGGGCCACCAAATGAAATTAATAGGCAGCAGATTTAAAAGAAATAAAAGGAAGTTCTTCACACAGTGCACAGTCAACTTGTGGAACTCCTTACCTGAGGAGGTTGTGAAGGCTAGGACTATAACAGAGTTTAAAAGAGAACTGAATACATTCATGGAGGTTAAGTCCATTAATGGCTATTAGCCAGGATGGGTAAGGAATGGTGGCTCTAGCCTCTGTTTGTCAGAGGGTGGAGATGGACGGCAGGAGAGAGATCACTTGATCATTACCTGTTAGGTTCACTCCCTCTGGGGCACCTGGCATTGGCTACTGTTGGAAGACAGGATACTGGGCTAGATGGACCTTGGTCTGACCCAGTACAGCCATTCTTATGTTCTTATGTTCTCTTAGCACAGTTACCCGACTGCATTTACTTCCACTTCATTGCTCTAACCTATTTTCAAATTAAAATGTTTTTATGTGCAGCCTAGATTCGAATGGTCAATGTATTGCTAACTTCACAAGTGAAACTAAACTGAAATCATTTAGCCCTACAATTACATTAAATATGGTGCATTTTGAACTCCTAAAAAATTAATTTTAAAAATCAAATTAAAGAGAATATTTGCATTATGAGGCATGAAAGAAGCACACCTTTTAGTGATGTAGTTGTTGAAAGAGCTCGTGAAGTCTGATTGTAAACCCTTACATTTGGAAAGCCATATATCGCTCTGTGATGGGGTGTCACTCCCTCTACAAGCTGGTTGTGCCACTGTTCCTCAGTTTCCCCTCTTTCTTGGCCTCAGAGGTATACAGATGCCTTATAACAGCTGATTTAATTAAATTCTCCCCTCTTCAGGTCTGCTTTATTAAGCCAAAATCCAGAAAACAAACAATAGAGCGAGTTGGAAATTTTCCATCAAAATGTTTTTTCAATAGAAAACAGCTTTTGGAGAATGAAATTTTCATAGAAAAATTTCTGGCTTTGTCAAAATGTTCTGTTTTACTGAAAAGCTGAAAAAAAAAAACCTCTTCTTTGAGAAAAACCTGAACAAATTTGCCGAAAATTAATTTTTTTTTTTTTAAATTATCAACATGTTTTGCAGAAGGGAAAAAAAAGTCCTTTCCCAGCTTGTTCGGCTGCAGTTAGCTTGGCCACCTAGCATGCATTAGGTTCTTTCCCTGGTCACGAGGGTTTCGTAATCAGCCCATCTCCCCTGGCTGGAGAGTGCTGCTCTCAGAGAACCGCCCGGTGCATCCTGCTCTCTGTAGGTCTCTCTCTCTCTCTCAGGCCTTCTTCCTGGCTGGTGGGGACAGCCTCTTGCAGGTCCTACAGTGACCCCAACCTAAGTTCCCTCTAAGCTGCATGGCCGCACAGCTGCATATTAAGTGCCGCGCAGGTGCTCAGGGCTGCGGCGGGGAGAGATGCCTCTCCCCAGACCTGCTGCGGTGCCCCTCCCGCAACTCCAACTTAGCCCGGCCCCGGACCTGCCGCAGCCGGGGGACAGGCACCCCTCACCTGGCCCCGACCCAGCCCGGCCCCGGACCTGCCACAGCTGGGGGACAGGCACCCCTCTTCCAGCCCAGCCCAAGCCCGGACCTGCCCTGGCCAGGGAACAGGCGCCTCTCCGCCCAGCCCAGGTGCTGCTGCTGCTGCGGGGAGAGAGTACTGGGAGAAGTCCTCTCTCCCTACCGTAGCCCCGGGAAGCCCCACTGCACCCCAAACCCCTCATCCCCAGCCCCAGTCCAGAGCCCGCACCTCCAGCCAGAGCCCTCACCTCCCGCACTCCAACCTTCTGCCCCAGCCGTAAGCCCCTCATCCCCGGCCCCACCCCCAGAGCCCGCACCCCCAGCCAGAGCCTCACCCCCCTGTACCTCAACCCTCTGCCCTAGCCCCCTCCCACACTCCGAACCCCTCAGCCCCACACATCACTGTCACACATCACCTCCATATTGGACAAATTAGAGGGGACCCTGACCCCTACCTAGTCACATGCCCCTTCTGGACAGGGCTTCACCTGAGCTGCTTAGTCCCACACTTCCGAGGAAAACCTGAACACACAGGTAGAATTAACGCCAATCTCCCTGTTATTCCCTGACTCCACAGTTTTACTGTAATGCATCTGTAGTACTTCAAGCCAGCTTTACTCTGTACTTTGCATGTCAGTGATTTCCACATACTGTTCTGTGGCCACACTGGCATGCAGAAGTGCGTAAGGCTGTGGAATAAAGTATTGCTAGATTTGTAAACAATTCGGGGCAGAGGCTGTCTGCTTGTTATGTGTTTGTTCAGTCCCTGGAAGAATGTGCGCCTAGCCCAGGGCTGGTGTTCCTAGCCGCTATTGAAATACAAATAAAACAACAGCATTGCATTTGAGACAGAATGTGTGATCATGTAATTACAGACTAACAGCTGTCCACAAGGAATGAAATTAGTTGCCAGTTCAAGCATCAATTACAGTAGAATTGTCAACCTTACCAACGTTACTATAGGTCAGTTACCAAGAGACGCATGCAGCTTGAATGATCACTAACCACCAGAAGAGGTTCTTTCTCTGGTAGCCCCCCAGGCCCTTTTCTCTGAGCTGCAGATTATCCTGTTTTTCCATAACTTCAGAAAGGATCAAATCCAAACTGAACTGTCACAGTTATAAGTGACTTTAGGAAATGACAGGCTGGTTTTCTGTTTTTTTTTTTAGCTAAATATGACAATTTACTATCCATATTACCACGATGGTTCATTTCTCAACAGTATCTCAATATTTAATTTGCTAAATGCAATTAGCAAACCCACCATTTGTAAGTGTATTTAAACAAAAGTATTTATGACTGTGCTTTTCACCTCACTAAAACACTCATTACAAAATAATTATTTTGAATTAGTCCTGGGACTTACAATAGGCAATTTGCCTTCCCACTGTTGTATTTTATCTAACCAGTTCAGATTATTTCAGAAAAAAAGTGATGGTGTCTTAACAAGTAACATTAACTCTTTCAAATTAGTATCAGAGGGGTAGCCGTGTTAGTCTGAATCTGTAAAAAGCAACAGAGGGTCCTGTGGCACCTTTGAGACTAACAGAAGTATAGGGAGCATAAGCTTTCGTGGGTAAGAACCTCACTTCTTCACTTGCATCTGAAGAAGTGAGGTTCTTACCCACGAAAGCTTATGCTCCCTATACTTCTGTTAGTCTCAAAGGTGCCACAGGACCCTCTGTTGCCTCTTTCAAATTAATTAACATGACATTTCTTCCTTAGACACCATCAACTTAGGCTTGAATAGAGACTGGGAATGGCTGAGCCATTACACACATTGAATCTATTTCCCCATGTTAAGTATCCTCACACCTCTTGTCAAACGGTCTGTAATGGGCCATCTTGATTATCACTACAAAAGTTTTTTCTCTTAATTAATTAGCCTCTTAGAGTTGGTAGGACAACTCCCTCCTGTTCATGTTCTCTGTATGTGTATATCTCTCTCCTTACTATAAGTTCCATTCTATGCATCCGATGAAGTGGGCTGTAGCCCACGAAAGCTTATGCTCAAATAAATTTGTTAGTCTCTAAGGTACCACAAGTACTCCTGTTCCATTTCTTCCTTTGTTATCCCCAGACAAGTCAGTGCCCTTCCAAAATACTCTGTGCTGACTTTAACACTGTGTTCCGATTAGCTTAACATGAGAAAGCATTCCTCTACAAAAGTTATCTGTAAGGCCACTTAGTTCTTTCACTCCCCTTCGCTGAAATATCTTGCCAGGACTGGAGTCTAAGGTAATCTCAAACCACTGCAGAAATATTGATTTACAAATTAAACAGCTATTACCACTTGCAGAATCTCTTGATGTAGCTACTGAGAGGGTAGTTAAGGGTGAGCTGGCCTGAGGCCATGTCGACAATCAGAAAAGAAGGTGAGACTACAAGATAACTAACACAGTGTAAAATGCTAATGCAAACAGAGCAAGTTGTGGTTTTAACCTCAATGTACCTGGTCCACAGGCTTGTAGAATTGGGTCTTTACGTCTAATTTTTTTTTTTGCAAGCTTATCCCAAAATGGGCAAATGCATTACTTTCAACTTGAACAGTATACTTTGGCCTCCAGCGTGTGTATCAGTTCTGTGCCCAGAGCAACCATAAACCCTTGAGGTGTAGCACAAAGAAGCCAGAGTTGCCACTTTTCACAGTTTTATGGTGAGGCCTGTGATATTTGGTTTTGGTTTCGTGGCTTCTCATCATCTCCTGCTTTTTGACCTCACACTCATGACATTTTTGCCTTTATGCAAAATGGTCCCCATCTCTCATTGTGGTCAATGGAAGTGAAACCACAGGCTGCCCTCAACCAAGATGGCTGCCACTTTTCTACAGCTTTTGCAGGTGAAAGTGAGCCTGCCCCAGTAAAAGATGGCTTCCATCTCTTATTGTTTTCAATGGGGCTGAAGCAAAACTGTGTTCAGGGAAGATGGTGGTCCCTATGTCAGCATGTGGGGGCCAGGAGAATGTGGAGCAGTCAGGAATGGGACTGGGGACGAGGAGCGTGTTAGGAAACCGGACAGGAATGTATTAGAAGAGTGGTGGGAGCAGGAGGCAGCCTGAAGAGGTGCAGGGGAAGGTGGGATGTAGGAGGGAGATGAAAGAGGTGCAGCAGGAGGAACCTGAGGAGGTGAAAGCAAGGGAGTGGGTTAACAGTGAGGGAGAACCCAAGAACAGGAGACCACATGGCACAGAAAGGGAATGCAAGGACAGCGTGATGGAGAACTTGAGTGGGCAGAAAGCTTTCTGTGGTAGGAAGAAAGGATCATGATAAAGAAATGATAAAGAACTGGAGAGCCACAGGGCAACTCTCCACCCATGAGGTGCAGAGAAGTGAGTAGATCCCCCTGCTAAGTAGTCAACGAGCAGGGCAGTTTTTTAAATGTGCATTGGAGGTTGGGTTTTGAATCTGAGATGATCACATTCACAAACGGGGGCAGGCAGCTTCTCTGGAAGAGCTTAGGAATCAGGAGGCAGATAATACACAAACACCCACAAAGCTCATTTAAAAAAAAAACAAGTCTCGTGATTTTTCAGCCAATCTCACAATTTTGCAATGCTTGGGGTTGGCAATCCCAGGGAAATGCTGCTCTTTGTTATAGCAGTGGGAATTGTGCTGCTACGGCCCATGATACACTCAGTACCTTTCTTTTGCTAGGACAGCTTTTCTTCCCGCCTCTCCCCCCCCCCCCCCCACAAGTTCCTTAAATTAAACTCATCTTAAAATATAAACATGCTTTATTTTCCAAACACTTGAATGGGCTTATTGTTTCCACCATTTATATGTAACATTAGAGTTTAATCATGAAGTTGTTAACCATAAAAAATATTAAATAAGTGAGTATGGAACATTTAAAAAAATTAGCGAGTGTTTCAGAATGAGCACTTGGAAAGAAAATGTATGCATCGAAACAATGGAGAATTACAATTAAGAGCTCTAGGGATCTCAGACTGATTTGTCCGGCTATTACTTAGTCATTTCAATTTAAATTAAAATTGTAACTATTTTCGAGTCTACTAAAAATATGTGGTGTCACATTAAGAGTTTTAATGGAGCTTTCTCCGGGGAATGCAAAAAAGCGAGTTGGTAGCACATAAATAACTATATATTGGAGAGTGAATAAATTCTCTGCCAAAAAACCAATGCGATAAAAACAAAAATGACAGTGGATTATTCTATATCCTCTAATGAAGCGAAGCCCGCACATTAAACCAAAGAAGCAGTTCACAGGGTGTCTAATTCGACATCACTTTTTCAGAGCTGACTGATAAAAAAATTAATCTGGCTGCCTGATTTTTTTAACTTGATGAACACCGGTGTAAAGTATGCCGCATATTTTGTTCCCAAAGTAAAATAATACTTTTTAACATTACAAAAAGAAAGAAAAAAGAAAACCCACAAAACCCGAATAAGTTGATCTGTTCTATCTGATATCCCCGACTTATGGAAAATTGGATTAGTCAAGGCTTTAACAACTGCGGAACATGCTTAGAGAAATAAACAGGATTTCTAGGGAGCCAATTTATTCAAATCTACTTAAACATGCGAGGTGCAGATCTGACCAAACAAAATATATTAACGTACTATAACAAAACCAGATTTACGATGGGACTGGCTGGGACTGAAAATGGGCTATGGAGCCTGGAGTGAAATGCTGTTCTCACTGAAATCAAAAGTAGTTTTGAGCAAGATCAGACCCCAACTCAACTTTACCTGGCTCACGGGAGTAGTACCCCATTGAGTGCAGTGGAGCCACCTGTGTGAGCAGCCAGGACCCCCGACTCAGCCCAGGATGCAGCCACAGGAAGTCATTATCTGGAAGCTGTTTGGTCAGTGAAGGGAGGGGAGCTGGTAGCCTCAGGCCAGTGTTCAGATCACAAAAACCAGCCCCAATATTGATGCTAGGAGGCAGGCTCAGCCCAGGCTCGACCTGAATGGTCATGGAAACTGAGCCATCTTCTTCCTC
Organism: Chrysemys picta bellii; assembly: GCF_011386835.1. Lineage (NCBI taxonomy): Eukaryota > Metazoa > Chordata > Testudines > Emydidae > Chrysemys > Chrysemys picta. Next base: position 123,624,100 of record NC_088796.1, read on the forward strand.
CAAGGAATGGTCCCTCCTGGACAGGAGTGATGAGAAACTTGGACCCTCACCCTAGAAATAGTCATGCACAGGAGTGACTTGATGTACCCGAGGAGCCCTATTCAATTCTCCGAGGTGTGTTTGCAGGATTGGAGTCTTACATTGTGAGTCTGTAACCCCACTGACCGGTGTGTGTTACATGTCCCTGTCTGTCAGAGGCTGAGACCCACCTACAGAGGGGTGAACACCTTAGATCAAGTTATAGCAGCTCATGCTTTTCACTCCAAAGGCCCCATGGTCAATCCTCAGTGCTGACTAATATGGTGCTCATCACAGATACCCAGGCAAGCTTTCAGGAGTGTAAATCTAGCACAAGCACTGAGGTTTTACCATAAATATACACATTATCTTAAAACCCAGCCGAAGAATATCCAGATCAGCTTTGCGATTGTTGGGATCCAATTTGAGAGCATGAAGGTTGGTTGGTAGACACACACTGACGTAATGGGAAGGATATGCACCAATGACATTGACCAACTATTTTATGAGAGCCTAAATGTAGGTTCCTAAATCCACATTTAGGTGCCTCCATCAATGGCCTGAGTTTCCAAAGCAGCCAAGGACCCAACAGGTCCTTTCGTCTTCTATTTTCAGACTTATGATTATAGAAAAATCATAACTGAAGCTCTTTGCCTTTACATGTCAGGGTGGTTAGAAAGTGTACTAGAGCTCATTTACATCACAGGCCGGAATTTTCCAACTGTGTCTCACTTGAGACCCCTTAAAGGGGCCTGATCATTCCAGGTAGGTCTGAAAATACACATTTCATTTCAATTCTAAAAAGTTCGTCAATCTTTACCAGCGTAGGCTGGAGTTGAGTGGGGTGTTGGGTCCTTCTCCTGAAATGGACGTGCTTCACTTTCAAAAATGTGGAGACATAGTACATTCCATGACTCAGGTAGCATTTGCACTGTGCTGTTAAATTAATGTATATGGGCATCTACTGCCAAGCGTCAAGGTTTCGGTCATCAAAACGATGATTCCGCAGTGCAAGAATTACTGAACGAAGTCCTCGGGTCTGTGTAATGAAGGTGGTCAGACTGGAGAGAGAATCAAAGTGGTCCTTTCTGGTCTTAACATTCTATGACTTTAATACATTAAAACAAAATAAAAGCCTAGAGGGAAAAGGTGGAGACCTTACAATGCAACCTCCTGCTATATAACAAAATCCCCCCAATCCCTGCTAAGTAAATCAAAGCATTTCAAAGGCTGACCAAATCAGTGAAATGTGTTTCCATTCTGAAACATGACTGTTAAACAGCACCACTTAGTCCTATATTTCTTGCGCTTCAGTTAATTTCTATCATGGTCTAGGATCTGAATCAAGCAAAAGTTCTTTCCTTTTCTTGCTTCATCATCATCGTCAACAATAATGAAGATCTTGCAGGCCAAATATGCCCTATATAACCACCCGGACAACTCCATTGCCTTCCGTGATGTTGGATCTGTCCGAAAGTCAGCAAATATGCGGTGCTTAACAGATGACAGAACAAAGCGGTGAACGTATTTAAGCATTCTGAGGTGACAAAATCCATTTTCCAGACGTTAGACAGGCTTTGATCACAGAACATTATATTGTAAGCTTTTGGGTGAAGACGTCGTCATGCTATTACATTTTTCAAGGACCAGCAGATTAAAGCTTTAGGCGCTGACAAGTACTGCCAAAAGTATTAAAAGGAAGCAAACTCCAACCTTGTTATCTGTCTGTCCCACCAATAATGGGTTGTGGGGTTTAGACATTTGAGGAGTGCTCCATATGGCATTCTTGTTTGTTTGCTTTTTAAAATGCTACATTATTTTCATAAATTACAGATGTCAGCCCAATAATTCCCTTGGGTTAATATATTGACTTTAATTAAAGTAAAACAAAGGGCAGATAATTAGTCTAACAGTCTGAGCCCCTGATTGATTCTGAAAAACAAATTTCTGTTATGTTTTTTTCTGAGCTGCGTTCTATGTTGTTCCCATATTCCAAACTTTGCCATCAACAGTTACTCACTTTGATTTTTTTTTTATTATTAATGTGTCTGTTTCCCCTTTCCTTCAAAACACATTTTCATCTTTGTTTCAGCGTCTGTCTCTCAAGGTCAGCAGAAATCTTTGCTAACATTAGCGTAGACCAAACCCAGACTAACAATTTGGGCTTTCTGGTTCTTCACGTACTGTATAGTAACATCAGCTGATATCATGTGTCACGGGGCAATCTACTCACTGAGGGGGCCCCTCCTTGGGGCCATGTCTGGGGATTAGCTCCACTCAGATCTGACATCCCCTTGCTGCACGCCCTGTCATCTCTCTCTCATCCCTGTGACCCCCTCAGGGGACTATGTCCTCGTGGCTTGGGCCTCCGGCCAGGTCACTAAAGTCTTCCCCTTCAGAGGTATCAAAGTCTTCCCATACCAACGGTCTCAGGTGGCCTTCTCATGCACTTCCCTGTGGCTGGTAGTGGAACCCAGGCCTGCCCTCTGCAAAGGACCCTATCTCTAGCTACGGTGGCCTGCTCACTCCCAGACCATGTTGTTCTTCCTCTGGACTCCTTCCTACATCTTCTTACTTCTCAGCTCTACCTTCTGGCTCTGGGTTTACCAGCCCAAACTCCTTCCTTCCCCCCAGAGTAACTGCAGGCTATCTGGCACAGTAGCCTCAAAGAAACCTACTTCCAGGGAGTGACTACAGACTACTTCCCTAGGGCCCCCTTCTGTTGCCAGCTATCCTAGCCCCGCCTGTTCCTTCTCAGCTGGGCACCATCATCATTCAGGGGATTATTTAGCCCACCTAATTCCACTCATCTATGGCCTAGCTGATTAACTGGCCCCTTCTCAGCCTCCTTAACCCCTTCTTAGGCTGGTGTGGGGTGAACACTGCATCACATCACATATAGGTCAACACATTAGCCTGGCAAATAGTTTTGGATATAGTTGTGGTGTGGGGTGGTTTTTTTTTTTGTTTTTGTTTTTAAATATGCTGTAGGTCAAACAGACATTATTCTGAGGTAGTCCCATCCCATGGCCTCTGTTATACAGGAGGTCAGACTAGATGGTCACAATGGTCCCTTCTGGCCTTAGAGTCTATGAATCTTTATTCATCTGTGTATTTAACACACTCTAACATACAAAGGACAGTAACCTGCACAAACACCTGGATAGAAGAGCAGTTACCCAAAATTAGCCCTGGTCCTCTCCAAAGGAAAGAGTCAACCACCAGGATCCTCTGTCAACAAAACCATCGTCAGTGGCCTCAGAAGCTGCCACTGTATCTAAACACAGGGAATTTTGAACCAGATTCCCAGCTGCCCTGCGCTTGTTATGTGTGACACTCTGTACCTCAAAGTAGCATCCTGGAACCCCATATTCACCACTGTGATATGATTGTTTTATACATTGCAGGCTTTGTGAGGTATCATTTTAAAATGATTGATCTGTTAAACATGAATGTCCTGGTGGATTGTATGTGCTATCACTGTGCATGCAGTTATTGCTCTATGTGCTACTGAATTACGTTGTGAGGTTGGGAAACGCCCACAGCCAGCCTTTCAGTTGCAACAAAGGTAGGCCAGATAGTGATGATGGCCCATCAAGAAAAGAATTCACTATAGACTTTAAGGTCAGAAGGGACCATTATGATCGTCTAGTCTGACCTCCTGCACAACGCAGGCCACAGAATCTCACCCACCCACTCCTGTAACAAACCTGTGTCTGAGCCATTGAAGTCCTCAAATCATGGTTTAAAGAATTCAAGGTGCAGAGAATCCTCCAGCAAGTGACCCATGCCCCACGCTGCAGAGGAAGGTGAAAAACCGCCAGGGCCTCTGCCAATCTGCCCTGGAGGAAAATTCCTTCCCGACCCCAAATATGATGATCAGTTAAACCCTGAGCATGTGGGCAAGACTCACCAGCCAGACACCCAGGAAAGAATTCTCTGTAGTAACTCAGATCCCATCCCATCTAACATCCCATCACAGACCATTGGGCATATTTACCGCTAATAGTCAAAGATCAATTAATTGCCAAAATTAGGCTATCCCATCATACCATCCCCGCCATAAACTTGTCAAGTCTTGAAGCCAGATATGTCTTTTGCCCCATGTGCTTTCAAGGGAAACAAAGCAGTATTTTGCACAGTAATTACCATGCAATTCTGTTCATCACAGAGTAATGGTTTGTACACTTGGTAGTTCATTACAAGACAAGTGCAGCCCAAGTCTACAGATCTGTACTCCGGAGCCCATTGAGTATACGTATGCAATGGGACTCCAAAGTAGGAAAAGCAACATACAGGCACAGTCTGAGCTACAGTCACATAAGTTTCTCCCTGCCATTCTGCAAGTTGGTCGCACTCCTACTTCTAAGGCCAACAGGTGTTCGTTGCCAGGAGCACTCATAACATAGCAGCTTCTGCACAAACAGCAGTGGCAACATAGACTTGTAGGACTGGAAGGGACCTCGAGAGGTCATCTGGTCCAGTCCCCTGCACTCAAGGCAGGACTAAGTATTATCTAGACCATCCCTGACAGGTGTTTGTCCAACCTGCTCTTAAAAACCTCCAATGATGGAGATTCCACAACATCTCTGGGCAATTTAGTCCAGTGCTTAACCGCCCTCAGAATTAGGAATTTTTTTTCCTAATGTGCAACTTAAACCACCCTTGCTTCAATGTAAGCCCATTGCTTCTTGTTCTACCATCAGAGATTAAGGAGAGCAATTTTTCTCCCACCTCTTTGTAATAAGTTTTCAAGTACATAAAAGGTTATGTCCTCTCTGGGTCTTCTCTTTCTCTAGACTAAACAAATCCAATTTTTTTTCAATCTTCCCTCATAGGTCATGTTTTCTAGACCTTTAATCATTTTTGTTACTCTTCTCTGGACTTTCTCCAATTTGTCCACATCCTTCCTGAATCACCCAGGAACTGGACACAAAATTCCATTTGAGGCCTAATCAGCGCCGAGTACAGCGGAAGAATTACTTCTCAGGTCTTGCTTGCAACATTCCTGCTAATACATCCCAGAATGATGGGGTTTTTTTTGCAACACTGTTGACTCATATTTAGCTTATGATCCACTATGACCCCCAGATCCCTTTCTGCAGTACTCCTTCCTAGGCAATCATTCCCCATTCTGTATGTGTGCACATGATTGTTCCTTCCTAAGTGGAGTACTCTGCAGTTATTCTTATTGAATTTCATCCTATTTACTTTAGAGCGTTTCTCCAGATCATTGTGAATTTTAATCCTACCCTCCAAAGCACTTGCAATCCCTCCCATGTTGGTATTGTCTGCAAACTTTATAAAATGTACTCTCTATATCATTACCTAAATCATTGATGAAGATATTGAACAAAAACAGATCAGATCCCTTCAGGCTCCACTTGATACGGGCTTCCAGCTTGACTGTGAACCATTGATTACTCTCTTGGACCAGTTTTCCAACCACTAACTTACGCCCCAAAAGCTGGCAGTCTCCATGCCAATGTGGTTGTTTTCTCCTTTGTTAAGTCTGTGCACCAGGAAGCTAGTTCATGTCCAATGACCCTGGTTTGAATTTTGTCCAATTATTTTCATTTAAAGTCCTCATGATAGTGCTGTGTTGTCACAATCAACCTCAGCTAGATCTGTACATGTGCCCAGTGTCATATGGTCATGTTTCAAAGCCACTATCCTGACCTTCAAGTCACTGAAGATTCACATGTTCTGATACCAACATGAAGTAAACCAAGTAGCTAGCTTGAGGGAGAATTACCAAAGTGCTCATCTAGAAAAACTGACTTTATCTTGGACAAATTGACTTTAGATTCATTGCCCATCTATTGCCTTGATCTTAACCTAAGTTAAAGAGTGTAAGGACCATGTATGCATGTGCAGCTCCTAGAATGGGCTTTTGGATGCTACCGTGATACATGACCAACAATAGTCTGCTCAGTGTCTCAGCCAGCAGCATTCAGTGCGCAGAGGAAGGCAAGCCAGCTATTACCAGCATGTCAGAACAGTGGTCCCCCAACTTTTTACCTCACCCCCCTTACATGTCTGCACCCCTACTCCCTGGGACTGGGAGCAGGACTGTGGCTGCGGGAAAGGGGGGTGTTATGGAGAGGGATAAGGGGGCTAAGGCTGGGGTGGGTACAGAGCCATGGCCCTGGGCATGAAGCTGGCCTAGGCCCCAGCAGCAATCCCCTCAATGTTCCTCTGCAGCCCCCAGGGGGACACACCCCAGTTTGGGGAGCTGTAATAGAAAAAAAAAATCTTGTCTGTAGGAGCGTTCTAAATTTTTGACACTCCTCTGTAGAAACCATCTTGGTCTTGCATCCACCAGGAACACCTAGTAGCTCTAATGTTGTAATATTCTCCCTCTCCCCGGTCTGATTGGCTCAAGGTCAGGCTGCAACTGTGTAAGATATGCAGAGCCCTGCATAGTGGTGGCTTTCTTCATAGCCCAGGATAAGTTACTGAAAATGCTTCATTACGGTCACTTTTCTGTATTTTACAAGACATTTTAGCAGAGTTCTTCGTACGGCTCTGTGTACATTTGCAGAAATATAATCTTCCTTACCACTGCTCTTTGGATTGAAATTAGTGTCTACTTGTATCACCAGGATTCTATGTGGTATTTTACAGGGATGGGTAACACAGAATCGGTTCACCCTTTAGCAATGATTAACGCAACACAGTGTAAAGGCAACATCTGCCTGAAGAGCTCTGGGTAAGCTCAAAAGCTTGTCTCACCAACAGAAGTTGGTCCAATCAAAGGTATTGCCTCACCCACCTTGGCAGAGTTGTGCTATTACAGACATCTCACAACTATTGAGCCATAACAGCTACCAAAACGTTAGCCTCCTGTGGATTTGCTTAACCAGCTGTGCACGTTTGAAGTTTTATAGATCAATCCAACAACAACAGTAATAGCATCCGTAGACCAAGACTCCAGCAATGTCCTCACTGCCCGTTTGAATTGCTTCCAGTTACTGCCTCTGCACCCACCGGGATGGAATACCTCTAGAACGGCTTGGATTGAGAAGTTACTGGAATCCCCGACATAGCTCTAAGCTTCGAAGTGCTATCACTCCAGGATCAGAAAGCATGCACGCAGTTCTTGCCTTCACTAAGGCTTAGTAATGAATTACCATACGCTATAAAATGTTATATGGGTTTATAGTTTAAATCCTAGCATTGTTGGCTTAACATATTTATTGAAGTCAATCCTATTTTGTTCAACATATTGAGCATATAGTTTAACTAGTAACCACAGCTGTGACTTAGTTAACGATCTCAATAAATCCTACTTAGACAGGAAAAGAATTATGTAAATGAATTTGTTTTCTGCCCAACATGTACTTTAACTGATAAGACACCGTAAAGATTATTTTTGGTATTAGAAAACTAACCACTCTTATTTGGACCTTAATTTTATACCCAAGAGAGGAGCCCAGTTTACTACATTTATAAAATGTTTATTTCAGAAAGAAATTACACTTACAGAATACAAATAGTTGAAAGTTCACACCCATACGAGACAGGGGCATCTAGAGACAGCAGTTGATATACAAAGATACATGATTAAAAAAAAAGGACAAAGGACAGATAAGTTTGTCACATTTATTCACAAATTAGTGTATTTAAAAACAGATCCGTTCTTTGAACAATTTTTAGAAGATAAAAAAAAATTAGTGTGAAGCAGTGTAAAACCGTTATTTAGGATATGAATCCTCTATTAGTTACATCTTGCAGCTAGATAGGATATCTTCCACTAGTCTCTTGTAGACCCACGCATCGCCTTTAAGCCGTTGCCTCCTGATACCCACTACTTCAGGTTTACTAAGCTGGCACACTTCTAGCTCAAATTGCATCGTCACTTTGCCAAAATCTGACTGTGTTTGACATTTCAGGGTATAGCTGCGTAGACAAGGCAAGAAGAAATAGAATGGTCATTGAGTTGTTTTAATACCCATCAGGAGGTTGGCAACATGAAAGCTTAAGCGGGTACAATTAATACTTCCCACACAAAGTATCCCACTGAGATTCAGCAGTGTGAGCAAACAGCTCAAACAAGGTTAGGTGAAATGAAAGCTAGTTCCCTTTTGGAAAAGGATGCCTTGTCTGCAAATGCTAATGCGGAGCACAAGGTCTCCCTAGCCACAAGAACTGCTGCCTGCCTCTCCTGGGAATTGAGGTCTATGGCAAAGAATAGAAAGCGTGGGGAGGATTCTATATTTTTCTCTAGTCAGACTATCTTCTGCAGATATGACAGCAACATCCCTCTTGTGAGGCTGCCCCTAGTCTCCTGCATCAGGCTCAGATTGCAGCCATCTTCCAGATGAAGAGAAATTGAGCCATCCTGCTCTCTGCAGATGCAGCACTGCACAGGGCCAGCTACAGATCACCTCTTGCCAGCTGGAGGACTGAAAGACCAGGCTCTGATCTTTGAATCACCAGGTCACAGAAGTTTGTCACTTTAATGCAGCTAAATGCATCTTCCTGGAACATGAAGTTGGACACTTGTACGAGGAGGCTCATCTTTTTAAATGCCTTCCCTTCAAGAAGAGAAGAGCATTTTATAAAAAAAGCCAAGCATCGACCCGAGTTATGGTCCCCATTTTACACACTAGGAAATTTCGGTAGACACACATTCAGTCTTTTGACGAGTGTCAGTTAGCAGCAGAACCAGGAATAGAGCCCAGATTGCACTCCCTAACCACCAGATCCTGCAAGTTAAACACATCTATTCAATGGCTGGCACTGTACAGACAGGTAGTAAGGCTCACATTGTGTCAGCTAGGAATTATAGTATTTTAAGTGGTATTATATGAAGGTCACCGTGGTCTCCATCATGATAGCACTAAACTGCCTTATCTTGGCAAACAGGACAGTATCAGAATGAGTCTTTGCTGTCAATGAAATCACAAGAGATAGGATTAGCTAAGTTTGCTCAGCTTCTTTAAATAAGTTGCTACAACATGTGTGACAGATCAGCACAGGAGACTGACTATTCACATTCGTATGAGAGAGTTAAGGAATTTTAGGATACATTCGTTTTGCATCAGATAGGCAATAATTACCACATGGATGTGTCTCATGTGGTCTAATAGGAGGTACAATATTTAACGAGAGGCAATGTGAGGAGGTAGAGAGAGAGAGTTGAATGCTTTGCTTTAGCAAAACTAGAGAACTAGCAACTTGGGCAAAGACAAGCTGGAATGAGTTTTGCCTGACACTTGACTTACCCCTTCTGTACATAGTCAACCTGTTTCTTTGGGAGGATGGTAATTATTTCATTCAATAGCTGGTCTGGATTCAGTAGTTTAGTTGTGGTCACATTGTAATGAGCCTGAAAAAAGCATAAGCAGCTCAATCAGAAAGACAAACTTGTTTTTACTATTTACACCAAACACCAGAGATTCTGTGGCAATGGAGGTCTTAAGAGGTTACTCACCTTACACAGTAACTGTGGTTCAAGGGGTGTCTGCCTATGGACGCACCATGTGCCACAAGCCCTTGATCGGAGGAGGTTTTCCTGTTAGCAGCATACATTTGGCCTGTGCATATGCTCTAGACCAGTGGTTTAAAAAAAAAAATTCTAGCGACCCAGTTGAAGAAAACTGTTGATGCCGGACCCAATGGAGCTGAGAGGTGTGGGAGTGAGGGGATGAGGGGCCTCTGGGTTTGGGGGTTCAGGGCTGGGACACTCGTGCAGGAGGGGGTCAGGGCTCTGGGGTGGGGCCAGGGATGAGGGGTTTGGGGTGCAGGAAGGGGCTCTGGGTTTGGGGACTCAGGACTTGGGATTGGGGCATGGGCTTACCTTGGGCAGCTCCTGGTCAGCTGTGAGGAGGGGGTGCTAAGGCAGGCTTGCTGCCTGTCCTGGCACCACGGACTGCGCTGCGCCCGGAGAGCGGCCAGCAGCAGGCCCAGCTCCTAGGCAGAGGTGCGCTAGCAGCTCCGCAAGGCTCTCACCTGCGGAGCCTTGGGATTGGGGCACTGCCTGTCCCGCCGCCCAGCTCTCATTGCACTCCCATTAGCCGGGAATTGGTCAGAGCCAGTGCTCGGGGCGGGGGCAGCGCGTGGAGCCCCATGGCCTCCCCACCTGGAGCCAGACCTGCTGTTGGCCACTTCCGGGGCACAGCACGGTGTCGGAACAAGTAGAAACTAGCCTGCCTAGCTGGGCAGCACTGCCGATAAGACTTTTAAACAGCCCACTCGGCGGTGCTGACCAGAGCCGTCGCAACGCAGTGCTGGGTCGCAACCCACAGCTCTATACAACCACGTGCTGCACCCCAAGGGTATATAGGGCTGCATGGGTGAACCGCCCTCAGTACTCTCTGAACAGCCAACCAGCACTTGTCTGAAGCGGGAGGGAGGACAGGTAGTGGAGCACCCAAAGGTGACCATATGCCCCAAGTTGTGAGGATACTGAGTTGTGCTCAGCAATGTGTGTTGTCAGATATTGTTGGAGCTGGGCAGACCAAACATTTCATTGATCCCCCCCCCACCAGTCTAGGGAGTTCTTCACCTGCAGGAGAAAAAGTGACCTCGTTGTCCAAAGTTGTGTCTGGTTGAGGAATAGATTCTTCTGAACCACCCCCGAAAGCAGTGGAGGCATCGTCTGTCACAAAGGTGCAAGCTGCCATATGACTCAGGAGCTGCTAACAGTTCCTTACTGTAGTATGGGGCTTCCTTAATTGTCCCAACCAGATTTGACAACAGTTATGAATCTGTCTGTAGGAAAGCAGGCCCTGGCTACCAACAAATCCAAATATACCCTTATGAATTATATTCTCTCTATAGGGGCCAATACTGAATTCTTCATGTTTAGCTGGAGACCCAATTCCTGGAAGAGAAAGGTGTCTGGATGGAAGTGAATACTGCTTTGTAAGTTCAGCCCTCGAATAGCCAGTTGTCTAGATACAGGAAAACTAGAATTGCTTCTTGCCAAAGGTAAGCAACTACTCCCTCTAGGAGCCTTTGAAAGCACCCTTGGGTCCAAAGAGAAGAACTCTGAATGTAAAATGGTTCAGGCCCATGGTGATATGTAGGTATCATATAGCAATACAGGAGAAATAGGGATACTGTAGGTCAAGGGCTGACAGCCAAGTGCCTGCCTTTAGAGAAGGGATGATAGTTGCCAGAGTCACTATCCTGAATTTGATACTTCAATCTTTGATCAGTCATAGTAGATCCAATTTATGGTCTCTACCCTCGGTCCTCCTTTGGTATGAGAAGAAATACTTCGGGTAAAACCTTTTACCCCTGTGAGGGATGGGGCCAGTTCTATTGCTCCTAAATAAGAGGAGGGAGTGAACTTCTTGACTCAGTACAGTCTCATGAGAGGGGCCCTGAAGAGGGATGAGGAAGGGGAGATCATGCAGAGGATTGTGTAGCCTGATGTTAACCTCCATGACCCCCTTGTCTGCAATATGATACCAGGTCTATTGGAAATGGGGTCCAGAAATGGGGAAGGTGGGCAAAAGGCTGTAGCTTGCAAACTGAGGGGAGGATTCAAGCCCTTGGCCAACCCATCAAAGTTGTTTCAATGATGACTGGGTACTTGCTGAAAGAGGTTGAGCAGCTCTTTTGCTGTGGAATTTGTCTTTCTAGCAGGTTTGGTGGTTCTGTGAAAGCCAGAGAAATGACCCAGGTGCAATCTCTGGGCAGTTTGAGATGCGCTAAATCTTTTGTTTGTAGGGGTATATAACCCCCCACCAGGCCTCAGTGTGGTCCTGAAGTCCTTCAGCATGTGCGGGGACTCATCCCTAGTCCCCCAGAAGGAGCTTCTGACCATCAGATAGGAGGTCCTGAGCAGTATTCTGAGCCTCTCTATGGAATCAGGACAGCTGGAGCCATGGTGCCCTGCGCATGACAATAGCTGTGGTGATGGACCTTGTGGCAGCATCCAAGAATGCTTGGAGAGGAATTCTGGCTCTTCTGACCCTCCTTAATGATGGCTTGGAAGTGTTCTCTAGGCTCCTGTGGACAGTGCTCAGTAGAGGTTGCAAATTTGTTGTAATTCATGAAGTCATAGGTGATCATGGCCAAGTGATAGTTTGTGATCTGAAATTGGAAGTTCACAAATGAGTATACCTTTCATCCAAAAAAGGGGTAACCTCTTCTGGTCCTTATGATAAAGGACAGGCTCTGAGTAATGCTGTTTACCCTGTTTGCTTATAGCATCCACCACCAGGGAATTAGGTGAGGGTAGGAAACAAGTTCTGAGTCCCTTCAGGGAACACATTTCTTATCAGGCCACTTATTAGTTAGTGGGATGGTTGCAGGAGTTTGCCTCAGTCTTTGCTAGATCCAAAAATACTTCATTAATGGGTAATGCAACCCAGATAGATGTGCTGCAGTCAGCAACAGCCAGGAGCTTGTGTTGTGAGTCACCCTCTAGATACCTCTTGAGGAAGTTAGTCAGCCACCCTCTTGATAAGGTCCTGGAACTGATCAATTATTGGCCATTGATGGTGGAGGCATAACTGCATTGTCTGGAGATGAAGACAAAATAGGGGTTTGAGAAGTGCCTTTGTTTGCCTGCCCTACTCTTCTGTTCTTCAAAGGTCTCCTTGTGTTGGGGGTTTGGTTGAGGTGACTGTCACCCTAGTCTCCCAGTGCAATGGAGCAGGTGTCCAGCAAACTGCTACACCATCCAAAGATCCCAGTATGGACATTGGGGAGGCCCATACAGGAGAGGGGGTGGTAGCCAGGACCGATCCCACCATCCCTGATGTGGATGAGAATCCTTGTCAAAGTATTGGTGTCTATAATGGAGAGGGGAATCCTGTACTGACTAGGAGGCTGATTTAATGTTTCCTTTAGCCTCCTTTATGGCCTCCTGCAAAATAAAAAAAATAATAATAAAAAAAAAAAAGGTCAGAGGGAAGCCTGTGGCACTGGGAAGCCATGGTAATCTAGAGACCCTGGTCTCTGTACAGAGTCATCTAGCACCCATAAGCAGTGGGAACTCTGGTTCAAACACTGACAAGTCCCTGGAGTAGCGAAATTCCTGAGGTACCATTGGTACTGACAGCAGTTGAAGTGGATGGTACCATTGGTCTGGAGCATGCAGGCACCAGCAGCAAAGGTCTGGTTCTTCACTTTTGTCAGTACCAACAGAGCTGAGTGGAAAGGCACTACCGGTAAGACTGATGCAGATGGTGCTGATCTAGAAGAAGTGCACATCCTGGACCTTCCTAATCCTTTAGACTATACCAAGTACCTGCTGGATCCATGCTTCTCTGAATTACTCCAGGATCTCCCTGCTCTGCTGGTACTAGAGGAAGAGTTTTGCCTGCATGGTATAGTGTGGTGATGTCAATGTCTCTGACACAGTAGACTTAGTGAGAGATCGGGATCTCTTCCACCACAAGGAGTCAGCTCCCAAGACTGAGCTCCTCTTTGGAGCCAGAGATCTTCCCCTTCTTAGGGGAGACCTTAGCAGAGGTCAAAGGGGCATTGGATCTGTCTGATGTACAGGGGGTCTCCTGACTTGACTCTAAAGTGGGTTGATGGAAGTGCTTGATCACCAAGTTCAGTTTGGTTTCCTGATTCTTTCAGGCTCAGGATTTGAGAGCCAGGCCAAAAAACACACACCACACACTTACATTTCTGCAAGATTTGGGATTCTTGCAAGTGAACAGAAAAAAGGAAAAAGTTAATAAGGAAAAGTTGTTTACTTGTTCCCATAATACAAGAACTAGGGGCCACCAAATGAAATTAATAGGCAGCAGGTTAAAACAAATAAAAAGGAAGTTCTTCACACAGCGCACAGTCAACCTGTGGAACTCCTTGCCTGAGGAGGTTATGAAGGCTAGGACTATACCAGGGTTTAAAAAAAGAGAACTAGATAAATTCATGGAGGTTAAGTCCATTAATGGCTATTAGCCAGGATGAGCAAGGAATGGTGTCCCTCGCCTCTGTTTGTCAGAGGGTGGAGATGGTCGGCAGGAGAGAGATCACTTGATCATTACCTTTTAGGTTCACTCCCTCTGGGGCACCTGGCATTGGCCACTGTCGGTAGACAGGATACTGGGCTGGATGGACCTTTGGTCTGACCCAGTATGGCCATTCTTATGTTCTTAAGCAAAGGATACACTTCAAGTGGCCATTGCTGATTGAGATGGCCTCCCAGCAAGAGGCACTGTTTGAAACCTGGTGAGCCAGGCATGCCCAGCCATGCTGAATAAGCTTCCCAGAAAAGAGTGGGGAAATGGAAAGAAAAACACAACCTCTCACTACTATAGAATTAGATAGTAACAACTAATACTAACTAGAAATACAAACTAAACACCACCACACACTGAGGCACACTCAAGGCAGACATGCTAGTACTCTGGTTCAGGCCAAGGTGATAGAGAAGGAACTGAAGGCAGTTTGCCCAGGCAGTCCTAGGTATCCCTGGTGTGTGGCATAAGGTAGCAGAGCACATGCACAGGCTGAATGGACACTACTAATGGAAAATTTTGATCAGGGGCTTGAGATGTGCATGTGCACCTGAAGTGGAGCATCCATAGGGACACTACTTGAAGTAATCAAACTAAGCAACAGCAACAAGGAATGCTTAGTTCCAACAGTGCCTCAGGGTCAGACATTGTTACAAGACGGACAGAAGCTTCAGCATTGAAGAAAATCAACTCTCCCTGTTATCGGGGACAGAGGGAGAGATCTTCATCCCTACTCCGACCCTTTTACACTGGATCAAAAGGCAGAGAGGCCCAAAAAAACTCTGTATATGGCCAGGGAGGATACCCTGGTACAGGCACCATGGAAGACAGCCCTAAGGCTGTCCTAAGAAAACTTGATTGCAAGTCCTAGTGTAGGTGGCCTGTAAACTTGAAGCACTGCAGGGATTTGGAGTAGTGCTGTAGCCCATAGGACAACCCTGTGAAACTGCTGTAACTTAGACAACACGTGGGACCCAAGTCACCATGGCGGGGTAGGACTCTTCAATCCCAGAGCAACCCAAGAGTGGGAAGGGAAAGAAAAAGTGGCTTAAAGCTACCATAGGACCCTTCCCCTGGGCTGCAAGTTGTGTACTATGCCTCTACGCAGCACAACACAAACTCACCCTTGGAGTATTGGAGCCATTTTAGCTTACATGTTTTACCACTGTACATAAGGGACTTGTGCCCCCCCCCCTCCCCACACACACACACAATCCCTTTTCAAAGGACTCCTATAGCCACACGTTAGGCATGGAAGCTGGGTACACTGTATGCAGTATTATTCCTACCAACTGTAAGGTGGCTATACAAGCGCTTTGTTTATGTCCTAAAAGTAGATCTTGAAAGAGTACCTTTAGATTTCCAAGAAGCAACTGGAAATTAGTCTGAACTAGGAGGCCTAGAGATGAAATCTAATCTAATCCTAGCTCACTGCCAGAGTTTCTCCAGGAACTTTAAAATGGAGTATCTTGCATTGCTCTACTCCAAAGCATTCAAAGTTCACTAGCAGTTTTGCAGGTACCGCAGGCCTGAGAAGCTGACTCAATGGCAGAAGCATTTGGAGCACAACAGACTTGGCACGCACTTGCCTGCTGGTGCCCAAGTTTCTGTATTCCCAGCGCAGTCTGGACACCTATCAGATGGGTCGGCTCATAGCCCAATACATGCTGGACTTGTCAAAGGCTGACAGTATTACCAGTGCCATTTGGCAAAAGCTTTCTGGACTGGAATGTGGTGATGGCACTGGGGTTAATGCAGGCTATCAATTCTTGAGCTCCGTTTTCTTGACAATAACCAGCTTTCACAGTTAGCAGGTGGGCAACAAAAAATGATTAAGGCTATAGAACAGCTTCCACATGAGGAGAGATTAAAAAGATGGACTGTTCAGCGTGGCAAAGAGATGACTAAGGGGATATGATCAAAAGTCTATAAAATAGTGACTGGTGTGGAGAGAGAGAGAGTTATACTCTCTCACATAACCCAAGAACCAGGGTCACCTAATGAAATTAATAGGCATCAGGTTGAACAGAAGGAAGTATTTCCTCACACAACACACAGTCAACCTGTGGAACTCTCTGCCAGGGGATGTTGTGAAGGCCAAACCTATAACTGGATTCTTAGCTAAGTTAATGGAGTATAGGTCCATCAATGGCCATTAGCCAAGATTGTCAGGGATGCAACCCCATGCTCTGGGTGTCCCTAAACCTCGGATTACCAGATGCTGGAAGTGGATGATAGGGGATTGATCACTCACTTTGCCCGTTTTGTTCATTCTCTCTGATGCACCTGGCACTGGCCACTGTCAGAAGACAGGATACTGGGCAAGACAGACCTTCAGTCTGACCCAGTATAGCTGTTCTTATGTTCCATTTTCTTGACAATAACCAGCTTTTAGTTAGCAGGTGCCTCAAGTAGTAGTTAGCCAGCTTAAGACATACACCACTTATTTGATTAGATTTGTTTTAGGCCTCAGAAAAAGCCTCGCCACTTCCAGAGTTATGAAGACTGAGAGGGGACATGATAGCAGTTTTCCGGTATCTAAAAGGGTGTCCTAAGGAGGAGGGAGACAACTTGTTCACCTTAGCCTCTAACGATAGAGCAAGAAGCAATGGGCTTAAACTGCAGCAAGGGAGGTTTAGGGTGGACATTAGGAAAAAGTTCCTAACTGTCAGGGTGGTTAAATACTGGAATAAATTGCCTAGGGAGGTTGTGGAATCTCCATCTCTGGAGATATTTAAGAGTAGGTTAGATAATGTCCATCAGGGATGGTCTAGACAGTATTTGGGCCTGCCATGAGGGCAAGGGACTGGACTCTATGACCTCTCGAGGTCCCTTCAAGTCCTAGAATCTATGAATCAAGACAGTTTTTCCTCCATGCTCTGCTTATATGAAATTTCCAGTGTATTATAAGCTGCAGAATGTTCTGAAGCAGCAAGAACACACTTTAAACATTTTGTACAAGTCACTGTTTAATACACTCAAGTGTCCAGTACTGCACCACTGAAATTTATTGACATTATGGTAGTTTTGTAGAATTCAGCCACGTGTCCTTTAGTTTACTTTTAACATAGGGGATACTATATTAGTGCTTTAATGCTAGTGTATACTGCAAGCCCTACTACCCATTTTTTGTATAAGCTCTCACGGAAAGAGTATAAGCATGCGTATGCCCAAATACCTCTGGGTCTTAAGAGCCCAAGTGGCATCCCAACAGCATTTGAGATTTATACTTTAACATTTCTCTAGTCTCCAACCTCACTTTGTTTCCTACTTGGACACCAGTAAGAACCAGACAGGCTGCCAATATCAAGAGTTTGAGTGGACTGAAAAAATCAGACAAGCAACTCTGAGTACGTTGGTGGCAGGCTCCTCATTTGGACTCGTAGGCAATACCTAAACAGTCTGACACCTAATGAACTTTTGATACATTATTAGTTGGGGATAAGATTTAAGATGTACACTTCCCATGACATTTGATTTCTATAGTGCCCTACAGCACTAGAAACCCTTCTGTAGCCTAGGGACATTCAGTTCATTAAGTACAAGTCCAAATTCTCTTGCTTCTGAACAATGACAGTGACTAGAGTCTTAATTCCCTCCATCACCACTCAAGGTGAAGATCTCCCATCGAGGATTCAAATAGCTTAGACAGAGATCAGATTTCACTGAGCTGTCATAAGCTACTTTCAGATAGGGCCACTCATATCGAGGCTTTTACATCAAGATGCTGCATTTATACCAGCTTGAGGTTTTGGTCACCAGTGCTACCATGACACTTTGCTGGCAAGAATGAATTCTGAGCAGGATCAGGAGAAGTCTGACTGCAGCTGCATCCCCTATACGACGTGTATAGATCAGCTGGAAGGGAAGCAGACTGCAGTGATTCGCACAACCAAACCAACTGGCAATAAGTGGGGCTTTTGTAGATTTGGTGCAATACTGCAAAAGCACATGCACTTTATTGTAGAGGCAGAATGGACACAGTTCAGACAACTGAAGTTAGAAACAGTGATGTGGAGACATCATTGACTTTCCCAATAAGAATCCATCTCCTTTAAATAAAGGAGATATCCTAGCAGTCTTACCTTCAATTTCCTTGGGCCATCTCTTGCGGATCCTTTCCTTTTGCCTGGTGTAAGCATTGTGATCATTTTATCCAGGCCTCTTTCCAGACTTCCAAACATTTTGGCTCTTTTCTTCTTTTGGCCACTATCCACATGAACTTGATTAAGATCCATGTCTACTGAGCGACACCTGTCACATTAAGAGATTAAAAAAAATAGACCTTCCATTTTCTCAGTGGCTGAAAGTCAGTCATTTCAGATACATCACTAAAGTCTTACCAGACCCCCGCTCTGTATTTAGAAAGACAAGTGGAATACATTATAGCTAAACAGACTAAAAGGATGCTATGAGAATTATCATTCAATAGTCATTTGGGATTTAAGGAGAATTGTGTATAGAAAACAGCTGCCCTCTGGGGAAGTGGAATAAGGGTGAATCTGTAATTATGGAAAATAGGAATACATCCAAGACTACTGAAGTGTGTAATTTTAAACTTTTCTGCCTTTAATATTTTCTACTGTGTAGGAAAGGGGTTTAAGGAGTTTATTTTATTTTTAAACCAAGACAATGAAAGAGCAGGTGCTGTTGTAACAAGCCTTCCTGGTCTATAGGAGGATTAAGGTAGTCCAGTTCTAAAATCAGCAATAGGTAAGAATAACCAGATACTTACCGTCTTTCTGGGCTAATGACTGCTGCAGCCATTTCACCTGTACTTGCTGGACTTGTGGGTTTCTTAATTGGGGTGTCTTTAGGGCACTGACTTCTCTCTGTTGAAAAAGAGGAACCCAATCCAAATGGGTACATTTTTTCCCAAAGAAAAAGATGTTTGATCATGAAAATTCCTTGCTGCAGTCATTTTAAACCAACTCTCCTTAGTCCCCGCCTTAACATCTCCTCAGACTGAGTGAGGCATTTCTGCAGGGTACTAAGAATTGCTCAGACTTAGGGCAAGCAGTATAGTTTAGTTGTTAGAATATAGGATGAGAGTTGGCTAAAACTAGCTTCTGGTCCCAACTCTGCCAGTGACTCAATGTATAGCCTTTGGCAAGTCACCTCCTCCATTTCCCATCTGTAAAATGGGCATAGATATTTCAAAGTACCAACCTCCTGAGGCTGAGGATTATGGTTTGTAGACACCAAGACCAAACATCAGTTACTTAGATCCCAGTTATACACTCTCCCCCAGAGTCCCTTTCCCTGCCTCAAGAGTGCTTTTGCATTTCTCCATGGGGTTTGGTATTCTAGGACTGCCATTTCGATCATTCAAGATTACCACTAGTGTGCCTGGCATAGAGTCTAATCAGCATTTGTGGCAAGACAGCCATTTGTCTAGTTAAGTTTTCTGTTTGATACTTTTCACAGCCAGAGTGGGCAAATTCAAGTGCTTTCAGTACAGTGTTGTACTTCAATTTGGTTTTGAAATCCAAGCTGTTAAGATACAAGTAATGCTTCTGTTCCCTTATCCCCACCCCATTATAGATAAAGCTAAATGCCAACTATAGTGTTGCCTTTAATCCTATAGAGACAGCTCTGCAAATTCAGTCTGGGCACCAAGGCTGAAGCCAGGTTTCCCTCCATCACACATTACTGCCAATGATAAATTATGCAGGCCAACTTTGTCCCCATGGAAGGCAGTGGTTGCATAACAGTTGCCTCCTAAGATTTTGGTAAGAGTCCTATTCATTAGGCAACAGCAGCCCAGCCAAGCCAACAGGAGCAAACATTTCTTTAAGAAAACAGGGTGATTCTAAAATACAGGGTGATCTGCTGATTAAAGCAATATATGTCACCTCTCTTCAAAGTAGAGCCACGCTGTATGTAGCTCAAATCCAATGCATTTGTGGGCAAGAAACATTTAAGTTCAGTTCAACTCAGTGATTCCCTTTGGTTGAACTGCATATCCCATTCCTTCAACAGGAGTATTGCTAGGTCATTTAAGAGTTGCACTCAGTCTACTCTTCCCATAGAGTTCTGCAGAGCACAGGTCCTGAAATGGAACTGCAGAGATGCATTTAAATAGTTCTTTAAGTTAACCAGTAAATGAATAAGGGAATTAGAAAACAATTAAATTAACCCCATTTGAATGTTTGAAACACGTTCCAGCTTGCTACAGAAATGGAGTGAGATACACAGCAGAAATCAGGAGACCTTACTCCAGAAGTTTAGATCCTGTGTGCAGGTGAATGCAGGTCTGGTTTAGCAGGAAAGAGGAACTGCCACAACCCTGCCCAGGTCCCATTTTCTTCAGGGATGAGAGACTGCGTGGATTCTTACCTTCCTTTCCACTCTCAGTTTGGGGACAAGGGGAGGAGAGCAAGCCCCTTCCTAGAGCCAACAGCAGATCAGTTCCCTTCCCTTCCTGTGATGGTCCTGATCACCAGTATCCCTGCTGTGCCCAGCTGGGGTGTCAGACTTGGCAGAAGTGAGTGATTCCTACAAGGCTACTACAGGGGTCCAAGTTCTGCAGTTCGCTGGGTGCTCTGCTACTATTGCCATGTAACTGTGGCAGATGCTGGACCCCCAGCTCTTGCTATGGGGCACTATGCGCTCAGAGACAAAGTACCAGTAAACTTTAACCAGAAAAAGCCTGAACAGCTTCCATCCAGAAACTGCATTATGGCCACCTCTTCAGATTTTGTTCTGAACGGGGTGGGGGGGGGAGGACAAATATTTAAAACTTAAATACAGCTGTTTAAACTCAAATTTGAATTTATGGCAACCTATGATAAGGCCTAACCCTGCCATAATCAAAATCATTTACAATAAGTATATGGCGCATTCGTGAATCCTCAAACTTCAATCAGGTAAAGGCTACTTAGTTATACATACACATAGAATTGTGGGAAACCATCTTTAACTTTTGAGGTCAAGCATTATAAATATGGCACAATGCCATGCATGGCCTTAAGTATCTACATCAGCTTCAGTCTTTATAATGGAGTGTTAGTGTTTTCTTTTTCTAAAATAGAAGTATTTTCAATTTCTGCAGAAAAACCTTTTGCCTTAACATTTTGGTTTCAGGTTAGCAGAATCACCCTGGTTCTTTTCCTAGACCCTACGTCTGCCACTTATGTTTCCACAGAAAGCGCAGCCAAAAGTAAACCATATACAGATTAGTTACTATGCATCACTCTTGCCTTTAGGGTACAGTCAAGTCAGTATAAAATTAAGGTCTGAACTACTCTTAAAACGAGGATGTTCTGCTTGAGCATTGAGTCAAGATCCTTCGCCAACTAGAAATCCTTGAAAGCCTGTAGAGAGTGCTACAAGAGGTTTCTGAATTGTATTCCCTTGCACAATATGGAGCAGCACATCCACCGGTTTTAAATACTTTGTTACACCTACTACAAAGGGAGTCTCATTTTTGATCTTTGCAAACAATTTGTACAGCATCAACGGGCAATAGTGCAAACGTTTCTAGTAGGTTGAAGAGGAAGGCAGGATGGCTGCAAGATCTATAATTTGTATGGATGTAATAGGAAACTGAAAGGGACCTCCTGGGTCAGAGGCCAGTTCCCTGCTCACAGGCAATCCCATCTTATAACTTGTTAAGTTATAAAGCTACATCTTAACCCTGGTTAGGTTGTTTGCTCCCATTACCCCATTGGGATGATCTGTAGCCTAGCTGGGGTGAAAAGCTTTGGGAAGATTGCTTTGAAGAAAGCCCTAGGAGTACAACTCCAGAAAGAACAGAGCTTTTAAATTGTTGACCAGTCTAGTCTAATGTATGAAATGTCTTCATTGCCATGTTTGGATTTCACATGCTGACATTTGCTAGTGCATAAGAATCTGAAAGGGAGACTAAATGGGGGGAAGGAAGGAAAGAAACGGATGTATTTTTGTAACCCAAAGGAGTGATTTGAAGCCCAGGCAGAGGACTTATTGGAAATACTCCTATCCCAAGGCAACAAAGAAGGGAAGGGAGATTGCATTTCACGCTCTTCTATTATCTAAGTTGTGATGTGCCAGTCAGTTGTGAGTATACACAGTGGAAACTCTTCAGCTAGTTGCTATACAAGTGTCCAAGTACATTCAAAAAATATGCACAATCCTGCAGTGACAAGAGGAGGAAGAGAAGGGATGTACAGCAGCTCATAGTAAGCTAACAGTAGCACTAAGATGCATTACCTCTGCGTAGCGTGGTCTAACCTCTTACAGCAAGCAAGAAGAGTGGGCTGGTGAGTATTGCATAGTCTAGGACCACAAGATGGAATAAGCCATCCAGGAACTCTTGTAGGTATAAGTTTTAGCTAGAGTAGAACATTTTCAGCTATACAAACCCTAAGCATCCCACATACATAGCTAATGGAAGTCTAGAGTAAGACACACCTGTGGAGTGAAGTGCTTGATTTGGTGTGGTTTGCATCCTCTTCTCCTTCTGGCTCTTACTAAGAGGAGTCTTCGGTGCAGGAAGCACAAATGGCTCTTCATTCTTGATAGTCAACGCCAAGTCAGAATTCTCTTTGTTTTCACTTTTCTTTGATGCTGCTCTTCTTGCCACTGGAGATGGAGGTGGTGTGAATTCTACACTATCCAATGGTGTCTGATGCTTTGAATGCTACAAGAAATTTGATCAAGTAAGGGTGAATTAACTCTGGACAATGTTAAAAATATTGCCAGTATACTGACCACACACAGTATATATTACAAGGGTCAGGTCAACATAGCTCACATGCAGCCCAGTACTCCAGACTTCTTCCTCTGGGCCCACACATCTACGTCACTACGTATTCTCTCCCTGAACAAAAAATTAAGCCCTTTCTACCCTGTGCCTTAATCCTCCTTAGTTCTTTCAGCTTCTCACCCTAGTCTCCCAATCCCAGATCACTTCTCTTCAACCCATCCACAAAGTAGTTAAGTTTCAAGTGTAGACATGCCTTTAAGTCTACGTTAAGTCTACTTACAACCACTGCAGTGGTTGAGGTCAACACTATCCTCCTTCTGTCAGTGGTGTGTCCCTTCATTAGAAGCGCTTCCACTAACTTAAGCGTGGGGGGATGAGACCATGGCTGCTCCCCCATCCAGTCTTTTGGCACATCCTCACTGCCAATAATGTCAGCCTCGCCATCCCTTTTGTATCCTTCCCCACTTCTGTTTCTTCTTCTGCACTGCCCCTACACACAAGGTGAGCATCAGGGCCCCGGCCTCTCCTCATCCAAGTAAATGAGGACCCACAAGCTAGGAAAAGGGGTTATAGTTTATGGTAATAGCCATCTGACAACCAAAAGACTCTTGGCTTCGTCTTGCTTTGTAAGATCTTCTGGCCAGGGACTCTCTTATGCAGCACTAAGCATGGATACTTAAACATAAATGCAGTGTGCATTAAAAAGAGTCAAAGAGACAGATTCTCTTGAACTAAGAGCAACTGTTACAGGAAATCATTGTAATTCTCCAAGCACCTGCTTTGTTTTGGGTGTATATAGAGCAAAGCCTGCAAATGGAGATTCCTCGTAAAGCGCATCATCTGAAAATTCCATGGATCCAAATGCACAGGGCATTTCCTTACAGTCTTCCACATCTTCGTAAGTCAGATTCTTTTTAGACTGTTTAAAAAGAAAAAGGAGATTCCAATGAGACATTAAGTGAAAACTTTCATCAAACTTTCGTTACTTTTAGAGTTCGTTTTAATAGTTATAGCGTTACTCTTAATAGAGTTTCTAGTTATGGGCAGTATCTCACGGGAAGTTCTCATTCAGGTCACTTGTCATCTAAAAATCATGTTTGGAGGGCTAAGTCTGCAATGAAAATTATAATAAGCAACATCAGTAGATGTGACATTATGCTGAAAGCACTATTAAAAAACCACAAGGAGCCTATGCATCAAGGGCAGAAAAATACCCCTACCATTGATTTCTACATGCAAGCTGCAAGCGCCTTAGTTTGCTGCCACACTAGTTAACACTACAGCAGTGGTCCCATGAGGAGATGCAAAAAGGAAATATAGTGAAGGAATACGGGAAACAGCTGGTAAAAGTCTCACAACAATCTACATATTTAATTTCTAATCCAGAGTGACTGGACAGGAGATGGTTTTCAATATACCCCTTTGTGGATTGCAGAAACTCATTGGAAGGCCTTGTTTTGTTATGTACCACTCCAATGAAATGGAAAGCAATAAAGTCAGCCATTATAAAAAGGAATCATCATGTTTTATCTGGAGACAGATGGCTTTTGGCCAGTGGTCAAGGATATTGCCAAGATCAGATTTTTCATTACTGTTGAAAGCCAAAGTGTAGCTTTCTGGTATATGACCAGATGTGCCACTGATGATTACTATAAAGACCTTATCAGACACCTGTTAACAGCAGCCAAGAATTTAGTAGCCAGATTCTGTAATTGAAATTATGTCCCATTACTCCATGAATAGCTGAACAAGACCTGATGGACAAGGAGAAATTCACTCCATTACAGAAATGCTTCTATACATCAACAACAACAACAACAAAAACACACCACACGCCCCACACACAACGAACACCCAACTATTTCCAGTTGGGAAATTTAAAAGCATTACTAGAAAAGAGCACTGTCATTCCAGGTATGATTTAGTTAAGTCATTCTTTTGGAAAACCTGCGTACTTCAAGCTGCGTGTCATAACAGTTGATTATGTTCAAGCCACTGACACCACAGACAAAAAAAAAAAAAAAAAAAAAAAAAAAACCCTCTAAATTAAGAAGTCCTGCCAGCTTATTTTTACAGCTAGTAGATCAGCTCCAGTCAGAGGCCTATGCTGAAATGGCTGATCACCAACAGATCTTCAGCTGGTATGTTGTAGGGCACTTATAGTGCCGAGGCACCGAGAAGTTAAGTGTATTGTACTGGGACTAATGGGCCGTGTTACAGAAGAGATATTTGAGGTATCTGGCTCATCTCGGATGGATTGCTCTTATTGTTAGTGGTGGTGTTTCGCCAAGTTTACTTTTAAATATCCCAAACAATGAGGCTTCCATAACTTATCCTAGCAAAAAGTCTCCAGGATAATAGAGGTGGTCAGGAAGGTTGCCTTCTGAAGTCCATCCTCTCCCTTGCCTCATCCTAATGAATCTTACACTTGGAATGTATACCTTTCAGTGACAAACTGTTATGCCCAACTATAACCATGCAAAACACATTATACATATTTAACTCCATTATTCTTCTTCATGATAGCCGCTCTCAAGCCTGTTTGTAGCTGACCTTCTCATTTGTGAATGCAGTTGTAAAAAGGGATGCCCTGAACACAATATCTGAGGAACAGCTGCACCCAAATTGTATAGAAAGACTGCCTCTTGCTTTTTGCTCTTGACATGATGCCTTTTCATGTGCAGTCCCAACAATCTGGAGATGTTTTCCTAATAGTCAATTTTATATTAGACTAGATGCATGTTTTACCCTGGAGTTTAGATGTCTACTAAAAGCACCATTCCTGTCTCAAGCTGGGAATTTAGTGGTTTTCAATTTACAGTAAGTCAAAAAGTGACTGACCTGGTCACGGGTATGGTATGTACATGCAAACAGGGTTAGCAATTTAGAGTTGGGCATTACAGAACAGGCCCAGAGACTTTAAGCAGAGCACAAGACTGGGATGGTCTTTTAGAGAAGTTTTTAAATACATGAAATAAGTAACTGTAGGACTGACTGCTCAGGAAGAGTTCACGCAGTTACAAATGGGAGTAACAAGTGATCAGGAAGAAGTAGTTAAAATACACTTTGTTTGGGGGACACAGAAGTTAGACACAAGATCGACCAATAGGTCATAGGATGTTGTAAATTTCAGGATTTCAGCTATTTAAAGCTGAAATTTCACAGTGTTGTAATTGTAGGGGTCCTGACCCAAAAAGGAGCGGGGGGTGGGGGGTGAGAAGAGAAATCGCAAGGTTATTGTAGGGAGGGTTGCGGCACTGCTAGCTTTACTTCTGCACAGCTGCTGAAAGCGGTGCTGCCTTCAGAGCTGGAAGGCAGTGGCTGCTGGCCAGGAACCCAGCTCTGAAGAGAGCCACCACCAACAGCAGCACAGAAGTAAGGATGGCATGGTATGCTTCTGCCTCCCTTTACTTCTGCGCTGCTGCCACCTTCAGAGCTAGGCACCTGGCCAACAGCCATCGCTCTCTGACCATCCAGCTCAGAAGTAAGAGGGGTTGTGGTATTGCCATCCTAAAATAACCTTGTGACCCTCTGCAACTCCCTTTTGGGTCAGGACCCCCAATTTGAGAAAGGCTGGTTTCCCCTGTGAAATCTGTATAGTATAGAGTAAAAGCATGCAAAAGACCAGATTTCATGGTCAGTGATGCATTTTTCATGGTCCTGAATTTGGTAGGGCCCTAAATTATCAGAATACAAGCTGTCAAACTCCAAGTTAAATTGAATATAGCCTTCTATCACCCTTTATACAAGGGCCTGGACAGCTACCTGAAGATGAAGTCTGTCAGATCAATAGAGAATCAAACCAAGTTAAAATAGTCACTCAAACTCCATGCCAACTTTAGACATTTAAATCTAAGGGCAACAGTTTATTTCAACAACTAAAATAGAACATAGTGAGGTGGTGGTTTCTTGGGACACACCCATGAAGGGCTTAGCACTGCATACTTTGAATTGCTCTCAAATACAGAAAGGCACCAGTCCAGTCTGTGGGTGAGTGCAACTGCCCACTTGCTCATGGCATTCCCCGTAGGACTGTATTATACCAGTGCCCAAACACTGAACTGGTGCCCTCTGTTTTTATGTCAGGAGGAAATTACATTTATAAATCTGTAACTATGTACCAAGAAAAACTTAAGCAGAAACTGCCTGAAACTGCTGTTAGTCAGTCACTTCCCAGCTTTATAAAGAAAAGTTTTCAGTGACAGCCTTAGCTTATTTCAATTGACGAAAATGCAGTTGAAAGTATGTCCTCGTATATATAATGTTTCATGTTCTGAGACCAGAGCAATTTAGATTTTATACAGTCCCTTTTTAATGGGATCTTATTTTTGAAGCCAGTGCAAAAGCAAACACTGCATTAACATGGTACAGTACTGAGGCCTACAACTTACCTTCAGTTCTCTGGATGGTGTGATGCTAGCGTTTTCTACTGCTAGAGAGGGAAGCCATAGACGGACAGGCTTTCCATGAGCCTTCTTGGATTGAAGCAAGAGGTATGTTGCTGATATTTGATCATATTTCCACTAAAACCAAAGAAAATGTGTCAGAATGCTGCTATTTAAGAGAGTCATGTTAAACACTGCTTTAAGTTACACTTTTAGCACCCATTCTCTTGCAAGGACAATCTACTTCTTATGGACTCTTCAGGTCTGTATGCTCACCCCACTGTAATGCCATAGACTTCAATGGAGTTGCATTGTTATTACTCTGCCACCCTTCCTGCAAGCAAGTTGGAAATGTGGTCTAGAGATTATAGCAGAGGCTAAAGACAGAGCAAAACCCCTGCCCAGTTGAAATCAATGGCAAGACTCCCAGTGAATTCAATATGGCCAGGGTTTCAGACAGAACACCTGGGTTCTTTTCCAGTGGTCACTGAATCAATGGAGGACCTCAGGCAAATTGAGTTCTTGGTCAATTTCCCCATCTGAAAGATAGGGATGTCCTTGCCAACCTCCTAAGATGGGGTGTGAGATTAGGCTTACTTTAAGTTCATTAAATCCTTTTAAAAGGATTTAAAGAGTGCTATATCAGTGCATCATTTGTGCATCCTGGATGAAGAGAGCTACTCATTTTAATAGCCTGAGAACAATGATGTAATCTCTGAAGTTTGTTCCAAAGCTGTAGAGCAGGAGTAAGTATAGATATGTTAGCCAGCAGTTCTCATTCCCCCAGATGTGTGTCATACTAGCTGCACACCATGCACAATTTCCAATCAGGAAGTTGGTTTCTACTATAACTACTACCTGGAGAACTGGTATTCCCTCTGAAAGAGCTATTTCAGCATACCACTAGATACAGTAACATTAAGTATGAATTTGGGTTCTCAAGTTTGCCAAGTAGCTAAATTAGTTATTTATTTTCACTATTCAATAGCTTAGCATATAGTATTTACTGTCTAGTCTAACACTTTATTAAATCTTACATCAAAACTAGGAGTATCAGAACCATTATACATATGTGGAATTCTGCTAGAAAACTTCCAACAAAAATGCACATTAGCCATGAATACAATCCACATTGTCATGTTGCTTGTGCTACTGAATGGAATAGCTACATTATTCCATCACTTTTTCCATTATATTTGCAAACACCAAGACATTGCTTCTCTGCCTATTCAGCATCGCATTTGAGAATTCTCCTGTTTAGATAGTATTCTGAAGTGGTTCTCCATGAAATTATTGAATTGTTTTTAAAACAATCATCCCAGCACATGGAGTCACAGCTAGTGAAGAACCACCATAAGTTTCCCTTGATCTTCAAGGGATTCCACATAGGACACTAGGATCCTGGTTAAAACTTTGATGTCACGGATTGATTAATACATGGGAGAAAAGAAGGGGGAAAATAAACAAAAATCCACAAAATGTAGTGTCAGAACTACAGCTGAGCTTCCAGTTAAAATAGTAATACTCTAAAAGAACGGTCTTGTGTAGCCCATAGAGCTAGCTTTAGCACAGGGTTCTCAAACTGGGGGTTGGGATATGGGGGGTGGGGGGGGGGGGTGTCACAAGCTGTCAGCCTCCACCTCAAACCCCGCTTTTCCTCCAGCATTTATAATGGTGTTAAATATATTTTTTAAAAAGTGTTTAATTTATAAGGGGGGAGGGTCACACTCAGAGGCTTGCTATGTGAAAGGGGTCACCAGTACAAAAAAAGTTTGAGAACCACTGCTTTTGCATTTATTTTAATTTAGCAGTAACCTCAAGGAACCTACAGGCCTGTATCCTGATGACTCAATACTCACCCCCAAGTTTTGGGGAACTGGGACTACAGCATTTAAGGGGGAAGTTTGTACATAGCACCAGGCAACTACAGGAGTATGAGCTAAACACCAGCATTAGGATATTTTAGGACAGAAACATCCGCACACCACAAGAGTGCCATTGCAACAAATTGACACAAGATAATAAATTGGGATCATTAATATACTAACCTATAGGAAAGGGCACCCCAATATTAGTATGGTGAGGAAAAACAAATAAAGAAGAGGGGAGAAACACCTACTGAATATGCATTAGGCATAGTGGCATGAGCATAACATAACAAAAGTTGTATCCTAGCCTGTGTGCTGAGGAGGGAGAGAAGAGAGACGCTGGCCCTTGGGAGGTGCCAGGAGCCTGGCCACTGGTGAGGAGGAAGAAAATGGCTAACATTTCAGGTTGTTCTGCAAGGGATGTTCAGATGTACATTCTGTATTATCTCCATCTACCTTGCTGGGTTAGAGTGTTTGTGACTTTGCTAAATGTATTAATAAGTTACAAATACAGAAGAGTTCCGAAAGAGTGTGTTTCACAACCATGCATATCAGGGTTCCCAACTCAACAGTAATTTTAATAATTGGCTTGATCTTGGGACAAGAACCTGCCTAACCTCAGAATTGGGAATTCTTAAGTAACCTATGGATTGAGTATTGATCAGACTGCAATGGACAGCTTTAAGTTTCATACTTGAACCAATGAGTATTGGAGTCCATTAACGTTAAAGTTTTAAACTTATTCTGGTTGCAGGTTACTTACCTCTGAAATTAACTTGATCATACTTTGCCTGCTGCATTTATGGAACACTGAAAGTTCTATTATGCAGTCATCATCAAGATGCCCAAGCTGCAAGAACAAGTTAGTAATGTGAAAGCTTCAGACTTTGTGAAATCTTTTAGATCAGCATTTGAATGGGATGTTCCCATGAAGCCAGATGGCTCTTGGCTTGACAGCCCAACATCTGCAGACAGGACTATTGTGATCATCTGGCCTGACATCCTGGCGTACAGACCAGAGAACTTTCCCAAAAATAATTCCTAGAGCAGATCTTTTAGAAAAGCATCCAATTCTTGATTTTAAAAGTTGCCAATGATAGAAAATTCACCATGACCCTTGGTAAATAACAGACACTGCTAAAGAGATGTGATTTTGTTGGCGATAAAGCAGTGCACTTCGATTCCTCCCCTAATTAAAAAGGAACAAACAAAGCTATTAAAATGCATACAGCTGTACAACTTTGCAGTTATGAGTTAGAACTGATGTTGCATGTACAGTAAAGAAGCTCTTTGCATAGAGAAACAATGACACCCAATGGCCAAATGTGGGTACTGGCTGTACATAACTGAATATTTTCCTTCCTGTTTAGCACCTAATCTTTGCTAGATTTTCATTTTTGTGCTGGCTTAACTTCTCTGGCTAGTGCAGTGTTTGGTGAAGGGGATATAGAGAGTTTTCAATAAAGTCTTAAGTGAGGTTTTATCCCAAACAGGAGACTACAGGAAATAAACAAAATTGCATAACAGCACTATGCAAGTCACTCCATACCCTAGGTCTGAACTGTTCTTCAGCACCTAAGTGCCTGATTTTCAAAAATCTACACCTTACTGCATACAACTATCCATTTGCATCACAAGTGCTCAGAATCTAACCCGCCAGTTAGATGTGAAAATACCCACCAGGTCTATTGTTTTTTTTTAAATTAAAAAGATTGCAAATTCTGCAGCTAGCATACTGAAGTCTTTTCCCCTTCATGGGGATTAAGAAATTTACATTGAGTCATCTCGGATAGGCATTCTGACAAGAAGAGACCCTTGAAGAATTCAATGTTAGCTACTTGCTAAACTAAGTAACTAGTCATCTTTAGGTCTGCCCCTTAGAAGTCTTTGCATTATCACCATATACTATCCATTAAGGCACAAATTCAGGAAGAAGTTATGCTCCAGTCACTATGTGGTATATAGTCATCCTCTAGTTAGTGTACTCACTGGGTATTTGCTTTGCCACTGAACAGCATAGGAGTAATCCTGCATGAGCCACGGATGATTCAAGAGATGTTTAACTGTAATTCGCTTCTTTGGATCCACCTAATGGGCAGTGAGAATCTAGTCAGTCAGTCAATGTTCAAGTAGAAATTGGCAAGATATTTTAGATTCAATTTCTTTCCCCAAAAAGGTAAGTCAGGCCACAAAGGCCAGTTAAGGAAACCTGCATTAACAGTAGTTGAAGGGATGATTGAGACTGTCACCATGGTTAACAGTAGCCCAGCTAATTTGTGTTTTATAAATCTAGCTTGCTATAAAAGCACACTTGGGCAGTAAGTTTATACAGCCAGGTGACAATCTCATGAATAGACAGATGCTGGAAGACAACTTTGAGGTTAGCAACATGACAGCGGCACCATGGTATGGAAAGTGCTTTGAGCGATGTTCTATGAACACAGCCCATTCAGCAGAGGGACCAGTGATAATTTTCTTGAAAAGTTTCTGAACTGAAAGGCTGCATTTTAGGCTTTTGGGGTCAATATTTCAATGCTATTTTGAGTAGCGAAACAGTACTGTAAAGTGTGGTCTGGATAGAGCCCATTGCTTTACCTGCAGCATCTGGTGTAGAAGCAGTATACTGCTAGCAGAAAGCCATTTTGGAACCTCATATTTTCCTCTCTGTATTGGAAAAAACACAAACACATTGTTTTAGAGTGAACTTTGGCCAACTAGTGCCAATATCTTCATTAAATTGCTTGGATGTCTTACTGGTATCTATCTTCAGTCTGAAAACCCATAATAGAAGTTGGAGCTAGAGGAACTGGCATTTTCAGCATATTTAGACTAACTTGACAAAAATGGTGTCATGATTCCTATTACTTTCACTGAAGACAAATGTGACTAGATTTTAAGTTAAAATAGATTCATGCTAGGTTAGTCCCGTGGAGAGAAGGCTGAACTTGAACTGCTATTGCAGGAACACAATTAAATGAGATTTTAGATAAATTAGGTAAGAGTAACTCAACCATCAGCGTTGACACATTCGCCTCCCCAGCCTTTATCCATTCTGTTTTGTTGTGACATTCAGTCTTAAGAGTGCAAGCACTTAGAATGGGAACTGTGGTTCTACAGCACCTAGCACAATGAGGCACCAAGCACAGAATCAGAAATGTAGGCCTAGAAAGAAATCATCCTTGAGAGATCATCAAATCAAGTCCCCTGTGCCGAGTCTGGGCCAAGTAAACCTAGACCATCCCTCGCAAGGGTTTGGCCAACCTGTTTTTGAATCCTCATCATTGGAGGTTTTTAAGAACTTCCCTTGCAAGCCTGTTCCAGAGCTTAACTACCCTAAGAGCTAGAAAGTTTTTCCTAATATCTAACAAATCTCCTTTGCTACAGATTAAGCCATTACTACTTGTCCTACCATCAGTAGGCATGGAAAACAATTGATCACAATCATTATAACAGCCCTTAATACAAGTCTTCATATATCAGGTCCACCCCCAGTCTCTTCAAGACTAAACATGCCCAGTTTAGCCTTTCTTCATAAGGTTTAGAAAACCTGACTTATTTTTGCTGCACTCCTCTGGACTATCCAATATGCTGAACATCTTTCCTAAAAAGAGTGGTGCCCTGAATTGGACAGTACCTCAGCTGAGGCCTTGCTAGTGTCTAATAGGGCAGGAGAATTCGTTCCTATGCCTTGCATTCAACATTCCTGTTAATACACCCCAGAATGATATTAGCCTTTTTTGCAATTGCCTCATATGGTCGACTCATTCAGTTATTGATCCACTATACAGATCCTTCTTAGCAGTACCACCATCTAGCCAGTTATCCCCATTTGATAGTTGGGCATTTGATTTTCCTTCTCAAGTGTAGTACTTGCACTTTCTTTCATTAAGCTCTGGGTGCTACTGTAATTTGTACTTAAAAACAGTATGAAGGTTTAAATCAACTGCTAGACAAAGTATTAAAATTCAACTGGCTCCAACATAGTCTATGCTTTTACAGTAGGGTTGGTTATTACACCAAAAAGTAAGCAGCCTTGCATTCAGCTGCTTTCCATTTATTTATATTTTCTAATGCTGGACAGGAGCCGTAGAGGTTGGCACTCTAACTAGAAAAACTACAGAAGATCAAAAAAACCACCACACCCCTACCTAGAGTATATGGGTTTGTTTTTTTTAAACCCAATGATTCATTGTTCATGTAGCATGTCTTACTAGTAGTTCAACACTAATTGCTTCCAAATTTTAGAAAAGGTAAACAGTAGCTATGAAAGTCAAAATTGTTATGAAATTGCTACAAAGACATCACATGCACTAAAATGAAAGCAACAAGAAGTCAGTAAAGAATCATTGTGAAATGTGATTTAACTACCAAGCTGGAATTAAATGCACTAAGTATTGAGAGAGTTTCATTTCTGCAGACAGCTATTTCAATTACAGTCAAGTCTGGGTAATATACATAGATACATTTCTTTAACCCCAGTCGTTTCACTTTAGAAGTCTAAATTCTAGTTACTTTTGTTTTTAAGTCAGGACTAATGAATTTAGAAATATTACTGTTTCATTGCTGTTATAAAGCAATCAAACACTAGAAGTAATCTAAGGTGAAACCCATATATAAGAAGTTTTACATATTCCAAGGAGCCCTGTAATATACTGAGGTTTGGCTCTGAAATACAGCTCTGGCATATGAACATAGATGAAGTAAAAAAGATTAACACTCAATTTATTAGTAGTCATGCTAGAAATGACAGTTAAGCATTTTTGTAAAGATAGCACAATATAGTCAGAGGAAAGTCTGCCTCTTAATGAGGAGCTGTCAATTTTTTATTTGATTTTCAATCAAAGCAGGAAGCATTTAGTCAAGTGTTATTCCCAAGTGAGGAACTGTAGAGCATTCTAGGCAAAGAAACATACTGCATGCAAGTGATATAACACCCTAATTAGATTCAACCAGCAGACTGTACTATACTGTGACGCGGAACAATAGTTCTGAGCTGAGATTACAGTAAATTTCAAAATCTATAATGTGTGAAATTAAATTCCACAACAATGCATAGAAGTCCTAATTTGAATCAATTTTCCAACTTGCAAATAAATCAAAAATTGAAACTGGAATTCAGAGTGATAGAAACAAGCCTACGTTGGTAGATAATCTTTTAATTAGGAAGGTTGTATCTTGTTTCTTGTCCTCAAACATAAGTTCTTAAAGCATGTTCATCTGAATGCATTTAGACAAGTTTGGGTAGCCAATGTTCTGTGAATTCAGATCAGTCAACTCTAGCTCCAGAGCATAGGGCACAACGATGAAAGTACTATGCAAGATTCATCTCAGACTCTTGTGTTAAGCCCTTTGTATGGGTTATAGCCGCGCCATCTATAAGTTTTCTAAACGCTGATTCAAATGATTTAAAGCATTTATACACACTCTGGGCCATACCAGAACATGTACCTTCAACAGAAAGTATGAAAGTGAGTACTGGTTTTTAAATAGGTTGGAGAAAGTACATTAAGTTGTTTGCCAGAGCCTCTAGGTGCAAGAACATTTATCTACCAATCCCCCCATACCAAGTATTGCCAGCATTAGCACCCCAAATAAAATTCCTCAGTTTAATATTAGGGTTCCGTGTTGGTCATGGATTCCGTGACTTTCCATGCTCCCCCCTTCTGACTGCCATGCCAAAGAAAGGGACTTTTGGGATGTTTCAAGCCAAATTCCTGCATCCAAGCAGGATGTTTAACTAATAAATTAAGCAGGAACATGTAGGGAGACCACATACTAGCAGCACTTCCTGACTTGCCCTATTTGCTCCACTTTACTTGGTACAGAAATTTAGTCTAGCTGGTTCATGGTTTCCTTCTCACCCCTCTCTATTTTGAGGAGAGGAGTGCAATAGGTTGGTACCACATCCTTTTGCTATATTGGCTTTTGGAGGAGCAGGGGGGAAAAAGGATCCTATAGCGATATCTGCTAGTCAAGGTGATTTATACACATTTGTACACGAGTGGTTCAAGTACAGGATGAGGAGTAATAGTGCAGCCCACCAGTCAGGTGGTGCTAAGTATGCAAGCAGCATTTAGGAAGAAGCAATCAGTATGACAGCCAGCCAGTCTGTGGTATCACAAAAACAACAAGGAGTCTGGTGGCACCTTAAAGACTAACAGATTTATTTGGGCATAAGCTTTCGTGAGTAAAAACCTCACTTCTTCGGATGCAACAAGCTTATGCCCAAATAAATCTGTTAGTCTTTAAGGTGCCACCAGACTCCTTGTTGTTTTTGTAGATACAGACTAACACGGCTACCCCCTGATACTTGTGGTATCACAGGGGTCAGGGGCGGGTGGAAGTGAACAAATATACAAGAGTAGAGAGGAGACAAAGGGAAGTTGTTTGCTGCATCATCTTTCGTGTCAGTGCAACGAAACAGTGAGTCAGGCAGCATTAAATCACGGAAAGCAGGTTGGGCTACTGCTCTCATTTGACAATCCCTTCACTCTTGCTAATTCATCACTACTGATCCCACTATACAAGTTAGTTCTTAAAAAAAAACCTTGAGGGACAAGATCCAAAACCAAACGCATAAATACAGAATGGGGGATAACTGGTGTGACAGCAGCACTGCTGAGAAGGATCTGGGAGTTGTGGTGGATCACAGACTCAACACAAGTTAGCAATGTCATCCTGTTGCAAACAAAAGCAAATGCAATTTTATGTTGCATTAGCAGAAGCATAGCATGCAAGTCACGGGAGGTGATAGTACTTCTCTGCTCAGAGCTGGTTAGGCCTCACCTGGAGTACGGTGTCCAATTTTGGGCCCCAGTGTATAGAAAGGATGTAGAGAAACTGGAAAGGATCCAGAGGCGAGCGACAAAGATGATCAAAGATATGGAAAGCAAACCATATGAACAAAAGTGAAAGGAACTGAGCATATTTAGTTTGGAAAAGAGGAGATTAAGGGGGGGACATGATAGTGATCTTCAAATACTTGAAAGGCTGCCATAAAAAAGGTGGAGAAAGTTGTTCTCTTTTGCCATAGGAGGGCAGGACAAGAGGCAGTGTGTTCAAACTACAGCATAGCAGGTTTAGATTAAGCCTCCAGAAAAACTGCCTAACTGTAAGAACAGGAGGACAGTGGAACAGAGGCCTAGAGAAGTTGTAGAAGCTTCTTCACTGGAGGTTTTCTAAAGGAAGCTGGATAGCCATCTGTCTTGGATGGTTTAGATCCAACAAATCCTGCATCTTGGCAGGGGGTTAGACTAGATATCCCTTGCAGTCCCTCCTAACCCTATGATTCAAAGTTTCAGTGGTAACTCCTTGGAAAACCATTTCATTCCATATCTGCAGTATTTGCACACAGCTTTCCTTGCCCCTCCTGACCCTCCAAATCTCCTAGTTTCCTCTTTTCTACTTCTGAGGCAATGCTCCTCCTTTTGTTTTAGAATCTAGTCTTCGCTGGCGATTCACTACTTCTGTAGTGTAGATTTACTAGATCTACTAGTGTAGATTTGATTTCTACAATCACTTGATCCAAAGTTCCTCCCCAACCCAAAGTTGATTTCTGCCCTGTCATTACAAGCTAAACCTAGTTTTGTTTCTGTGGGTATTCTAAAGAGTTCTCCAACTGAAGAATTTATATTAAATCCTATTGTATCTGCATTTGCTTCACACTGATCCCTTGTCACAAACCTAATAAGTGAACCATTAGCCCTATTCCTCTTCCCAGGGGGGATAATAAATTGAAGGTCTTTTTAATCCTTTATTTCAGATTAAGCAAGAAACAGAAGTGTAACCGCCTAGATTATTTCACTACATGCATTTTAGAGCTACTTTCGTACTGATGTACCTATTTTGGATTTGAGAAAGTTTACTCGTGTATCAGTTTCTTTAAGAGTTAGTGAACATTCTGTAAACAGCACAAAACCAAAGACCAAGAAACTATTAAACATGTGACAATAGCAATACATTCAATCACCAGAAAGCAATAGGCCAAGATATAGGACATCTTGCCTATTTACTATGCAAAGTCTTCGCTTATGCTTGATAGTGCTTTAGGAAATCCAAACTACGTACCATTATCTTCCTGTAGAGTGCCATGACATTCTCATCATCAAACGGGAGAAAGCCACACAGCAGAGCATACAAGAGAACCCCCATGCTCCATATATCTGCCTAAAAGAAACAAACCAACACTATGAAGGGTCAAGTAAAAGTGAGTAGAGGGTAAAAGATCTGGCAGCTCAATACTTTCCCAGGATGTGTACAACTGCTTAATGAGAAACAATGTTCTGTCCATTCTCAATACAGGGGCCACACATCACTGAAGTAACTTTATGTTCATATGTCAAAGGATATTGGAGCTAAAGGATGTTCTCCAAAGAAGAGCACACTCAGAAGTGGCAAGTTGACCTTTCCCTGACTCAATTTTGGAGTAATTGCTACTTGTCAGAGCACTGCTAAAGCCACATCTTCTCCCCAAGTCTTCAAGTGCAGCCAGATTTGTTTGATTTCTACGGGAGAGAAATTGCTGCACAGAATCTTGACATGGAAAGTTTTAGTGCTGCAGATGAGACCAAGCAACAAAACACCTTGTTCCTACGTGCTAATATTAACTCTGATCATGAGGAGCAGCTCGGTATGCTGCTTATTTGTCATGGCAGTTGCTGCCAGCCCAGCCACTTCTATTTTCTAAGTGAATTGAGTGCTGTAGTAGGTGCCAATTGCCCTATAGCTGCACAAGCAGGATGTAAATAGGATTGGCAGAATTTGGTTGTTTTTGCATGCAATTTCAATTTGTATATTACAATTGCAGGAAATTCAGAGGGGATAGGTTTGGGGTTAGGGCAGCATTGACAGCAGAGCTGCAGGGACAAGACACCCAGGAGCAAAAGGGGGGGGGGGGAGAAGAGGCTGCAGTCCTGGCCCAGTGGAGCACAACCCTAGCAGGGTTGCAAGGTGGAGGATGAGCCGGCAGTCATGGGGAGGCCACCCTGCTGCTGGAGAGCTCTTGCCTGGGGATGGTTCCAGCACTCCTGGCTGGTGAGCGAGAGGGGTCATGACAATGGAACTGCAGAAGGACTGTCCCATGACACTGGAACTCTGCAGATGCAACGTGCAGAGGCCACCAGCTAGAAAAGCAGAGAGGAGGAGGAGCAGCAAGACGATAAGCCTCTGGTCACGGAGGCCACTTCGCTGCTGAATGGCTCTCCTGCCTAGGACAGAGCCATTCAGCAGTGACACGGCCTCCCCAGCAATTAGTCCTCCTTGTAACTCTAGCTGGGGGGGGGGGAGGAGGAGAGAGGAGAGAGAAAAGAGATGAGGGGTGTCTGCCCTGCCAGGACCACAACTTTCTCCACATCTTGCACCTGCAGGGAATCCAGTGGCCCCACAGCCAAGTAGGGAGAACTCTGCAGCCTCACCATCATGGGAGGGAATGGAGCTGTGACATGGCCGTGGGGCCAGTGACACCCAATCCCTGCAGGCACAAGATGCATGTGGGGAGGCTCTGCACATGCCCACTATTGTTACTGATGGATTTTTTTTGGTCGATTTCCGTGTCAGCCGAAACAGAGGTTTACTGGCCTCTATTAATTTAGATCAAATCCTGCCAAGTCTAGGTATAGAGCACCAGAGCAAGTACTCCCCACTCTGACCCAAAAGGAAACGCTAAGCAGAAACAGGGAAATGTGAAAGGCTTTTGAACTGGTGGAGAGCAAAGTCCTGCAAGCAGGAGTGACTAGCAAAATGCAGGCCAAGACACTGGTGCAAAGAGACAGGAGAGCAAGGAGGAGTTTGACACTGATGTAGAGGGGGACTGAAAGTGAAGAAACTTTGGGATAAGGCTGATGTGTCACAGCAGTAATTTGGAAGTTTGAAGACATTTGGGATAGATTGGCTAGGTACAAGATGGGTCTTAGCAAAAGAGGTTACAGCAATCTAGCCTAGCTTTGATCTTCTGTTTCTGCACTGGGGTGGGGGTGGGGGGAGGGAAAAAAGGGAAGCTTTAATGTGAGGGAAAGAGGCAAAGACAACAGTAGGCCTTAGAAATGGAACAAACTGTGGTATTCACTTCAGAGGAGTAGCTCTGATGCGTTCTGTTTAAGTTGGCAGCACAAATTCCAAGAAGAGACGTCTGAGACAATAGCAGAGGAGACTGAACAGAGGGAAGAGGAAAGCTTGGGAGTTAGTGTAGAGGCAATTCCAGGAGTGGATGAGCTCATGAAGAGACTCAGTGTTGGAGGGAGCTCAGGATGATGTTCTGCAGGACACAACCAAGGAGCAGTCGGAGGAGAACTAGTCAAGAAGAACAGTGAGAAGTGTGCTAAAGACCGTGTGTTGTGTGCTACTTTAGCATGAATCCACCACTGTCCAGGCTAAGCAAGACTCCTGCAGCGAAGACTTGCAGGGGCAATTACACAAGGAAGTGTTTAAAGCTAAGTCTAGTTATGCTAGTGTTTACCTATGTGATGTTCAAAGCATATTTAAGACACTATATCAGGGAAGGACATTGCATTAAATACCTCTGAGCCAATGTAAGCTTTGCCCTGAATTAACTCTGGTGCTGCATAAGCTGGGCTCCCACAACATGTGTTCAGCTGGTAATCCAGGCCACCCTATAGCAGAACAATTGAACAGACACATTAGACTTAAATTGGAAATTTAAATATTTAGTTTCAACTATACTGTAGCACAAGACTATGGGCCTCACTCTCCACTGTGGTGTGTCTTGTGTGATCATATATACACACACACCAGTACTAAGCAGAAACCCTCTAGCTAAGCCATCAACTAGGTGCAGTTTCCAGCTCTGGTAGTTCCTGCATTACCACAGGCAGGTCACTGATTCTCTCTCTCAGCTGCTCATGTCCCCATCTAGAGAGTGAAATTAAGTGTTTCCCTTATGGAGCCAGTTACACTGACACAGAATGTGTCAGATAGCTCTCACACCTTCTTTACAAGACACACAGCAGAGGGAAACCAGTCCATACCGATAATGTTGGCACATTAAAGCAAGCAGTGTGTTTCTTTGACAGGGATGTGTTCTGGACAGCAGGACTGAAATGACATTCCAATACCTAATCAGTTATCTGCCCTCGTCTGTACTTTTAGATAGTTCATAAATTAGAACATTTTGCTGACCAGCTAAACCAGTGTTCTGGGCAACAGCAAACCCTCTGTTTTGGTTTTACATTGAATTCTACCCATGGGATTGCTTCCTGTTACCATCCATCTCAGTCTAGCCTGCTCTAGGTTTAGATTACTAAATGCAGAAGTCTACGGTAACACCACAGCTTTAAATCGGAGAAGTTTTGAGATAAGGTTTGGAAGTCAGACCTCTGCATGCCACCTGTACACACAATTGTCTCCTGGTCCACAACCCCCTAGATAAATATCTTTGGAACAACCATAGCCTTATCTTGTTCTAGAAGAAGACATATCCAGTCAATTATTTGTATTATAACAGCACTTTGAGGTCCTGATATCTGTTGGGGCCTCTGTGTGCTAAGTGTAATACTAACAGTTGGACTCTGCCTTGAAGAACAGAAAACAAAGGGTGGAAGAGAAGATAGACAAAACAATTCAAGATCACAGTAATTCAAGCTGGAAGTAGAATCCCACCCATTGCCCGTCCATACTTTTTACAGTGAGTAGTTGGAATTCAAGTAACTGAAGTGTTGGCTGGCGACTTGAGTGCTATTAAACACCCTTTTAATATCTGAAGTATTTGGATGCACTACTACATAGTTAGTGTAATTTACTTTTGCACACTCACCTTTGGCTTTGCACAGAGACCAAAGTCTATCAGCTTCAAGTTATGCTCCGCATCAATCAGCAAGTTCTCCTGAAGAAAAGGAGAGTGGTGGTAATGAGGGCACTTTACAGGATAACCCAGCCACAGGAGGATTTAGTTTTTCCCCTCATATCTTCTAGCCATCAATCAGTGCCGTCCACCATCCTCCCCGAGTCCTTACCACCATCCTTTTGGCCATAGGCCCATCTCTTCTAATGGCTACAAGCAATGCTCAGCTTCTTCCCCAGATGATATCTTTTGAGACCAATATTTCATACATTGTCCAGTAAGTGTCATGCACTGAAGTTCCTCCCCTAGGGATTTCATCTTCTTCAAAGTGTTCTAATCAGTCCATAAATACAAAACGAGTTCCTATAATGAGTGCATGTTGAAGAAGTGGGTTTCCTAATAAGTCATAGGGTGAGGACAGCAGGATATTTCCCACCACACCCTCTTAATGTCACCAATTAGGAGATCTCAGCAGCACAAGTGCCATGTTCTGCTTCAGTTGAAAACAGTGATATGGAGGGGCAGCAAAGGTATGATTTGCTATTAGAAGTGGAATATGGAGCAAAGGGAAGAACAGACTGACTGGAGCTAGCTTGAAGTCTGGAGTTGAGTACTAAGTATGCCCTTGTTCATTGTAAGTAAACTTTCTCCCTCCTGATGTTGATCTTCAGTGATCCACTTCTGAAACAGCATTTACAGGCTCCAGAGGGAGCCATATACAAATCTCAGCCAAAATAGGCATGCCATAGAGTAGAACTGGGCTAGGAAAAAAATATACCTTGAAAAGAGGAAGCTAAAGACACGGAAGAAGAATTAAAAAACCAAAACCTTCAGTCCTTATACAGTAGCTTACTTTGGAGGAGAGGTTTAGCAGCTTAAAAAAAAAAAAGATTCCATCCCATTTGAAAGAATACTGGATAAGTACTAAAAGCAGCAGTCAGATTTTTAGAAACAAGTCAAACTTACTGGTTTGAGATCCCTGTGGGCATACCCCTGACTGTGCACATAAGCAATTGCTGAAACAATCTGCCGGAAAAATATACGAGCTTCCTCTTCTGAAAGGCGATCCTTGGAGATTATATAATCAAACAGCTCTCCTCCAGGACAATACTGCAATGAGACAGGAAAACTGTATTTGAGACAAAAAATTGTGATCTACCAAGTAACCTTACACTTGTAAGGCATTGTAAAGAAGACACCTTGGCCAGCCTTGTATAGTACACTGTCATTTTAGTTCTAATGCAGTAGTGCCCAAAGGTCCCCCAATCAGGAGCAGGATATTATTGTGCTAGGTGCGATACAAAGAGGAAGACCTGATCCCTGTCTGAAAGGGTAAACAGTTTTTTGGTAATGACAACAGCAGCATAACATGCAGTAGGAAGGTGGCAGAATTTGGTTATGCAATAACTAAGTCTAAGCATGTGTACTTCTTGATCATATTTTTAAAAAGTGAAAGAATCATAGAATGTCAGGGTTGGAAGGGACCTCAGGAGGTCATCTAGTCCAACTCCCTGCTCAAAGCAGGACCAATCCCCAGACAGATTTTTACCCCAGTTCCCTAAATGGCCCCCTCAAGGATTGAACTCACAACCCTGGGTTTAGCAAGGCCAATGCTCAAACCACTGAGCTATCCCTCCCCCCGTATGAGTGAATAAAGTATGAATATTGAATCACTTATTGTGAGCATTGCTGGAGTCAATTTTTAGGAGCAACTTGAATGAGGGAAGGATTAGTGATTGAACAAACCACAGTAGAGAGCACTTTATCTGCCTGGGGGCAATATGAAAATAGAAACTCTTGTGAGAAGCTGATAGAACAGTGAGTTTGGCATCAATGGCAGGAGAGGTGCAATAATAGGAGGTCTGATATATATGCAGAGGTCGCATTAAGTAGGGCCTTGAAAGTGAAGACAAAGTTTGAACTGAAGCAACGGAGAAAGGTGAGCCAGTTGAAAGATTAAGTCAGAATGGATCAGGATTATGCAGCTGCATTTCTTGTGGGGACAGGGGGAGGCGTATGGATGTTGGCTAGACTGGAGGGATGCTGTCATCTTCGATTGCCAGCTAGGTTCTTATTTCACTTTATAGCTCTCTTGCTCTAGAGCAGAGCCACAATTTCAGGCTGTACCCATGGCAAGTGACTATTTGAATCGTTCCAAACACACTGATTTAAATTTTGAGAGACTTTTGTAGAGAATCTACTAGCCAAGTTTTGAAAGCAACACATTTTAAACTGTGTGTCTCTTTTACAATGTCTGCCCTATTTGGTCATCTGTACCGAGGGATTACTGGGGACTCAAAGGTGAGCTTTTAGCCATCCCACACAAAGACTGAATTATTAACATTAGAC
The DNA here is from genome assembly GCF_011386835.1 of Chrysemys picta bellii. NCBI lineage: Eukaryota > Metazoa > Chordata > Testudines > Emydidae > Chrysemys > Chrysemys picta. The sequence continues at coordinate 123,667,140 of NC_088796.1, forward strand.
ATTCCAGAAGCATCACTGTGAATCTAACCTCCAAGACCATGAATATCTTCTTGGATGTCTCGATCACATGGTATAATCGGCAAATATGCTGGTGACTCAAGTTCTTCATTGCATCAATTTCGGTTTTAACACGAGGTAAATCACCCTAAGAGATGAAAGCCAGTTATACAGTTGCTAAATATGGCTATTTCCACATCCTGTGCAGTGCTCCTACTGCAACTAATGACAACATGTTCATGTGTATATAATTAAGGTCAACCCAGTATAAGGTTTGGTATAACTATAGGAGTTCCGAATTTGATAAACTTCTGTGTCTCTGACCTGTGTAATGCAATTGTTACAATGAAAAAGTTTGACTTTTTCCCTGCAAAAGTTGTCAAGAAATTGTTAGGTCCTAAATTGGAGCAACTTTACATTATTTTAAACTGTGAAATGAGTGTCCCATCAATATCAGTGTCACCAAAAATAAGTGGTTTTTGGAGGTTAAAGTTCTTGCAAGTTCTAAAGTGTCTTTCTAGAACCAGCTAACAATTCTACACATTACCGTTTCATGAGTAAAAAAAAGGGGAGGATGTCTCCCATTACAAAATGGCATCTCAAGCAGCATGCTACTTCGACTTACCCCCAAAGCCAGTTTGTCCATGATTTTGATTGCAACTTTTTCACCAGTAAGGAGATGGCGACCTAGCTTCACCTTTGCAAAGCCACCTGAATTTAGAAGTGAGGCAGTAAGAATCCAAGATGAAAGTTAATTTTCTCCTCAATAATCCTTTTATAGAGTCACACTACAGGAGCAAGTCTTACAGTTTACAGAAAGCTTTTTACAGCTAAAAGTACTAAGAGGATTTCTTCTGCATAAAAAAACCTCAGAATTTTATTCAGCAAATATAGCATGTGAAATCTGATCTCTAGACTAGTTGCTATCATAGCAATCTGCTTTTGATTTGGATGTGAAGCTGAAACATTAAGAATAAGTTTTAACTGTTTTACTTTGAGAGAGAAAAGTACCTGTCCCAACTGTTTCATATAATTCATAGTACTTGAGAATTTCCTCATAGTCATCTACACCCATGTTGAGATAGGCAAAGTTTAGCGGTACTTCTGAAGTCCTGGCAATGACATAGGAGAACATGATGAGTTATGCTTTAAGATCTCTACCTAAGAAACACTGTTTTCTTAACAAAATATAGTCAAAAATGTAACCTTGAAACTTAACATTCACTGAAGACACAATCTACCTGAAAAATCTGCTTCAATAGCCAGTTTCTGTATGCCTAGAACATGCTGAAGTTATAGTCTAGTGAGTTTGCAGTTAGAATCTATTTCCACACTATCCTATCAAATGTCAGTACCCAAGAGATGAATTTTACTTCTGCCATCTAACCAAGTTACAAACTAAAGTGCTCACCTGCTCCGATTGGTGGCTTTCCTTTCATCTCATTAACAGCACTGACACTTGAACTCCCCCATCAAGACTGCAATTGATACTACTGAACATTTTAATTTATTCAGAATAAGAAAGTTTGGCTGGTGTTTACTGATTACTGTAAATTAGACTTTCTGCACTTACTCTGTAGCCCAGTGAAAAGCTTCAGATTTCAACCCTATGCAGAGGTCAGCACTCCTAACTGCATTGCATGGCTTACAACAAACAGCAGTATTTCTGTAACAGTGCCAGCTTCCCCTTCCTGATCAGGCTAGTCTGATTGGAGTGAAGGATATTGTAACAGTTGCTATGCCAGGCCAGTCACCACAGTTACGCCCATCACAATAGGATTGTAAGAGCACACATACCTGGGTCACAAAACCCTCAATTTACCTTGGCCCTAGAGGCACAGGCCTTGCCTTAGTCTAGGCTAGGAAACAGGTCAAGACCCAAGTTCAGGCTACGATTTGGTCACAGAATCCATGACTTCCAGTGACCACCATGACTGGTGGGGAGCTGCAGGGTCCCCCCAGCCTAGCGCTCCCAACCACCACAGGGAAACCCCTGCTGCCTCAGGGGGAGGGGTACCCTGCAGCCACCACCGCTGCAGGCAGCTCCTAGCCCCTGCGCAGATGCCCCCCTTCAGGCAGTATGAGCATCTGCAGAGCCCCATTTTGTCCCAGATATTTTCAGTAAAAGTCAAACAGGTCACAGATTCTGTTAATTTTTCTTTTTTGCCCATGACCTGTCTGACACTTTTACTAAAAATATCCATGACAAAAATCTTAGCCTGACCCATAGCTAACATCAGGTTGGCAACTGCACTATCACCCTTGATGTAGACGGGTGTCAACAAAGGAGCTAGTCAGGGTCAACGCTGGTTCCATCAGCATAGCCACACTACCCGTTTTACTCCGAGTTCATGGCTTGCCAGGTAACTCAAGTTAGCCATCAGATTTACATAGGTTCATCTGGTCACGCCACTCACATCCGTTCCAGGCCACAGGGTTGGGGCTTTACCATAGGCTAACCTCCAGAATAAACAGTTAGGCAGCATCCAGAGTAACCTTCATCCATCTATTGCTGCGGGGAATTCACTGGCAATCAATTAACTCCAGGTAAAACCCCTCTGCAGCGTTGTCAACTCTTAGGCTTTTATCCCAACCCGCATGCTAGGGGGTGGCTTTTCTCCAAGCTCCAGCTCCGGGAGTCCTGTGAGGACCGGAGCCTCAGCTTGCATTTAAGCCTTTTGGAGAGGAGCCCTATAGGCTCAGAGCCCAAACCACCGTCAGGCACCTGACCGGGGATCTCTGAGCATTTGGGGTTGGCAGTGGCATAGCCCCCAGCCCAGGGTGGCCCCCAAGAGCCAGGGGCCTGGAGGAAGGGAGACTCCAGCGAACCCCCAGCACGGGGCCAGCTGATGGGAGGGGCCCGGGCGGGGAGGGATAGGAGGGGCCCAGGGAGCGGGGGGCAGGACGATGGGGCGGGGGCGGCAGCGGAGCTGGGGGGAGGGGGGAAGGACGAGGGGGGGCAGCGGAGCTGGGGGAGGGGGGCAGGACGGGGGGGGGCAGCGGAGCTGGGGGCGAAGGGGGTTAGGGGCCCCGCACTGACGCCCCCGATCCCAGCTCGTCCCTCGGGCTCCGCCCCCGCAGAACCCCAGCCCGGGGCCGCGCTCACCTGCCCGGCGGGAGCGGTCTCTAGGCAACGCGGCGCTTCCGAGGTCGAAAACACCGAGCGCGAGCCACCGCGGCCGCTACCGCTTCCAACGTTTAAATTTCCCTGCCAACCCAGCCTCTTCCGGCCGCGGCGGCCGGCCGACCAATCAGATCGAAGCGGTGTCGCGGAAGGGGCGGGATGTGTCGGGGAGAGTCATGGGAGGAGGGTCAGAGGTGCCGGTGTGGGCTGAGCTGGGCGCCATGTTGGGGGTGGCTTTTACCCCGCCTCCTGAGTCCTGGCTAGAGTTGCCTTAGGGGCTACGCGGGCCCTGGCCTGCTCCGCCTCTTCCCTGTGGTTGATTCAGACGCGCGTGTCCTGAGCCTGTGGCAGGGCCCAAGGACCGGGGCCGGCTCTGCAGGGCAGTTATTTGCTTCCCCCCATCCCAGGGTCCCACCCACAGGGACGTCACAGAGAGGACTAGGGTTGCCAAACACCCTAGCCCCGCCCCCTGCCCTTCCCCCATCAGAGGCCCCGCCCCTTCTCTGAGGCCCCGCCCCACTCACTCCATCCCCCCTCCCTCTCTCGTTCGCTCTCCCCACCCTCACTCACGCCCTCATTTTCACTTAGGGTGACCAGACAGCAAGTGTGAAAAATTGGGGTGGGGGGTAATAGGAGCCTATATAAGAAAAAACTCCAAATATCAGGACTGTCCCTATAAAATCGGGACATCTGGTCACCCTATTTTCACTGGGCTGGCTCAGGGGGTTGGGATGCGGGAGGGGGTGCAGGGTGGGGCTTGAAATGAGGGGTTCAGGGTGCAGGAGGGGGCTCTGGGGTGTGGGAGGGGGTGAGGGCTGGGGGTGTAGGCTTTGGGGTGGGGCTGGGGATGAGGGGTTTGGGGTGCAGGACGGGGCTGGGGGGGGTGGAGCCAAGGTGTTTGGAGTATGGGAGGGGGCTGGAGTTCAGGGTGTAGGAGGGGGCTCCGCCTGGGGCAGGGGTTTGGGGTGGAGGGGGGTGAGCAGGGCCGGCTTTATTAACTGCGGGGCCTGATTCGAATACATGGCGGCGGTCCAGGGCTTCAGCGGCACTTTGGTGGCGGTGGGGGTCTGCTCCAGGTCTTCCGTGGCACCGAAGGACCCCCCCCCCCCACCGCCGAAATGCCGCCAAAGACCCCGGAGCGGACCGCCACCGGGTGAGTAAAGAAAAAAATTTAAAAGGCACCTAAGGCGCAGGGCCCTGGCGCAGGGCCCGATTCCTGGGAATCGGACGAATTGGCCTAAAGCCGGCCCTGGGGATGAGGGCTGTGGGGTGGGGCCAGGGATGAAGGGTTTGAGATGCAGGAGGGGGCTCCGGGTTGGGGAGTGGAGCCAAGGGATTCAGAGTATGGAGGGGGCTCCGGGCTCAGGCAGGGGGTTGGGGTGAAGAAGGGGGTACAGGCTCTGGGCTTGGGGGGTGAGTTCCAGGATGAGGCCAAAATTGAGGGATTCAGGGTGCAAGAGGGGACTCTGAATTGGGGCAGGGGGATGTGGTGTGGGGGAGACTCTGGGCTGGGGATGAGGGGTTTGGTATGTAGAAGGGGACTCCAGGCTGGGACCGAGGGGTTAGGAGGGCAGGAGGGGAATCAGGGTTGGGTCGCGCAGGGAGGGTGAGGGTTATGGCTGGGGCTGTAGGCTCTGGGGTGGGGCTAGGGATGAGAGGTTTGGGGTGCAGGAGGGTGCTCTGGGCTGGAACTGTGGGGTTCGGAGGGCAGGAGGGGGATCAGGGCTGGGGCAGGGGGTTGGGTGAGGGCTCCAGCTGGGGGTGCGGACTCTGGGTGTGGGGCTGGGGCCAGAGGTTGGGGTGCAGGCTTCAGGCAGCGCTTACCTCTGGCTCCTAGGTACGGGGCAGCCGGGCAGTGCTGTGCGCTGCCCCGTCCGCAGGCGCCGCCCATACAGCTCTCATTGGCTGCAGTTCCTGGCCAATGGGAGCTGCTGAGCCGGTGCTTGGGTTGGGGGCAGCGTGCAGAACCCCCAGCTGCCCCTACTCATAGGAGCCGGGAGGGAGTGGGGGGACGACATACCAGCTGCTCCCGGGAGCCGTGCGGAGCCAGGGCAGGCAGAGAGCCTGTCCGCTATGCCCCTTTTCGACTGGGTGTTCCGGTCCAAAACTGGACACCTGGCAACTCTAAGTCCAGGCATGGGGCTGGGCTATGTGCTGGCTCAGCCATGTCACCCCCGGCACAGCCCCACACTGAGCCGGCCTAGCACAGTGCTGCCTTCCCTAGCACAACCCCGCACCACTGGCTCCTGCCTAAGAGCCACCCACAGCTGTCACTACACCCTTCCACGGCGTCTCCACCATTACTCCTCAATGCAAAAACGAAGAAAGGGTTGATATTCATTGTAATTCTTTTTTTTTTCCTTGGAAAAAAAGGCACCTTCCTGTCAGCAGTTTCCCAAAGAGAATGGGGGAAGTTCCATCACATGGGATATTAAAAACAAACTGCTTTGATTCTGTGAGCTGATGCCTTTGCCCAGTATAGCAAGTGCTTTTCTTTAACGCTGTATCCCATGGCAAGCTCAGGGGCGAGATGCACAGCTGGTGTAATGTGGATTTATACCAGATGTGAATCTGGCCCCTCACCTAATGTGCTATCCACTATCCTAGCTAGATCTTTCTCTGTGTTATTGCTTGTCAGCTGTCTCCTTCTCATTACATGGTATGCGTGTGCTCTGGGTTATTTTTTCTGAAATTGATTAGCTTGTATCTTTGTAGGCTGCGTGTTCATTTGATAATTCTTTCTCAGTCTTCCTATCTCTTTCTAGATTCATGTTTATGTTCCCGCTGTACTCCAGAGATTTAACACGGAGATTTCTAGTAACTGTAATCTATACACAAATACTATAGGAACGTCTGCCATTGAGAACATCACATGACACTGATTGTTGCCATTTTGGCATTCAAAAGAGGAGACTTTTTATAGGATGCATGCAAATATTTAGTTTGCACAGCCTATAGTAAATATTTCACCTAAAACATTGACATTGTTCCTAAATTGTTGTGCAGCCGTTAATTATAGTAGGTTTGAACATAGAAACAGAATCCAAATGTTGTTAATTAGGAAGACTACGGCTGCTATTAATGCAGTTTTAGTTATGAGCAGAATGTAATGATTCCATAATGAATAGGTAACTTAGGTTTACGGAGACTTGGCCATGTTAGACACATTTGATTGGTTTCTTTTTATATTAGAATGTTTTAGGAACAATTACAAAATTAGTGCACAAGAATGCAGTAAATGTGTATTTGATGTTTTGTAAACCATTTGATCCCATGTCTCACAAAATCTCACTTGAAAAAATAATCCAAACTGGCATGCTACGAATACTTGCATATGGATTGAAAGCTAAAAGACTGCCAACAAAGGGGAATGGTAGACAGAGATGTATTGAATTGGTGGGAAGTGTCCGGCAGGTCCTGCAAGGAGTGATGTTAGGCTGTATCTTATTCAATAAATTTACTGATGACCTGAGAGAGGGAATATGCAGCGTATTGCTAATAACATATGCAGATCCTGTTAAGTTGGAAGGAGTTGCCAACGCTCATTAGGACAGGAAAATAATACAATGGTTGCGGTTTAGAAATAGGGTAAAAAATGACAACATGAAATTGCACTTGGGAAAAAAACAAACTAACACAGTCAGAGAAAAATAAACTAGAACACGTTGACTGCAATGGCGGCACAGTGGAGAGACTTGCTGAAAGAGACAGGCTGAGATTTTTAAAACCACATGGGAGACTTGGATGCCCAGTAATGTCAGTGGATACTGGGTAGCCAGGTCCCTTAGGTGGCTTTGAAGACCTCAGCCCTCGTGAACAAGAAATTAGACATGAGTTCACAAAGCAATATGGCTGCCAAAAAGGTCAATGCAGTTTTGAGCTGCATAGGCAGAAGATGAGAATCAAGCCACAGTACAGGGATGCAATTCCTTCTCCCTACAGGGCTCTGGGGAGATCGCATCTAGAATATTGTGTTCATTTTGAGCACCGTGAGACCGGAAGGATACCAACAAGTTGAAGGGAATTCAAAGAAGAGCAACAAAAAGATCAAGGGCCGGAGAGATTGATTTAAGAGGCAAGATTAGGAGAGAGAAATCAGTGCAGCTTGGCTAGCCAAAAGCTACCGATATGGATGAGGGGAACAAAATAGCAGTCTACAGGTGTATGATGGGTGTAAACATCAAGGATAGAGAGCAGGTATTTACTGTGGTATTCAGGGGTATAATTAGGAGCAATGGGAAGAACTTAAGAATGGGAGGCAGTGTGTCTTAGGGCTGGTCTCCACTACCACTTAAGTCGATGTAACTTACAGTGCTCGGGGTGTGAAAACGACACCCCCCCCCAAGTGACGTAAGTTACATCCACTTAAAGTGGCGTCCACATGGCATGATATCGGCTGGAGACGCTCTCCCACTGACGTAGCTTTCGCCTCTCGCGGAGGTGGAGTAATTGTACCGACAGGAGAGGGCTCTGGTGAAGACGCGCTACAATGGCGCAACTACTTCGGTGCAGCTGCACCCAGAGCTGTCCTGTCCATAGGACAGACCAGGGCAACCACCCCAGGCCCCGTGCTTTGGGGGACCCTGCGCTTCAGGGAGACACGGGGTCCAGGGCAGCCTGAGGGGTTAGCGGGGGGCCTGGCATCAGCAGCAGCGAGTGACCCAGCCCCAGCCCGCCCTGCTCCGCTCCACCCCACCAGCTCCCGGCGTCGCTCGGGGGAGGGGGCGGAAGCCGGAAAGAGGCAGGGTGGGGGCAGGGACTTAGGATGGAATGGGGGTGGGGAGGGGTCAGAGCAGGGGCGGGAAGAGGCAGGCGGGGGTTGGGGGAAGGGGTGGAGTGGGGGTGGGGCAGGGGCGGGAAGAGGCGGGGCGGGGACTTGGGGGAAGGGGTAGAGTGGGGGCATGGCCTGGGATGGAGGTATGGCCCCGCACCCCTCTAAGGATGGCCCTGGCTGTGCCAATGTAGCGTGGTAGTGTATCATAGAAGATTAGGGTTGGAAAAGACCTCAGGAGGTCATCTAGTCCAACCCCCTGCTCAAAGCAGGACCAACCCCAACTAAGTGTAGACTTGCCCTACGTGGATAGAGCTTCCACTTGGGACTCAGAAGACCAAGATTCATTCCTCAGCTTAGCCATTGCCAGGCTCTATGACTTGGGCGAGTCATGTCCCCTCTCTGTGCCTCAGTTTCCTCATCTGTAAAATGGGCAGAAAGATACTGACCTCCTATAAAGAGTGCTATGTAAGCACCAGCTATTATTAGACTGAATATCAAGGAAATCTTGATGGTGACGCATATTAGGCTGTGGCATAATCTACCAAGGAAAGAAGTGGAAAGTTTGTCCTTCGGGACTTCTAAAGCTAGACTGGAAAAAACACTCTAAAATGTCCTCCAGGTAACAGTCCTCTCCTGGCAGGGAGATGGACCGAATGATCACATAGATAAGGCACAAATATTAAAGGCCCTTCTCTACATTAAAGAAAAATAACCTCATTTGATCCCACAGAGTAGGGCTTGAACAGTGGTTCTGTACATAGAGGTGATCTTCCCCCATATGGAATAATATCCTAAGATTCTAAGAGAAGTATTTCTTCCCCCTCAGAGTTGCCAGTCCGGATTGTTCAACTATTGCGAATCAGGCCTTGAAACACACGGGAGCTTTAAAAGTAAGAGAGGTTGGGGTTTCTTAATTTGCCGTCTGGTTTTGGAGGCTTGGAGGGTTGCATTTTCTAGCATTTCCCAACATTCATAAGGGTTAGAAATGTCCTGGAAAGAAAGAAAGAAAGCTGAGAGACTCCTGCAATCACAGGACTCCAGGAGCTGAGGCTTAAATTAAAACAAGACTTGTGATAAAATTATGAGGGTGGGCAACACTGTGAATCCCTAGTTTTGTTTTGTTTTGTTTTGAAGGTTCCGTCTGTGTTGTTTATAAAGTTAAAAAGAAACAAAATTGCCATGTGTGACTGATGCGACAGTGTGTGTCCTTTTGGCTCTTGGTTGTGCTGAGTGCTGCCTTTGATTCTCATTAAAGTCACCTCCTAAATATGTCTAGACTACGTAGTTTACAAAATATTAGATAGATTTAAAAGGAAAAAAAAGGCTTCCTTGTGCTAAGAAAATGATGGCGAAGCTGGAGAGCCCCTAAGGCAGTCTGATTGCTGTGTAGTTTATTTACCATAAATAACAGATATTGGGCCTGGTTCTGCAATTCTTACTCACATGAGTAATCCTTACCGACACTATAAATCGTCCCTGCGAAATCAGTTGCAGCAATCACATATGATCCAGCTGAATAAGAGGTTCTAGTTTTCGCTTTAAAATGTGATTTTTGAAAATAAGCCAGTTTCAAATGGTGTTTTAAAGGAAACCAGAAATTTTTCAACCTCTCAGAGCAGCTGCACAGTTATTCAAACTGCTGGCCGCTAGTGGATGGCATCTGTCTAAAATATGTGAAATGAGGAATTAACCTAATTTGATATTTGTAAAAAAAGATGCGAATGTGTTAAAGTGAGAAATGAAAATTAAATTTTCCTTTTTGCATGGATCCTTACCTGCCAACATAGCTTTCCCCATTCCTATCCTCACAATTCCTTCCTTGTACTTAGGCTTACCAAAAATCGATTTTTTAAATAATAATTTTGATGAATAATTATCAGTGTTTATATTTAAGCAGTATCTAAGATTATCGATTTCAATATTCACAGTTGCACGGAATTATGGGAGCATCAGACAATAATTGTTTAATGACAATAGATGTTCAGATTCAAAAAGTTAAAGTTTTATAACCATTAAAACACAAATTGTCAAAGTAAAGTAAATAGCCCTACATCAAACTCTAATACATCCGCAAGAAGCATTTTTCTTACTTTGCCTACTGGTAAATTTTGATAAGTATTGATAGAAATATTTTTGTTGGTTTGTGTGTAAGTTGAAATCGATGTTTACCAACATTTATTGATAAAAATCGAATCCCTCCAAGTCAACTTATACTTAAATAAAATAAAATAATGCTGCTACTCTGAAACATCTTCCATTTGATGCTTTAAAATGTGATCATCCTTCTGCAAACGTCAAATGAAGGTAGATTCCTTCTTTTTCTTTTTGATGTGTAGGTAAAGGGTTGTATCAGTGAGGATATGGAAAAGACCGGAAAGGATGAGACAATACAGTCATAGAGGTTAAGGCCAGAAGGGCCCACCCGATCATCAAGTCTGATCTCCTGTGTATCACAGGCCACCCACACCACCTACCACCTGCACAATAATGTAGACCAAAGTATTACAACCCTGGTGAGGTTACGCTGTTGTGTGCCACAGGCAGAGAATAGGAGGGAGGAAAGTGCACCAATGCCCCAGGCCCCTGTAATGGTAAGGAACTGATTAAAGTGAGGTACACCCAGTTGATCTTGGCATGTGACCTGCACCCCATACTGCAGAGGAAGGCAAAAAAAAAAAACAATCCCCAGAGGTCACTGCCATTCCTTCCCAAGCCCACATAAGATGGTCAGTTAGACCCTGAGCATGTGAGCAAGAACCAATCAGCCAAGAGAGAGACTGCTCAGTACCACCTAGGAGTTCTGGCCCGTCCAATGTCCCATCTCCAGCTGTGGACATCTCTGATGCTTCAGAGGAAGAAGACAAAAAAAACCCAAAACCAAACCCACCACACAGAATACATCGGGGGTGGAGGGAATCCCTTCCTGACCCCTGCAGGTGACTGGCGGAAGCCCTAACAAGCAAAGAAAATGTGAGAGGAAGAGTGACCCTTCATGCGGTGGTCTTTACCACCGCTATTTCAAAACGAATCTTGATTTTTCACCTTACCTGGGGAAATGTGTGCTTAATAATGTGGCCATATAGGTAAGATATCATTGCTTTTTAGCTTCCTGAAGTTTGTGTTTCATGGCCTCCCAGATTAGACTTTGAAGCTATATTCACAGTCCAGCCCCGGTTTCCTTTTTTGTCCAGTCAGTGTATTTATACAGTCTGTATTTCTGCTATCAGGAGAGCTGAATGATAATAAATGTGCAGGTAGTGAATATCTTCATAGTGAGAGCCCCAGATCATTTCAGTGCATTGGAATGTGCCAAGTGCAGCATTGGCTGTTGTAAAACTGCACTTGAGTGGCTAAATCCTCCCGTGTGCCAGGCTCAGGTCCTTAAGCATGGTAGCTGGGGGTCTGGCACGGGCTAAGGGGAAGAAATCTTTCTCCCTTCACCATGGAGTGGTAGCAGAGCCACTGTCTGGCACCATCTGCCACTCCTTCCTTGCTCTGCATACATACAGGGCATTATAGGGCTTCTCATTTTCAGTTTTACCCCCAATAAACACTTAAAATACCCTGACACAAACACTATGAAATCAATGTTTATCCAAAAACCACCAGAAATGGTTACTTGTATCTAAGGGTTTGTGTACAGAGAGCAGTAATGTAGACTACGTGTTGTGCATTAATTGATCCATGTAGACCCTGATGTTGCCCCCCTAAAGGTTCCCTAGTGCACTGCAACACTGTGCTGTTTGAAAAACTACTACGTTAAAGCGTACTAGGGAACATTACAAAGTGATTACTCATTACAGTATGTACTGCTTTAATAAGCAGGGGCGGCTCCAGACACCAGCGCACCACCAGGGGCAGCCTGCTTGTCGCCGTAAGGGCGGCAGTCAGGCTGCCTTCGGCGGCATGCCTGCGGGAGGTCGGCCTGTCCCGTGGTTTTGGCGGCAATTCGGCGGTGGATACACCGAAGGCGCGGGACCGGCGGACCTCCCGCAAGCATGCCGCCGAAAGCTGCCTGACTGCCGTGCTTGGGGCGGCAAAATACATAGAGCTGCCCCTGCTAATAAGTAATATCTATCATATACAGTACTCGTAGAGTCATAGACTTTAAGGTCAGAAGAGACCATCATGATCATCTAATCTGATCTGCTGCACATTGCAGGCCACAGAACTTCACCCACCCATGCCTGTAACCAGGGCCGGCTCCAGAGTTTTGGCCGCTCCAAGCAGCCAAAAAAAAAAAAGCCGCGATTGCGATATGCGGCGGCAATTCGGCGGGAAGTCCTTCACTCCGAGCGTGAGTGAGGGACCGTTCTCCGAATTGCCGCCAAATACCTGGATATGCCGCCCCTCTCCGGAGCGGCCGCCCCAAGCACCTGCTTGACAAGCTGGTGCCTGGAGCCGGCCCTGCCTGTAACAGACCCCTGACCTCTGGCTGGGTTATTGAACTCCTCAAATCATGGTTTAAAGACTTCAAGTTACAGAGAATCCACCATTTACTCTAGTTTAAACCTGTACCTTCCATGTAAATTCAATAGCAAAAGTAAAATCCCTAGTAGATGTCCTGGAGTCTCTGGCACTTCGCCCTTTTTGGGGTCAAAACTGCTAACAGTAGGTTTGTGGGGGTTGCAGGAGGGTGGGGCCTTGAATTTTGAGCATCACTTCTGGTAGAAAAAAGAGGAAGGCCTTGCAAAGTCTCTGAAAGGTGGTTAGACTCAGGATTCTCCTGTTCCATCGCCAGATCCTTGACAGAAAATGCTTTGTCCCCCAGTTCCCAGATGCCTCCTCCTCCTTTGTGACCTGCATTGTCCCAGAGAAGTGCAGCGTTGTTGTTTCAGAGACTGAATTTTGGTCTTGGATGTAGCTGGGCCTTGATCCATTAATTGCTTTGAAAATTAGGACCAAGGCATTGAACTGACGGAGAGCAAGTGGAGGGATCTGAGCAGAGGCCTCATGTGCTCCCAGCAGCCAAGGAAGCTGTACTCTGTACCAGCTAGAGCTTGTGCATCATCTTCACATTGAGCACAAAACCAAAACCAGATCGCCCTCAGAACACCCAACTCCCCGCTCTCCAACATGCTGGCCTCTCTTGCCCGGACGAGGCAGTCCACGTCTTGCAGCATATCCTGATGGTCAATAGATTTGGGCTGTGTCCTGAAAGCCGGCCCCACAGCCGAGAGCCTGTCACAGAAAACGCTCTACTGCCAGGCCACTTTCTTAATCGAGGGGCATCCAACTCAAGCGCCTCTGCTGACTACAGCTGTGGCAGTATGGCAGGCAGAGAGAGGTGGCTTCTCAAGGCCCCGTCCCTTGTAGAGGTTTATAGATCAAAACCAGCACCTTACATTCAATGCGGAAATGGAAAGGCAGCCAGTGCAGAACATGGAGCATAGACATGTGCTGCATGTGCTTGGTAGACAGGCTGCTGCCTTCAGCCTCTGACCTAAGGTGTAGCCCCACATATAGAGCACTGCAGTAGTCCACTCTCCAGGTGACATATATCTGGATCGTGGTTGTGAGGTCCCCACATGTGAAAGAAATGGTTGCAATCTCTTGGCCAGCCACAAATGATCAAAAGCACTCCTGGACGCTGCTGCTATGTGCCACCAGCAGTGGGAGATCTAATATGACCCCCAGATTGCGAACGCAGGTACCGAATGGTGGGCACACGCCCTCAAAGGGGAGAGATCAACATCACCATTCTAGCCTTGATGCATGTGCTTTATCTGTGTATTGGAAAACCTAGTCCTGGGCAATGTGCGTACCATTGGCAAAGGTTTATTTGAGAGATCTGAGATAGAGATGCTTTCTATCATCACTTACTGCTCCTTCCTATCATCACTTACTGCTCCTTCCATACCCCACCACAAGTTGGATTGTCTCAGGCTCTCACACGGTGCTTTCTTGCCCTTGCACAGGGGAGCCTAGATATTTTTCCCTCTGTGCCTGGCACCCCAAAGGAAGCAGGCCAAAGGTGGGGCCATGGTCTCCCCCAATTCTGCACTAGCCTCTGCACCAGGGGAGCAGGCAGTCCTCCCTTCAGAGACAGTGCAGCCTGGGCATTCCTCATGCACACCGGGCCACTCTTGAAGCCCAATTCCTCCCCAAGTTCCCCACAGGGCAGCACAGCCCCCTCCTGGGGCCAGTGGCCAAACGCCAAACTCTGGCCCGATAGCTAGTCACAATGCAATAACCAGGCCTTTCCCTGCTTGAGCAGAATGTGTGAATTCTAATGGCCCCACTGGGCCAGATCCTGTGCTGAGTCTCCTGACAGGACAGCCTGGGAGGGGCAAAGAGCTATGCACCATTTTTGTGCCTCCTGAATTCTGGGCTGCTTTGGGGGATGGCACAGTCCCCTAATTCTGGGCTGCTCTAGCTTATAGCAGCCTTCTCCATCTGCTGATGGGCTGCTCTGCAGCCTGGAATAAGTGGAGCGCTTTGCATTTTGGTGTGGGGCTGCCCATATCATCTCGATGCCATCCCAGCACTGGGGGAAGTTTCCGGAGGCTGCTCTGGCCCGTTTATTCTGCCACAATGGGCTAAAGAGGCCAGAATCTGTCCCAGTGGCTGCAAACTTGTACCACAGTGGTTACAATTCAGTTGTCATTTCAGAAGATGAGTTGGTTCCATGGCGGTGGCCTAAGGAAAGCCCAAGTTTTGGAGTGTCTAAAATCGCGTAGTGCTCTTTTGGTAGTATGCAGCTGGGCCTATAAGGCTCCACCGTGAGTTACTTGATAAAATTCAAACAACTTGCGAGTAAGAATCCTGTTAGGGTGTGAAAATTCCACTTGTGATGGCAAGAAAAAAATTGGTGTTCAAATTTAGAGATGTCTTGGAAACCACCCTGTGAGCCTCGCCTCTTTTCTTGTACTTCCTCCAACAACAGTTCATGCACCCTGATGTGTGTGGTTGGTTGGTGTCAGCGCCAGGGAAAGAAATATGTCAAACAGTGGCAGACCATGCAATTGGTGCTTTGTGCATGGTTCCACAAGTAATATCTGTGATAGCGTGACCTCATCTACAAACTGCTTCTCCTGGGAGCGCCGCTTCCTTAATAGCAGAATAAGTTTTTTTTTAAAGCTCTGGATACTTTTATTATTATTTATTATTATTGCTGTAGTGCCTGGAGGCGCTAGTTTTGTTGTGTTAATCAGTATACACACACAAGGTGGATAGAAAGCTGGCTAGATTGTCAGGCTCAACGGGTAGCGATCCTGCGCTTAGGACGGAAGAATCCCATGCACTGCTACAGGCTGGGGACCAACTGGCTAAGCGGCAGTTCTGCCAAAAAGGACAGTGGATGAGAAGCTGGATATGAGTCAGCAGTGTGCCCTTGTTGCCAAGAAGGCTAACGGCATATTGGGCTGTATTAGTAGGAGCATTGCCAGCAGATCGAGGGAAGTGATTATTCCCCTCTATTTGCCACTGGTAAGGCCACATCTGGAGTATTGCGTCCAGTTTTGGGCCCCCCACTACAGAAAGGATGTGGACAAATTGGAGAGAGTCCAGCGGAGGGCAACAAAAATGATCAGGGGGCTGGGGCACATGACTTTCGAGGAGAGGTTGAGGGAACTGGGCTTATTTAGTTTGCAGAAAAAAAGAGTGTGGGGCGATTTGATAGCAGCAGATAGAACCTGAAGGGGGGTTCCAAAGAGGATGGAGCTCGGCTGTTCTCAGTGGTGGCAGATGACAGAACAAGGAGCAATGGTCTCAAGTTGCAGTGGGTGAGGTCTAGGTTGGATATTAGGAAACACTATTTCGCTAGGAGGCTGGTGAAGCAATGGAATGGGTTCCCTAGGGAGGTGGTTGAATCTCCATCCTTAGAGGTTTTTAAGGCCCGACTTGACAAAGCCCTGGCTGGGATGATTTAGTTGGTGTTGGTCCAGCTTTGAGCAGGGGGTTGGACTAGATGACCTCCTGAGGTCTCTTCCAAACCTAATCTTCTATGATTCTATGATAACCAAAGATAACCCCTGCCCCAAACAATTTACAATCTAGTGGCTTACATTCAGCATACACCATTCCTGTTTTTCTTTTCATTGTGGTGACACATGGTGTTTCCTTCATCAAAGCAAATCTCCTTCCCACTAGGCTAAGGAGATGAAAGAGCACTAATATTTAGCAGGAATGAAGTGCTATTTCTAGAATAAAGTCACTGTTTTTCCATCCCAAACGTGTGTCCTTGATAAATCCAGGCATTTCAGGGAGAACAGATCACCAGATGGAAAGTATGGAGTTTTTAATGATAGTACTCTGGTAAATGCAAGCACACACGATCATCCGGCCCTCTGACTACTACCCCATGCTACTCATCCATGTGGGCACTAATGATACTGCGAGGTATGACCCTCAGCAGATCAGAAGTGACTACAGGGCTCTGGGAGTATGGATTAAGGAGTTGGGAATGCAGGTGGTGTTCTCTTCAGTCCTTCCGGTCAAGGGTAGGGGCCCAGGCAGAGACAGATGCATCCTGGAGGTGAATGCCTGGCTGCAAGGATGGTGTTGCCAGGGGGGCTTCGGCTTCCTTGACCACGGGATGCTGTTCCAGGAAGAAGGACTGCTAAGCAGAGATGGGGTCCACCTATTGAGGAAGGGGAAGAGCGTATTTGGCTACAGACTGGCTAACCTAGGGAGGAGGGCTTTAAACTAGGTTCGAAGGGGGCAGGTGACCAAAGCCCACAGGTAAGTAAAAAAATGGAGACCTGGGAGAAGGGTCAGAATTTGGGGGAAGCATGGGCTGTTACAGCAGGGATAAAGGAGAGACAAGACAGAACTGGGGGAGGGGGATCAAATCAGTATCTTAGATGTCTGTATAATAATGCGAGAAGCATGGGGAATAAGCAGGATGAACTCGAAATGCTAGTAAATGAACACCACTATGACATAGTTGGAATCACAGAGACTTGGTGGGATATTGGTATAGAAGGATACAGCTGCTCAGGAAGGACAGACAGGGGGAAAAGGGAGGAGGTGTTGCCTTATACATTAAAAATGTACATACTTGGACTGAGGTTGAGATGGAAATAGGAGACAGACTTGTGGAAAGTCTCTGGGTAAGGATAAAAGGGGTAAAAAACCAAGGGTAATGTCATGGTAGGGGTCTATTCCAGACCACCTAACCAGAAAGAAGAGGTGGATGAGGCTTTTTTAAACAACTAACAAAATCATCCAAAGCACAGGACTTGGTGGTGATGGGGGACTTCAACTACTCAGACATCCATTGGGAAAATAACACAGCAAGACACAGATTATCCAGTAAGTTCTTGGAAAGTATTGGAGACAATTTTTTATTTCAGAAGGTGGAGAAAGCTACCAGGGGAGAGGTGGTTCTAGATTTTTGACAAATAGGGAAGAACTGGTTGAGAATTTGAAAGTGGAAGGCAGCTTGCGTGAAAGTGGTCATGAAATGATAGAGTTCATAATTCTAAGGAATGGTAGGAGGGAGAACAGCAAAATAAAGACAAAAATGGATTTCAAGAAGGCAGACTTTAGCAAACTCAGGGAGTTGGAAGGTAAGATTCCATGGGAAGCAAGTCTAAGGCGAGAAACAATTGAAGACAGTTGGCAGTTTTTCAAAGAGACATTATTAAGGGCACAAGAGGAAACTATCCGATTGCGTAGGAAAGATAGGAAGTATGGCAGGAGACCACCCTGGCTTAACCAGGAGATCTTCAATGATCTAAAACTCAAAAAAAAGTCCTATAAAAAGTGGAAACGAGGTCAAATTACAAAGGATGAATATAAACAAATAACACAAGTATGTAGGGACAAAATAAGAAAAGCCAAGGCACAAAACAAGATCAAACTAACTGGAGACATAAAGGGTAACAAGAAAACATTCTACAAATACATTTGAAGCAAGAGGAAGACCAAGGACAGGGTAGGCCCATTACTCAATGAGGGCGGGGGAGGGGGGGGAATAATAACAGAAAATGTGAAAATGGTGCTTAATGACTTCTATGTGTCAGGTTTCACCAAGAAGGTTGGTGGTGATTGGACATCTAACATAGTGAATGCCAGTGAAAATGAGGTACAATCAGAAGAGGCTAAAATAGGGAAAGAACAAGTTAAGAATTACTTGGACAAGTTAGATGTCTTGAAGTCACCAGGGCCTGATGAAATGCATCCTAGAATACTCAAGGAACTGACTGAGGAGATATCTGAGCCATTAGCAATTATTTTGAAAAGTCATGGAAGACGGGAGAGATTCCAGAAGACTGGAAAAGGGCAAATATAGTGCCCATCTATAAAAAGGGAAATAAGGACAACCCGGGGAATTACAGACCAGTCAGCTTAACTTCTGTAACCGGAAATATAATGGAGCAAATAATTAAGCAATCAATTTGCAAACATCTAGAAGATAATAAAGTGATAAGTAAGTCAGCATGGATTTGTTGAGAACAAATCATGCCAAACCAATCTGATAGCTTTCTTTGACAGGGTAACAAGCCTTGTGGATGGGGGGGAAGCGGTAGACGTGGTATAACTTGACTTTAGTAAAGCTTTTGATACTGTCTCACCTGGCCTTCTCATAAACAAACTAGGGAAATGCAACCTAGATGGAGCTATTATAAGGTGGGTGCAAAACTGGTTGGGAAACCGTTCCCAGAGAGTAGTTATCAGTGGTTCACAGTCATGCTGGAAGGGCATAACGAGTGGGTCCCGCAGGGATCGGTTCTGTTCAATATAATATGGACATATACCTATCTCATAGAACTGGAAGGGACCCCGAAAGGTCATCTAGTCCAGCCCCCTGCCTTCACTAGCAGGACCAAGTACTGATTTTCTCCCAGATCCCTAAGTAGCCCCCCTCAAGGATTGAACTCCCAGTCCTGGATTTAGCAGGCCAATGCTTATCTTCATCAATGATTTAGATAATGGTATAGAGAATACACTTATAAAGTTTGAGGATGATTCCAAGCTGGGAGCAGTTGCAAGTGCTTAGGAGGATAGGATTAACATTCAAAATGCTCTGGACAAACTGGAGAAATGGTCTGAAGTAAATAGGATAAAATTCAATAAAGACAAATGCAAAGTACTCCACTTGGGAAGGAACAATCGGTTGCACACATACAAAATGGGAAATGACTGCCTAGGAAGGAGTACTGCGGACAGGGACCTGGGGGGTCAGAGTGGACCATAAGCTAAATATGAGTCAATAGTGTAATACTGTTGCAAAAAGTGAACATCATTCTTGGATGTATTACCAGGAGTGTATTAAGCAAGACACAAGAAGTAGTTCTTCTGCTCTACTCCATGCTGATTAGGCCTCAACTGGAGTATGGTGTCCAGTTCTGGGCCCCACATTTCAGGAAAGATGTGGAGAAATTGGAGAAAGTCCAGAGAAGAGCAACAAAAATGATTAAAGGTCTAGAAAACATGACCTATGAGGGAAGATTGAAAAAATTGGGATTGTTCAGTCTGGAGAAGAGAAGACTGAGGGGACATAACAGTTTTAAAGTACATAAAAGGTTATTACAAAGAGGTCAGAGAAAAATTGTTCTTCTTAACCTCTGAGGATAGGACAAGAAGCAATGGGCTTCAATTGCAGGAAGGGAGGTTTAGGTTGGACATTAGGAAAAACTTCCTGTCCGGGTGGGTAAACACTGGAATAAATTGCCTAGGGAGCTTGTGGAATCTCCATCATTGGAGATTTTTAAGAGCAGGTTAGACAAACACCTGTCAGGGATGGTCTAGATAATACTTAGTCCTGCCATGAGTGCAGGGGACTGGACCAGATGACCTCTCAAGGTCCCTTCCAGTCCTATGATTCTATGATCCTTTTAATATAGATCATGTTATCTCAGGAGTGAGCAACTGAGCATTGGTCTTTGTACAGTTCAAGTAAGGAAAATATGAAGCAATTTGACACTAAAAGGCCTGTTGCTGAGTATTATTACAGAGTACCATGTGGCCTATGTCTATGGTAACATTTTTTTCTCTGCAGTTCATGATGTTTTTAATACTCAGAATTTATATGACCAGAAGGTGGCAGCACTACATTACCTAACCATTTGAGATGTAGAATACTGTAGATAAAGAAGAAGTGGGCTGTAGTCCACGAAAGCTTATGCTCTAATAAATTTGTTAGTCTCTAAGGTGCCACAAGTCCTCCTGTTCTTCTTTTTGTAGATAAAGAACTTAATGTACGAGAGGAGAGAGGATGTATATATGTGAACAGTACCGAGGTATACAATATATTTCATATCATAAGAAGTTAGTGGTCCTGTTTAGTTCAGGGACCTATTTGTATCATAATAATTACACGTGGTCTCTTAATCATACCCTGCACGCTTTGCTTACACAAGCAGACCCGTTGATTTCAATGCATGAGAAGGGGAACAGGATTTCGCTCTGTGTCAGAATCCCATGATCTGTGTTTTGAAAATCCTTTTCTGCTGCAGATGTTTCTTTAAGGGAAATACAGATGCATCACTGGGTTCCAGTATACAAGTGAGAAGCTACGTAAAAATCTAACACAAACTTCATGTACATTTATGGTGCTCTCTGTGCATTTGACTTCATGTCTAAGAATGTCTGCAAAATGTAGCAATATCCCAGCACAAGAGAACCTGTTATGTCTTAGACCCCAATTCAGCAAAGCACTTAAGCATGTGTTTAATGGAACTTAAGCACATACTATGTCATAGCAGTTATTCCTATACAACAGGTCAAAAATCCACCCCTTCCTTTCTGTGACGGGGTGAACTCACCCACACTGGATGGGGAAGGGTTAACTCCTCACGGTGGGTGGAGGAAGCCACGCCCCCACGACCTTACTGGGCATGCTCCAGGTGTAGTACAAGTATAAGAGGGAGCAGCCCAGCTCAGTCTAGGCTGACTGTCGTAAAGGAAGGATGTTCCTTGCTGGCTCCTGCCCAGGAGCAGCTGGAGCCCCGGACCGTGGAAACCAGGGGCGCCGAGACCCAAGCAGATGTCCAGCCGCAGGAGCCGACTTTCCAAAATGCCTGAGGAACCCGGAGACCCCAAAGATGCGCGAGTATCACTGTAGGAAGTAGCCCTGGGGGGCCTAGCCGTTGTCCCGATGATGTCAGTGTGTTGCAGACAAATCCCCGCTGACTCAGTGGTGGACACACTCGCCACTGACAGAGTGCTGGGCTGGGACCCGGTGGACCAGGGAGGGCCTGGGTCCCCCTACCCTGCTTGACACCCACCCCCAGGGTGGCAGCCTACATACCCCAATGGGCCGGTAGGCCATACAGCCCCTTCCCAGAGGGCAACTCTATTGACTCTGGCCGCTAGGCCTCACTGCCCTGCGAACCCGGGATCACTCAATGGACTCTGGCTGCTAAGCCTTGCTGCCTTGTGAACCAGGGTAACTCTATTGACACTGCCACTAGGTCTCGCTGCCCTGTGAACCAGGTAACTCTATGGACTCTGGCCATTAGGACTCGCTGCCCTGGGGAGAAGGGCTACCCCATTGACTTGGGCCACAAGGCCCTACTGCCCTGCAGATCAGGACGATTATATAGACTCTGGCCACAAGGCCTTATAGCCCTGCAAATCAGGACAATTCTATTGACTTTAGCCCTTAGGTATCACTGCCTAGAGACAGAGGGCAGCTCGAAGGACGGGGTGAATTCACCCCGCACTGGATGAGTCCCTCCACCCTGTCACACTCTCCAGTCCCACCATGAAAGGCCTTGTTCAGTCCCAGATCATCTATAGTTTCAACTACTGCAGCCTCCTCCTCTCTAGCATCCTCTCGCCGCACCTCTCAAAATGATCAGATGCATCTACCGTATCCCTGTCCATGACTGCGTCCAGCCCTTCTTCTAATCCCTGGCTGGCTCCCCTTCAGTACTGAATTCCAGCTCCATGTCCTGACCTTCAATGCCCTGCATTACCTTGCTCCCCCAACCGCACAAACTGCCCAAGGCACACAAGAGACCTCCCTTTTGTGTCCCCCTCCCTACGTCAGACCTTCTTCTTAGGGATCTGGACACCTGGGATCCCATCTCTGCATCGAGCGTATTCATCATTCTTCAGCCCTCTTCCCAGAAGCCTCTGAACCGTAGTCCTCGCTACAGAGATCATAACACCGAAAACATCTCTCCCCTCACTGCATGCAAATAGTGGAACTAACATGATGGGTTCTAAGCATCATTGGTCAGTAATTGCTGTTTGTTACATGCCATCCTGTCCGTGAGCCTCCTAGTCCCCCAGGTGTGTGGCTGCTGGATTATCCAACCGGTTCATCTGCCCGGTCTCTGCTTTGTGAGCCAATGCCTTATGATGAAACTCCTGTTGCCTTTCACAGGTGGTAGTCTGAGAAACTGTGAAGGGGAACACTCACCACCGGCTCTGCCTCGTGGTCGGGAAGGGCATAGTGAGGTTGTCTTCTTCCCAGGCATTCCCCTTTCTCACTACCACTTCACCCTGTCATGGTCTGGCCTTTGGGTGACTCAGCCCTCCAGTCACGTTTTGAAGTCCACTCCTTTCAGGGTTCATATAAAGTGTCCAATAACAGGGAGATCGGCAGGACTACGTGAGGGACTGAGAGCTTCCCTCTTAGGTCAGAGTGTCGTGGTCCAGAACCTTGTATCTTCTTTGTTGGCTTGGTCAGATCACTATCATTGGGCTTCGGGCAGCAAGCAGAGCTCCTTCCCAGGAGCTGAGGGTGTAGGTCAGCTCAACTCTCCCAACCGCCTCCCCCTGAGCTCCCCTTTTTAAGTTCATCCTCCAGAATGTGCAGGTGTTGTGGGTGGGGTGGGGAGCTGGGCCCTGAGCAGATCCTTAACCCCTTTCTTTCCAGTGTGGGGTTTGTACACCCCATCACAGAAGCACATGGCAAAGTTGCTCTGTGAGCATTGTCAGATCCTCAGTAGGGGTTTTGGGAAGTACTGTGACAGGGAGGATTTCCAAACAAAAACACCATCAATTAGAAATCAGGTTTTCTAGGTTTATGTGAGTTGTAAGCATCTTGGGGCAGAGGCAATCTTTTTACTATGTTTGCTCAGCTTCTAGGACAGCTGGGCCTTTGGGCACCACCACAATAGAAATAAACAATAATAAAAATATCAATAGTTAATACTCCTTGGGCGTCACTAGATTGCAGTTGGGAGGTGTGAATGCAGCACACGCAGACCTAAGCTAGCTTTGATCTCAAGTAACAACAGTAGTGAAGCCACAGCAGCATGGGTGGTGGCCCAGGCTAGCCACTCCAATAGGTACCCAGGGTTCTGGGTGGGCAGGGCTAGCCCATGTCTCCGCCTTTTGTACTGCAGCTTCACTGCTAATACTGGAGGTCAAAGCTAGCTTGGGTATGTCTACACATGCTGCAGTCATACCTCCCTATTGCAGTGTAGACATACCCTATGTGCTTAATATCCATGGTACCTACCTGTTCTCTAACCTTTGCTCATGTGGGTCAATAGGACTAGTGAAAAAAGGACTACCTACATGGGCAAAGGCTGCAAAACTGGGTCCCAAATTCCACCGAGATGGACATGTTATAAATCCCTGAATAGACCGGAGTAGGACACTTTGTTGACATGATATGAAAATCTGATTGTGGTTTCTCTGTCACAATTCCAGAGTGTAACAAAAACTGACATGTAATACTGTATGCTAACACTTCCTTGCATTGTAACTATCGGACTATTCCACTGCCCTGCGGGAATTCCATTCCTGCCCACTCTGCTTTATTTTCATGCCTGTGATCATGAGGCAATAGTGCACGTTCCTGTATTTGTGGTTGTGATTAATTTCCTGCTCTCATACCATGTGGCCTCTTTGTTAGAAAAGGGCGTTACCGCCATCTTCATTATTTATTGGATTTCTAAATATTTGTTCTGGCCAGATAGCAGCCTCTGGCAGTACACTGGACAGTTTGCATGTTGAATAAAAACTGTCTGCTGTGCAAAAGAAACACCCACTCACAAAACTAATAGCCAGTGATAAATTCAGCAATAGACTGCCAAATAGCCCCTTCTGACTGTTTCTCACTCGCCAGAAAGGTTCTATCAGTAATGTATTTTCACCCATTCTTGTATCCACTTAAATGTATCTAGGGACATATCTAGAGAAAAGGGTGTGTCTGAATTCCTTACCAGGGTTCAAATATATGCAAACTATTTACAGCTTGATCAGTCATCGTGCCCCTGAGTCAGGACAGCACATAAGCACTTGCTTAAAATAAGCACAAGTTTGAGTCACGTTGAAGTCAAGAGGGAATGAATGGGAATGTGCTTAAGCGCTTTCCTGAATCACTGCCTATGTATTTAGTTGTAGTAGTAATATAATTCCGAAGCATGCTCAGTGCTCATAAACATAAGCAGATACCGGCATGCTTCAAAGACTCCCTTCTAATGGATTCCCATCTCATTTTTCTTTCCCCCTCTTTCTGCTTGTTTTTCTTTGTATAGAACCTTGGGCTATGTCTCATAATTGCCCAGATCAATGGCTTTGATCTTTGCCATTGACATCCCGGATGATCTACCAAGGGAAAACACTGATAACTCTCACCAGCACTCAACAGTCAGTCATGAGATGCCGCTGCTGTGCCTGGCGTGGGTAAAAGGAAATGCCCGATGGGAGACCACAGCAAAGCTTCTGTTGGTTTCATATGATTTAAATCTTGCCTGAAATACTCATCCCAATGTATCATAGTGGGCAGTTGCACCTCCAGAGCCCTGATTTGCTTAGCAACACAAGGCCCTTTCCTCTCTCTGTGTCCTATCTGACCTGTTGGTAAAGCCATTTGGAGAGCTCATAAGAGAGTATGGATTTCAATGCCGGCAGCACACACCGATCACAAACTGCTCTGTCAAGTTTTTACATCAAATGTGAACAGCCCCGTCTCTGAGCTGAGCGAGTGTCTTGAGGAGATCAGTGCCCAGATAAAGAGCCTGTGGCTTTGGGGTAAAATGGAGGACATGCTGGTGGGAAAAGGGGAAAACTTTGAGGACCTCGCCATCAATTTAGCATCAACTGGAAACGTAACTAATGTACTGGTTTCCAAACCAGGCCTACCAGTGATATCCTACACTGAAGCCACCGACTCATTTGAGTCATCAGTTCTCAGTCTGGCTTTTATCTATGTATTTACTATGATTTCAGACCTCTTGCAGTTGAGATGTATTGAATCTGGTCTATAAGAGCAGAGCTCTCTGCACTACCCAGATCTTCTTGGCTGCAGAGTGTCTTCTGCCAGCAGCCTGGATGGTGGATTTTCCATCTGTATTAAATTTTCAAGAGAAAGACCCTACAGAAGATCTTCATGTGATCCATGATCTGCACCATTTGGAAGTGAACACAGCGAAGATGTGCTCCTAATACTGTTCTTCTCGTCAATGTGGAAGATGAGGTCTATGGCCAAAATACTGTTCCCCCTGCTGGGGATCTGAAATGTGGCTAAAGTGGTGGGTTGAGGGACAGCTGCTAAATAAAAATAAGGTGTTGACTTTTATCTTTACTGCTGTTGAAATGACTTGAGAAGTGGAAATTGACTTAGCAAGCAAGTGCTGGGAAGATATATGCAAGCAATGGCATTCCTAATGCTTAAATAAATACAGTCCCCAAATGCATGGCCTGGTTTCACTCGAGTCCCTCTAGCCACACGCCCTGAATGCTGCTCACTTGTACGTCATTTTTCTCAGTGGACTAGGAATAAACGCCTCAGCCTCTGTGCCAAGCTAAATATAGACATCTGCCTTTTTAAAGGAGTGCAAATACATATCAATAACAGGGCTGAATAATTTGGGTTTGAAAACTCACTAAATATGTCTGTTTTATCACTTCAGCTCAATCAGAGACCACAACTGTCTCCACAGCAACTCAGAAAGGCAAAAGCCTCTGGAATAATTGCAGGCGTTTATACCGGCCAAGCCTGGGATGCCTGGCCTGCTCCTGCGCTGGAGTCCACGAACGAATGCTGCTGTGAAGATGGAGTGAATCTGTCAAGCGTCTGTTGTTAAGTGCTCTGCTGGGTTTCTCAATGGGCATGTGCTTGGCAAAAGCTCCATGTAGCTAACTGCTTTCATGGCAACTCTCTTGATTCAGAGGCTGGGCGAGGTGGAGTTGCAGGACTGAGCGAAGTCTGCTTGTTCCTCCCACTTAGTATGCGTGGGGCAATGTGTGCTTCAAAGGGAAATGAATTCTTTCACTGTGGAAGTGCCAACATTACGAAACTGGCCCAGATCCCCATTTTAAGGCAGAGGGAGGGAGAAAGAGCTGCTGAAGCAGGGAGCTATGAATTAACCTCACCAGGAAGAGCGGGAGTGTGTTTGCAGGAGTGCGAGAGGATGGCCTTACCATAAATTGGGAAGAGTAACCAATGTGAGAGCCAGGGCCGGCTCTGGCTTTTTTGCCGCCCCTGGCGGCCGGAGCCCTGGGAGGAGGGCAGCGAGCCCGGCCGGGGCTCCGCTCTCCCCGGCGGCCGGAGCGCCGGGGGGAGGGCAGCAAGCCCCGGCCGGGGCTCCGCTGGCCGCCGGGGGGAGGGCGGCGAGTCCCGGCCATGGCCCCGCTCTCCCCGGCGGCCGGAGCTGGAGCACCGCGCTGCCCCCCTCCAGGTGCCGCCCCAAGCACAAGCTTGGTGGGCTGATGCCTGGAGCTGGCCCTGGTGAGAGCTGGTTGTAAAGAGGAGGATCCTCCCCTGTGTTTTGAAATCATGCAACTCAGGTGACTGCAATAAACCAATAAGCTGTTGTTTTTATACACGTCGTTGCTTCTTGCACGTTGTTGTGAAAAAGCCACTGATTTCGGAATAAGAGTGCCCACCTGGGAGGTAGTACCAGTGTCACTGTATCAGTTTAAATTCACAGCTGAGGTTATAGGGAAAAGTTTTCGCCCTGTAGACAAGGCCACTTATACACTAGACAGAGCTATACCTGCAAACCCTCCCAGTGGAGATACAGCTTATACTGGCAACAGTGTTCTTTCGCCGGTATAACTCGTACGAATTGTCTTAACGAATTAAGCTATCCCGGGGAAAGGACTCTCTTTTGCCGGTATAGCTGTGTGTACCCTAGGGCTTTTGTAACGTAGCTATGTCAGTTTGAGGTGTGATTCTCTCCCCCAACGCCCATATTCCTAACCAGTATAGCTATCCAGCTAAACTGTTAAGTATGGACAAGGCCTAATTAGTCTCTCTTGAGTAGAAGGGAGGCCCTGCTACCCCAGAGGGAATCCATTACTATCATTCTCAGTAGCTGATTGTTTGTTTGTTTCAGGGTCCAGGCATGACTTCTCCTCTACTGGCTCAGACTGTTTTTTTCCCCAGTTGACCAGAGCATTCAGCAGGGCCTATCAGAGAGGATACCCCCATGTAGGCTGTTGCTTATGTGGGTGGCTAGACTAATGTGGTTTTAATGAGTTGTAATGGTGAGGATGGGTGAGGATGTTGACACTGTCTGAGTGGGTGGGGCTCCTTCACTCCCATCTGAGGTCTTGCCCACACTGGCAGTGATGTGTAGGGTACATGTAGCTACACACTGCAGCGGAAGGCAGGCTGCATCCACACTCACGGCGGTGTGTAGCAACATGCAGCAGTGAAAGGCTCTGGCCGAGGAGAGGCAGTGGGGAAAGGCTCCGGCAGCGGGACATTACAGTGCTACAAATAGCAGTGTCAAATGGGCAGGCACTGCTTGGGCATGTAGGTGTATAGGGTGTATATCCTCGGGTTCTGGCATGTCTCTACTTGCTTAAACAGTGCCTCACTGTCTGCATTGCTATTTATACCCATGCTAGCTGGGCATGCAGGGTCTGTACTCTACATGTTGTCGTAAGAGTAGACCTACCCTCAGTCACACACAATCTTAAAAATCAAGCACAATCAATCACATTTTGGAGACGGATCAAATGCAATAAATACAGAGGCACTTATACCCTTTTAGTCTGTTTGTGTCGTCAGACTACAGACCTGTGGGAACAGGGATTGCTGTTTTTCTGTGTTCGTACAGGCCCCGACTGAGGTCTTTGGGCCTACCATACTCAGGGCCGGCTCCAGGCACCAGCCCACCAAGCTTGTGCTTGGGGCGGCACCTGGAGGGGGGCGGCGCAGTGCTCCAGCTCCGGCCACTGGGGAGAGCGGGGCCATGGCCGGGGCTTGCCGCCCTCACCCCCACGCTCTGGCCACCGGAGAGAGCAGAGCCCCGGGCGGGCTCGCCGCCCTCCCCCCGGCGCTCTGGCCGCCGGGGAGAGCGGAGCCGCGGCGGGCTCGCCGCCTTCCCCCCAGCGCTCTGGCCGCCGGGGAGAGCAGAGCCCCGACCGGGACTCACCACCCTCCTTCCGGCGCTCTGGCCGCCGGGGAGAGCGGAGCCGCGGCAGGCTCGCCGCCTTCCCCCCGGCGCTCTGGCCGCCGGGGAGAGCAGAGCCCCGACCGGGACTCGCCGCCCTCCTTCTGGCGCTCTGGCCGCCCTCCCCTGCCGCGCTGGGCGGGGGGGGGGGGGCCACGGCCGGAGGCTTTTTTGCCTGGGGCAGCAAAAAAGCCAGAGCTGGCCCTGACCATACTATCACTATTTACTAATAATTGTGCATTGGGTTTTTTTAAACAAAATCAGAGGCCTTTTTACATCAGTCTAAGCCAGCTTTTCTTCTTCTGACAATACCTTCTGCTAGTTTGGCATACACAATGGTAATTCGGATTGGTCAATGATAATTGTGATGCTCTGTAAAAAGGAAGATGAGCGTCTATACTGATATTATCATCATTGTTACACAATTGTGATAAGTCTTGTACAAAGTATGCCTTGTAAGGTATCATCGGAAGAGTTGTAATCTGTGGAACAGTGCTGTCCCAGTGAAAGGCGTATATCATCACTGGGTATGAAGCTATGACATTTTACTGTATGCTTGTTACTAAATATGTTGTGTTCCTGGGTAACACTATGAGACAGATTTACATCAAGACTAGCCAGCCATGGTTGATGGGCCATTAAGAATCAACTCTTCCAGTGGGCCCCTCCTGAGGACGCCCCAGTCCCCCCCAAAATAAAAAGCAAGTTGCTTGACTGTCAAAGCCGTTTTAGGTTGGGCCGATAGTACAGTGAGTGGAGGTGGAGAAAGAGGGTCAGGCTTCAGCATGTTTGCTGTGCCACCAGGGGGCTCAGGAATGCAAGCAGAGGCCAAGCTGCTATCTTTCAAACTGTGGAGTCTACTGTAATTAATAAACCTCTTTCCTTTAACTCTGCCTTCCTACTGCTTATGTATTTTACTAATGAAACAGAGACTAGATTCTCAGCTGGTGTAAACCAGTCCAGTTCCATTAAAGTCATCAGAGCTATACAAATGTACAGCACTTGAGGGTCTGAACCTAACATTATAAACAGAGACAGTTATTGGTTTAATATATGGGGCAGAAGCCTCAGCTGTAGCCAAACCCCACTGGAAACAACTGAGAGGAGCACAATGAACGGGGAGGGACTGCCAGTCAGGGAAAGATTAAAGGAACTAAATATAGGGGCATCACAGGGGGCTGGCCCTTGAAGGAGAGATGGGTCTCATTCATGACTCCTCCACAGGTGGGGAGAATGAAAGTCATGTGACCAGTGAATCAGGTGATCCAAGCAGGCCTGCAGTAGATAAGGAAGAGGCCTGGACTGAGAAGAGGCTGCAGGCGGCTGGTGGGAGATGCCTGTAGGCCCTGAATCAGCCATGGGGAAGACACCCGTGGGGAGCATCCTGGCCAAGTCTCCTGGTATGTCGGGGGGATTCCCGTTTACAAGCAAAAAACTCCTGGCTCCATAACAGTATTTGGTCCTGCCATGCGGGCAGGGGACTGGACTCGATGACCTCTCGAGGTCCCTTCCAGTCCTAGAATCTATGAATCTATGAACCCATACACACCCAGGGCCGGTGCTACCATTTAGCAAACTAGGCGGTTGCCTAGGACGCCAAGATTTGGGGGCGCCCAAAAGCGGTGACCCCAATTTTTTTTACAGCATTCCTACGCCCCCTCCCTGAACGCGCGGTCGCAAGCCTGGGAGGGGAGGAGAATTAGTGCGGGGGCGGCATGCTCAGGGAGGAGGCGGAGCAGAGGTGAGCTGGGGTGGGGAGCTGCCACACGGATCCCCGGGGGGGGGAAGCTGCCGCGGGGGGGGGGGCCTCAGGGCGGGGGGGGGGGAGCTGCCGCAGGACTGGGGGGGGGGGCAAGGTGGAAGTTTCGCCTAGGGCACGAAACTTCCTTGCACCGGCCCTGTACACACCGCAGGCTGACATCACATCCAGATCAGTGAAAACTTCTCAGAAACATGTAACTACTCATGAAGGCTTGTGAGTTCTTCCGGGACACAGATACCAGGGGAAGGAACTGAAGAATCATTTGAGGACTCTGCAGCATATGTATCATTGACAGTAGGGATCAGATACAAGAGAGGAAGCCATGTATTCACAGGGCTGTGTGAAACTTTGCAACGTTTTGGACTACCAGCACCATCAGTTTTGTTCGCCTCAAAGTAGATCAAGGAGAAGTGATAATTATTCATTCATTGCTGTGGGATCACTAGATTCCAAATGTATTGAGACTAGGGTGACAAGATGTCCCGATTTTATAGGGACAGTCCCAATATTCGGGGCTTTTTCTTATATGGACACCTATTACCCCCATACTCTGTCCCGATTTTTCATACTATGCTGTCTGGTCACCCTAATCGAGACTACCCAGACACCTTACTGTAAGAAATGAGGTTCATTGTTCCCTCTTCTTGGTCTGTCCCACAGCATTACTCAATAACAGACCTGCAGTCAAAAAGCCCAAATCTTGAATATGCAGTGATTTATCCTTCAAGGGTTTTAAGTTCATTTGGGGGAGGGAAGAGGTGTCTCTTCACAGTGTCTGTAGGAGCAGAGGCATTGTGCAATTCTTAATAACAAGTGGAGGTGGCTGAATATGGGGTGCAGACTGAAAAATTGCAGTCTGACTGTTTCCATTCAGTTCTCTTTGGAACTTTTCTTTGATCTTGCTACAGCATTTGGGAATGTTACAGCCAGAAGTGCATGCAGAACCAGACTACACAACCCTTACCTGTGCTCAGTGGAGTCATCTCATTGATGTACGTGTGCGTGAGGGTTGCAGAATCTGGCCCATGTAGGTGTTGCATTTTGGGGGGCGGTTTATATATATATATATATATATATATATATATATATATATTTCCACATAGAAGTGGACAATCAAGGCTGAGATTTTCAAAGCTGCCTGATAGACTTTGGCGTGGATACCCTACATATGCAGAGACACCTCTTCCCTCCCCCAAATGAACTTAAAACCCTTGAAGGATAAATGGTCTCAAGTTGCGGTGGGGGAAGTCCAGGTTGGATATCAGGAAAAACTATTTCACTAGGAGGGTGGTGAAACACTGGAATGCGTTACCTAGGGAGGTGGTGGAGTCTCCTTCCTTGGAGGTTTTTAAGGCCCGGCTTGACAAAGCCCTGGCTGGGATGATTTAGCTGGGAATTGGTCCTGCTTTGAGCAGGGGGTTGGACTAGATGACCTCTTGAGGTCCCTTCCAACTCTGATATTCTATGATTCTATGATTCTATGAAAGACTTCACTGAAGGCAGAACAATTAGTGCATTTGGTTGCACCTGTAGAGTGGACCAGGCCCAATTTAGGATTAGGCCCAGCAGGGGAGGAGCTGGGTGACTAATAAAGGTGACTAATACTCAAGAGAGTAGAAGGAAGGCCAGAGGGAGAGTAGATGTTGGGATCTCCTCCCGAGAAGGGAGCTCTAGCAAAGGGCCAGGAGAAGCACTGAGAAGCCACAGGCCTTGAGAGCGCACCTGTGGTGAACACTCAGAAAAGGACATGAGCCTGGGGAAGGGAGCCTGGGTGGCAGGTTTCTGAGGGAAGAGACACAGACACACCAAAAGCCTGGGGAGAGGCAGACCGAAGCTGGGCCTCCAGGCAAGACCCAGAAAGGACTCTGCAGAGCCTGGGAAGGGGGTGAAGCGTCAGTTTGGGGAGGAGCGGTCCCAGCGAAGGGCTGGGGAAAAGGGCCTAGAGACAGGAGGAGGTAGGAAGTGGCCCAGGAAAACAGCAAGGAGTTTGAGGAATCAGTCCTTTGCTGTCTGCTACAGTGTCCCTGGACAAGAACCCAGAGTAGAGGAAGAGCCTGAGGAGGGTGGTGTGAAACTCCCTGATATAAGGATGTAAGGACCACTGAGCCAGAGCAGGGCCAAAGATCTGGCATGAGGTCAGTGGACTATCATGCGATGGGACTGAATGTGACCTGGCTGGCAGGCTGAGGCATGAGAAGAGGCAGGGCTGGAGCAGCTGTCAGCAGGAGATGCCAGAGGAGGAGAGTCTGCTAGGCCAGGCCCAGCCATTAGAGCCTGTGCCACCTGGTGAATAATTTCTAGACCCTGTCTCTACAGGAAAGCTTTCTTCACTGTTTTTCTGCTATGACTACAGTGATGGAGCATGTCCACATGGCTTTGTTTAACCTACTTCCCTTGTGAATCATTGTGTCCTCATTGTTCATTCTTTGAAATAACACCCAGCATTCTGGGCACCTTGCCCGTGATACAATGTTCTGCTGTATTTGATGCAGAGGTGCCATTAATTTGAACGTGACTTGGCTGTCCAAATCCTTTCAGCCTTTCTGAAAAGTTCAGCCTAAATGTAGTTCTGTCTGGACTCCTGTAAGTTCGTTTGATGTCACGCTGGGTATGTCGACACTGCAGTTGGAGATGTCATTGCAGGGTGGGCGGGCGTACACGAGCTAGCTAGCTCAGGTACCAATAGCAATAAAGCTGTGGCAGCCTGGAATTCAGTGCGAGGCTGGCTGCCCGAGTCCGCACCCATGGCTTCATAGTTATTTTGGTACCTACGCTAGCTAGGTTAAAGCTAGCTTGGGTGTGTCGACATATGCTGTAATCACATCTCTGCAGTGTAGATATACCCAGTGTGACAGCTGTGGGATTTATCCAAATTAATTAATACTTATGTATTTTGTTCAGTCTCCATTCTCCTTCTACATTCTATAAATAGGTTCTTCTTTTTTTTTTTCTTTTATCCTCATAGCTTTTTCCTCCCCAGCAGGGGCTGCTATTGATTGTTGGATGAGCAGGTTTGAGGAAGTTGAAGGTTACAACCAATCCAGTTATGTCCACGTTGGTTGGCAATTTTATATCCCTAGTTTATAGTGTTATATTGGATCGACTGCTCCTTATGGAGCTAAGTCCGTATGTTTTGTCCAGTGATTTATGTATTGAGCCTCTCAGCATATCGTTAGCTGAACATGCAATGTGGTGAAATATTTGTTTTGCTTAAAGTGCAGATCTTGGATTTAATATCATAGAATATCAGGTTGGAAGGGACCTCAGGAGGTCATCTAGTCCAACCCCCTGCTCAAAGCAGGACCAGTCCCCAGTTAGATTTTTGCCCCAAATCTCTAAATAGCCCCCTCAAGGATTGAACTCACAACCCTGAGTTTAGCAGGCTAATGCTCAAACCACTGAGCTATCCCCACCCCTGAAAATAGCTATTCTGCACTAGCAGCTAGTGGGCACACTTTGCAATGAGCCTTCTCAGGGTCTTTGTGATTTTTTTTCTCTTGTTAGGGGGAATCACTCTCTTTCAGTCATAGGGTGCTGCTTTGCTCCTATGTGAGATCGAGTATTTCATGTGGGCTGGAGGTTTTTGTATTGCTGCACTTTGTGTTTAGTGACTGTTTCTGGGTACGTGGATACACTTCTGAAATACAAAGTGCTATTGGCAATGCCCTGTTGCTTTTCAAAAGCTCTTAATAAAAATAAAGTTAAAAGCCTTGAGGAGTATGGGATATAGACGGTAGCTTGAAAGTCGTGGGGTATGGGCCTTTCCCAGAAGATAAGGATGAGATCTAGCATGCAGGGGTGTTCGGGTTTCCTTATCATAGAATCATAGAAGATTAGGGTGACCAGATAGAAAGTGTGAAAAATCGGGACAGGGGATGGGGGATAATAGGTGCCTATATAAGAAAAAATCCCCAATATTGGGACTGTCCCTATAAAATCGGGACATCTGGTCACCCTATAGAAGATTAGGGTTGGAGGAGACCTCAGGAGGTCATCTAGTCCAATCCCCTGCACAAAGCAGGACCAACCCCAACTAAATCATCCCAGCCAGGGCTTTGTCAAGCCGGGCCTTAAAAACCTCTAAGGATGGAGATTCCGCCACCTCCCTAGGTATCATAGTACTCATCTGTACTGGGAAGAGATGAGTAGCATAAGTCTTGGTGGCGGAATTCAAGACATGGGGCTAGATCTGGCTCTGGGTTCACCTGTACAACTCCAGTGAAATCAGTGGGCTGAAATAGCACAGATAAGAGCAAATGACATGATTCTCGCGCTTGGAGTGCAGCACCAGAAGGGGGATGGCTGAGAGATTAAAAGCTGTAATTCTGAATTTAAGATCTGTAGAAGTTCCCTAGAAACTGGAATTGGGGGGCTTTGGGACAAAGAGTTCTTTAAATGCTTGGCTCATCTTTCCAGGGCTTTCTTTGTATAGTGAAATCTTGTCCTGTGGAAGTTCTTGACCTTTCTATGAAGAAACCTACTTCTGAACTACATGCTTTGCTAGATCAGGGTCTAAACATCTGAGCAGACCCATGACTATAATGAGACTTTTCAGGTGCCTAAAGGTATACATGTGCTTGAGCACTTTGCTGGATCAGGGCCTTCAGTACTCTTAATTTGCAAGTACTTTCCATTTGTTATCCTGGTTTTAAGTGGTGTCACACTGAGAGAAAATGGCTTGTCTTCCAACTCCTTTGAAAATGAGGAAAAGATTTCCCTGGGGTAAAAAGACAGAAGATCAGATTCTGCTTTGTTATATTCCTGCATCCCTGCTGAAATCAGAGGACTTGCATGGATGCAACTAAGAGCAGAATTTTGGCCCTGTATGTGGGAACAATATGGAATGCATAGACAGCTGTTAAACATATTACAATTCCTATAAAGTCAATCTCATAATTCTGGAGTATAATCTAATACTCTATCTGTGAATTATGAGAGTCACAAATCAATAATGTCTGAGTGACTCCTCCAGCAGCAGTGGAGAGATGCCAGAGAGGCAGGACAAAACTGCACTTGCAGTGAAGAAGAAGACTGTAGATTGCTTAGATTGTGAGGTTTTCAGGGATGGGGGCCATATTTTCATTGTGTGGGCAGCCCCTATCAAAACAGGACCCTGACCCCTGACTGGGCCTCCAGACACGACCATAATTAATGAGATGAGAGCAGCGGAGGTGTGAGTGGGACAGTGGCAGAGTTCAATGGAGAAGATTGCAGCATTAAGGGGGAAACGAGGAATATAGAGTAGGAAGAGAGAAAAAACAAGGAGCAGAACATGGGCAGAAGAGGAGTCGGCAAGAAGGAGCAGTGGCCTTTCCAGAGCATGGACCTGGAATTTTGAGCCATGTTGTATGCAAATGAAAACGGGAGAACACAGAATCGTAGGACTGGAAGGGACCTCGAGGGGTCATCTAGTCCCATCCCTTGCACTCATGGCAGGACTAAGTATTATCTAGACCATCTCTGACAAGTATTTCTCTAACCGGTTCTTAAAATCTCCAATGACAGAGATTCCACAACCTCCCTAGGCAATTTATTCCAGTGCTTAATTACCCTGAGAGGAAGTTTTTTCCTGATGTCCAACCTAAACCGCCCTTGCTGCAATTTAAGCCCATTGCTTCTTGTCCTATCCTCTGAGGTTAACAAGAACAATTTTTCCCCTGCTCCTTTTAACAACCTTTTATGTACTTCATGTCCCCCCTCAGTCTTCTCTTCTCCAGACTAAATAAACCCATTTTTTTCTATCTTCCCTCATAGGTCATGTTTTCTAGACCTTTAATCATTTTTGTTGCTCTCCTCTGGACTTTCTCCAATTTATCCACATCTTTGAATTAAGAGTTCTGGTGACTACAGAAACTACTTGAGCTTTGCTCTTGGGGTTTATATCACCAGAACTTTGGGGAGAATTATAGCCTCGTAAGTCACAGTTAACCTGTTTCTATTTAATCCACTGTCCTGGCTCTCCGAAGGTAGAGGACAATATTGTAAATTCTGGAACCCAAAGGAGGTGATATTTTCATCGAGGGAAGAGGGAATTAATTTCTGTGAGTTTTATGCTATCCGTTTATTGAAGGTTCAGATCTGCGGCTGGTGTGAATCTATATAGCTTCATTGGCTGCAGCGAAGCTTCATTGACTTCTGCCAGCTGAGGATCTGGCCCCAAGTTCAGAAGTTGCATGAGCAGCGGCTGAGACTGGATTCTCTTCTCTCTCTCTCCCCCTAAAGTTTGCCAGGTCTCTTCCAGTTTGTGCTCAGTTGCTGAGGGGTGAGTAACATTTAGCTGGGCAGCACAGAATGCAGTTTTCTAGAAGTGTCAAGGTCTCTCTGTGTGCAGTGACTTGTAAACACGTGGAGCAGCCATTATGCATTCACTAGCCGTTCACACACAGTGGCATCTGTTTGACTGAGTTCGGAGATGCTGTCACTTTCCAATACTCACCTTAAAAAGTCCTAGAGGAATTTTGCCTTCCTTCTGAACAGCACCCTGAGATGGGATACACGGAACTCTCACGCGTGGTGTCAGCTGTGCGGCCATGTGATGATCAAGTTCATTTTCATTAATGTAGCCCTACTAATGTACAAGCTAGGTGCTGTGCCAACATATAGTAAAGGACAGGAAATGTCAGACAAAAGGTGGGTGGGGAACCCGAAGCACAGAGAGCCCAATGTCCCCCAGCAAATCAGTATTAAAGTTGGACTAGACACTGTCTCCTGACTCTCAATCCTGTGTCTTATCCCCTAGATCAGGGCTGAGCAAACTTTTTGGCCCGAGGGCCACATCTGGGTATGGAAAGTGTATGGCGGGTCATGAATGCTCATGAAATGGGGGTTGGGGTGCAGGGGGGGTGAGGGCTCTGGCTGGGGGTGCAGGCTCTGGGGTGGGGCTGGGGATGAGGGGTTGGAGGTACAGGAGGGTGTGACTGAGGGGACCATGGGGTTCAGAGGGCGGGAGGGGGATCAGGGCTGGGGCAGGGGGTTGGGGCATGGGAGGGGGTCAGGGATGCAGGCTCTGGGGGGAGCTTACCTCAAGCAGCTCCCAGAAGCAGTGGCATGTTCCCCCTCCGGCTCCTACACAGAGGCAAGCCAGGCGGCTCTGCGTGTGCCCAGTCCGCAGGCGCCACCCCTTCAGCTCCCATTGGCCTTGGTTCCCAGCCAATGGGAGCTGCGGGGACAGCGCTTGGAGCAGGGGCAGCATGAGGAGGGGGGGACATGCCGCTGCTTCCGGGAGCTGTGCAGAGCGGGGCAAGCCCCGGACCCCGCTCCCTGGCTGGAGCACTGGAGTGGCCCATGCTCCGGACCCCACTCCCCAGCAGGAGCTCGAGGGCTGGATGAAAACATCTGGAGAGCCGGATGCGGCCCCCAGGTCGTAGTTTGCCCACCCCTGCCCTAGAAAACATTCCTGGCTTCTTGAAAGGTACAACTGTAGCCTGTAACTATTCTTATCAGAACCTTTTAGGTTGTAACACTACTTGCCTCTCTGTAAGGGTACATCCACCCTGCAAATTGAGGTGTAATTACAGTACTTTAATCTAGCTAACACAGGTAACAGCAGTGAAGACACAGCAGCATGGACTCCGGCGTGGGCTAGCAACCATGCACCCTGGGCCCCAGGTGGGTTTGTATTGGGGCAGTTAGCCCATGCTAAAGCCTGTGCCACCATGTCTTCACTGCTATTGTTACCCACATTTGCTAGATCAAAATAGGGTATAGCCACTACAATTACACCTTCATTTGCAGTGTAGACATATTATGTACTGCAAGGAGCAATATTGCATTAGGACACATGTGTCAAACTCAAGGCCCGCGGGCCACATCCGGCCCGCCATACAATTATATCCGGCCCGCGAAATCGTTTTATATATCTGTTTTTAATGGCCCTGTGATATGACGCCCCAATAACACACACTACAAATCCCATGATGCAGTGCAATTGCCGCCAACGGCAAGCCGCGGTTCAAGTTCGCGGTCTGTTGATGTATACAACGCTAATATCAAATCAAAGCTAGACCCCAACAATGGCCAAGAGAAAAATTGATTCTGAAAACCGAGGCTTTCAAAGCCGGTGGGAGAATGAGTATATGTTTACTGAAATTGCAGGTAAACCAGTGTGTCTCCTTTGCGGGAGTAATATCGCTGTAATGAAGGAGTATAACCTAAGACGGCACTACGAGACGAAACATGAGAACAAATTCAAAAACCTGAGCGCAGGACAGAAGCTACAAAAGGTAGAGGAGTTGAAGAAGAATTTGACATCCCAGCAGACGTTTTTCACCAAAGCAAAATCACAAAGTGAAGCTGCTGTGAAAGCAAGTTTCATTGTGGCCGAAGAGATCGCCAAATCAGGACGGCCGTTTACCGAGGGGGAATTCGTAAAGAATTGTATGATGAAAGTGTGCGACGTCCTTTGTCCAGATAAAACGCGAGCGTTTGCAAATGTAAGCCTCAGCAGAAACACTGTTGCTAATCGGGTTTGTGAGATGGCGACTGATTTGAAAACACAGTTGATTGAAAGAGCAAAAGATTTTGTTGCATACTCCCTTGCCGTGGATGAAACTACTGACGCGACTGACACTGCACAGCTGGCGATATTTATCT
This sequence comes from Chrysemys picta bellii, assembly GCF_011386835.1. Lineage (NCBI taxonomy): Eukaryota > Metazoa > Chordata > Testudines > Emydidae > Chrysemys > Chrysemys picta. Next base: position 123,705,647 of record NC_088796.1, read on the forward strand.
GTGGTGTGGATTCCAATTTGTGCGTAACAGAGGAAATACTGGACATTAAATCGATGCACGGGACAACGAAAGGAGAAGACATCTTTGGAAATGTATTTCAAAGTGTAACCGACATGAAACTGCCGTGGGAAAAACTCGTTGGACTTACAACAGATGGCGCACCTGCTATGTGTGGTGAAAAAAATGGACTGGTGGGAAGGATGCGCTCAAAGATGCGGGAGGAGAACTGTGCCAGTGAGTTGACAGTGTATCACTGCATCATACACCAGGAATCGCTGAGTGCTAAAGTCCTAAAAATGGATCATGTGATGAACACTGTAACACAAACCGTCAACTTTATCAGAGCCCACGGTTTAAATCACCGCCAATTCCAGTCTTTTCTGCGGGAAATAGATAGCGAGTTTGGCGATATGCCATATCATACGGAGGTCCGGTGGCTAAGTCGGGGAAAAGTTCTCAAAAGACACTTTGAGCTGCGAGAGGAAATCTGCCAGTTCATGGACAGTAAGGGGAAAGACTGCACAGTTCTGCGGGATGAAAAGTGGAAATGTGAGTTGGCGTTCCTGGCTGACATAACGTCGCATCTTAGCGCTTTAAACCTTCAACTCCAGGGACGGGAGCACATAATAACCGATATGCATGATGCAGTGAAGGCATTTCAAGTGAAGCTGCGCTTATGGGAGACACAAATGCACCAATGCAACTTGTCTCACTTTCCCTGTTGCCAAGTAATACGGAACCAAGAAAGTGCCACAGTTTTCCCAAATGCCACCTTTGCTGAAAAACTCAGCGCGCTGCGCACTGAGTTCGCACGGCGCTTCAGTGACTTTGAGGCACAGAAAAGTAACTTCGAGCTGCTTCGCAACCCATTTGCAGTCGATGTGGAAACCGCACCTGTAGAAATGCAGATGGAGCTGATAGAACTGCAATGTAACGGGACACTGAAGGCAAAGTACGACACTGCGGGGCCAGCACAGTTCACTCGCTTCATTCCTGAAGCGATGCCGCAGCTCCGCCAACATGCGGCTCGAATCCTGTCCATGTTTGGCAGCACATATCTGTGCGAGCAGCTGTTCTCTGTGATGAAAATTAACAAAACGTCACACAGGAGTCGCCTCACTGATGAACACCTGCAATCGATCCTGAGAATCTTCACAACACAGAACCTAACCCCAAACATAAACGAACTTGTTGCAAAGAAAAGACTCCAAGTATCAGGCTCTGACTAAATAGTACAAGAAAATGGAATGTTATGATTTGTTATGATTATACTTTTGCTTTAAATTCAATTTTTTATTTATATTTTCAGATTTTTTAATATTCCAGCATGTACAGATTTTGAATGTATTGTATTGACAGGATATTTTTTTATGAAGAGCAAAATATTTTAAGTTGAAATGTATTTATTTTGGAATGATATCCTGTATTTTGGTTCATATTAATGGTTAAAAAACATAAATATTTAGTCTGTTAAATAAATGGTTATACTGTTCGGCCCGCGAGCTTTGAGTTTTGGCCCCCTGTGCAATTGAGTTTGACACCCCTGCATTAGGAGGAAGGTGAATTGAATGTTCTAGTAGGTCCTTCTCTACAATGACTTCTGTAGTTTTGTCTCTATAGTCTCCCCTTCACCTCATTCACATAATGATAATATTTGTATGAGAAGTGTGGCCTTTCGTTTTATAACGTCTCCTATAAATCCTCGGCTTTGCTTCCTGTGAGAAAGGGACATAGTCAGCCAATATGTGAGTAATGAATTATTCCCTCTCCTTTCCCTTAGTTGAACTTAACAGTTTGGCCAGTGCTTTCCCGAAGAGCATGTTTTTGGGACCCGTCTGTCTGTTGAGTTTTGCTCTGTACGTTTTATTCATGGATTATTTTTTAAGGCCAGAAGGGATCCTTAGATCATCTGGTCTGACCTCCTCCTATATAACTCGGGCCATAGAATTTCATTCAGTTACTCCTGGGGTGAGCCCAATAATTTGTGTTTGACTAAAATATGTCTTTCCAGAATGGCATCCAGTCCTCAAATTAAGAATCCAAGAGATGGAGAATCCACCCTTTCCCTTGGTACTTTGTTCCAGTGGTTGGTCACCCTCAATGTTAAACATTTGTGCCTTATTTCCCATGAGAATTAGTCTGGCTTAGGCCTGGTTCTTATTATGCCATTTTCCACTATATTAAAAGTCTTGAGTACCTGGTATTTTCTCTCTGTGAAGGTATTTTGACACCAGTCAAGTCACGTATTGCTCTTCTTTTTTGCTCTTTGAGTCTCTCATTGTAAGACATTTTCTCCAGCCCACTTTTGTGGTTCTTTTCTGCACCCTCTCCATTTTGCAAAGGTTGTTGAAAATTGTAGATACCACAAGTGGTTGTAGTATTCCAGTGTCAATCTCCCCAATGATGTATACATAGGCAAAATCACCACTCTACTCACTACGCCATTGTTTATGCATCCAAGGATCACATTAGCCTTTTTCGCTACAGGGTAATATTGTAGTGACATTTCCTATAATTAATCTGGAGATATGTTCCCCGCTCACCTCCCTCGGGTCCAACAGACAGGCAGAAACCATAAAATACAATAAAATAAAAATGTTTAAATTCTCATTGGCTCCAAATTGCCTTTTGCTGCATATTTTATCTACATAGCATGAGAGAGATTGTCATAAAAAGGAGATATGATCCCAGATACTGGCCAGAAGCACTCCTAAGATCTCAACTATTTGTGCAATGGACTGTCTACTTTTCATTTCTTTGAAGCCACTAGGGATGCTGTGTTGGGAGCAGGAAGGGTTTGAGACCCCTTGGAAGAGAAGCTGGGCTCGGAATCCTGTAGCCTTTTTCCAGAAACCACCTCCTTTCCCTTGGCTGACCCTCTGTGAGAACTGCCTTCCCATTTTGCTGGGACCCACCTCCTCTTTCCATCCAAGAAGCACTGAGCAGGACGGCTCATGCTGAGCTCAGAGACATTCTGCCATGTGGTTCATACTGGATGTGTGCTGAAGACCAAAGCTATGCTGATGGCTGAGATCAGGTGGGCACCATGAAGGAGGCTGGCTTCCTGCTGGAGGGCATGGTTGCCTTCAAAATGGCTGTACTGGACCATTCTAGAGAGGGACAGGCCTCTGCTGGAATGGGGTGTGGATCAAGTGTGGGAGAGAGATTGCAGGGGAGCCAGGATGACTGTTTTATAGATGGAGAAACTCAGCCACAGACATGAAGTGCATGTTGCAGGCAGTCTGTGGCAGAGAATAGAATCACGATGTGTTGATCCCCATTCCAATGCCTTTAATCAGCCTTTCTCGGAGCTGTAAGGTCCAAAGTGTCAAGATAAATATAGATCTGTATCACACACCCTCATACATATTTGCAGTTCCTAATTATTCCCTGATAACTGCCACACACCATGTTAGGAACAGCTGCAATTCTGTAGTTGCTGGGGGGAGGAGGGGGGGAAGCCCTTGAACATCAAATCTTGTCCTTATTGTAGTGAGACATAATAGAAAAACACAAGATTACTTAGAATATGTCTCATCCATGTACGCTTGCCAAGAACTGCAAATATTTCTGAGTGTGGAAATTAAAGCTCATTTGAAGACTTTTGTTTACAAGTTAAATGTGTGTGCTGAACGATAATCAAAGGGAACCGAATGGCTGAGTGTTTAGTTATGCTGTGAAAATCTGCTTCTGTTCCTTTCTCTCATCTAAATATTTATTGTTCTATTTCCTGAAACCAGCATATTAAAAAAAATGCACCATGGGATTTATTGCACGAAAATGAGAAGAAAACAAGTGAAATGCCGCAGGGATGCCATAGGAGATTGTCTCCATGTCACTAAGAGTTAACGTGTTTTCATTTTGACTCTTTTGTTTTGGTTTTGGGTTGGTTTTTTTTTCTTTTTTTCCCCAAGAGTAAAATTAGCTGCCTCTGAAGGCACCAAAACTTGCTTGCCTACCGGAGGGTTATTTCTCTGCTGGGGCAAACGTATTGATAGGCAGTTTCTCTCATTCTGCTCGACTCCTCAGGCCAACTCCTCAGCTGGTGTAAATTGGAGTCACTTAGTGGAGTTATGCCAGTTTATACCAACTGAGGAGCTGGTCCTGGGGTCCAGTTCACCCAAAATGGATAAGTCAACTGGATCCCATGTGTGTTTTCCATGGACTGTGCATTATTCCCTGGCTATCCAAACAAAGCTCTGTATGGAAGGGGTTGAGATACTGGGATGTGTCTGGCAGGGTTTACAAGGGACCAGTGTGCTGAGTAACATAGAAAAAGGATATGGACACATCTTCCTTCGCCATAAAGGGACTGTGTGAATACCCTCGTGTGGGAGACATATGACTTTACTAAGGTATAAATTAAAGCTAATCCATTATGCTGACAGGCAGAATTGCACACAAGCAATAACAAGTTTGGTGACACCTTCTAAAACATATTTGTTAAAATAAACACAGCACTGATGGTGGGACAGGGAAAATTATAGTACTTTCCTGTAGAACCGCTATAATTGGAGGTCTATTCAATATTTTAATCCCCTCTACCATTGCAGATCTCTATGTATCAGTCTGGCTGTCTTGGGTATTGGTAATGCCCCCCAGTGTAACATTTAAAGGTAAAGTACCACATTTAGAAGAAACCATTGCTATCCAGGAACCGACTAGTTACTCCATTTTTCCCTTGGGGAGGCATTTTTTAGGGGACATGCTGGGGATGATAACTAGGAAAGAGACCATCGTGCCAGCCTGTTTATTTGTAAATAAAGATCTCAAAGGGCCTTTATAGAACAGGTGAACATAAATCTCAATTTATAAATGGGGAAAGTGCCACACAAGAAGGTGCAGTGACCTTGCCCAAAGCCACACAGTAGGCCAGAGTCATGAAGAGAACCAGGTCTCCCAACTGCTAAGCCAATGCTCAAACTACAGAGCCTCATACCGTCTGCCCTGTGGGGTGTGTGGGAGGACACGAGCGTTGGCTTTCTCAAAGAAATCTTGGCAGTACTTGATCTCTAGAGGATGGTGTGGAGTCCCACAGCTAAGCACCACTATTGAAAACTCCCTTTTATTGTCTCTCTCAAGGAATTCACTGTGGACTCCATCAGTCTTAATGCCCCTGTTTGGGGTATTCTTGGTGAACTGTGTAAAAAGATGCAATTCCTGAGGTAGCCATGACCCGTCCCACTGTTGGCTTACTATACGAGGAGGAAGCCCTTAAAGAGGCTCTAGTGGTTTATCTAGTGGGAAGATCAGGAAGACTTGGGGCACTAGTGAGATATGTGATCTTTCCAGTGCATGCCAGCCAGGAGATACAAGCTTCAAACACAATTCCGTGTGTGGTGCCCTCAAGATCAGCGCTAGAGGCAGGTCGTTGCAGTAGTCCAGGATGCATGTGCTAAATAAGAGGGATCTTAATCCAGTATATAGGGAGGGGACATGTAATGCAGAAGACCTGGCTTCACTTCATCTTTCAGCTACTGACTTGCTGTGTGGCCTTGGCCTAGTCACTCAAACTCTGTGCTTCATTTCCAGTCTGTAAATTATTCACCCCTTTGTCAGGTGCTTTGGGATCCTCAGTGTAATAGGTGCAAGATGTTAGTTAATTGTTTTTTATTATAAGGGCAGACAGCTGTGGCCAGGTCAGCATCTGGGAACCACAGGGGCAGCTCTTCTTGCTTGTCATGGATGGAAAAAGGTGTTTGTGCCTATTGCTGATCTCTGAGGGTTCATCTACACACTACTGTAACTTAAGCCAGTTTTAAAACTTGTATTTATTTGAGAGGGTGGAGAAGGCTGAGTGGAGACTTTTTTTTTTTTTTTTGAATGGTGTATTTTGGTTTAGCATAAATGAAATCCTAATCAACTTAAAAAAATTAATGGAGATATCCTATCTCGTAGAACTGGAAGGGACCCTAAAAGGTCATTGAGTCCAGCCCCCTGCTTTCACTAGCAGGACCAAATACTGATTTTGCCCTAGATCCCTAAGTGGCCCCCTCAAGAATTGAACTCACAACCCTGGGTTTAGGAGGCCAATGCTCAAACCACTGAGCTATCCCTCCTCCCAACTTAAAGTAAAGTGAAATAAGCTTAAACCAAAAGGAGAGTGGCCACACTGCCTTTTTGCACTGATTTAACCAGCTCAGTTTAAAATCACATCTTTAATTAACCTGATGCAACCATCTTGTGTTGACAGTGCCTGACAGAGGAGTCTGGTGTTGAGGCCAGCAGGTCTCTGAGGCAGGGCCCTTGTCATGGGCTCAGTCTCTCCATGTCACCCTCTTGGGGAGCGATGGGGTCCTGGGGTCCAGCCCCTCATTGTCTGGATGCAGGCAGTGTGCTGTACAGATCCTGGGATGGGAGCTCAGCCTTCTGGCGGGGTTCTGTTGGAGTTTGCACATTCTGGAGTCCAGGAGAAAAGAAACCCAGGAAATGGAAAAACAAATGAACAGGCCCAAAGGTGCCGCAGGCCTCCCTTCCTTTGGAGAGCCCCTGGCAAGCCACAGCCTGACGTACTGTCCTCAGGTGAGCTACCAGCAAATGTCCTGAGGCAATCATTGGGTGTCCGGCCCACTTTCCTCCCAGGAGCTCAGATGGTCTGCAGTTGTCTGAGCAGGCTCTGTCCTCAGCCAGGTTCCCCTCAGGACCTGAGGTTAGAGGCCTTGTGGATATGACTGGGCCTTGCACTCACTCAGCCTCCAGCCCTCCATTCCCAGGCACCTATAAGTGCAGGTTTAAACCACGCCCTCTGGCTTTGGCTCACAGGAGTCTACCTCTTTGGGGGCTGTCGTAGTTCCCACAGTGCCAACAGAAAGAAAACAAATGAACTCAAGGTCCTTCCTTCAGGTCCGACGTGGCTCACGGAAGTGGCGGGGCAGGGCTGCTCTTCTTGTCCGGTGTGGGTTTGGTATGTCATCGCCCCTTTGTCAATAAGAGTAAAATGCCCTCAGAAGAGGGGTGAGTGATGGTTCTGGCTTCCCCCTTCCAGCTACCAGTGTCTCAGCCTAGTCAAGTTAACCTTGAGTTAGTTGCTTTTAATCCACACGCTTATTTCTTGCAGACAGCGGGTCATCTGGCTGATGCCACTGGCCGCGCCTCAAGAAGGAACGTGTAGCCTAGTTTCACTGGCACGTGAGCCCAGGCCACTCACGATCCCCTCTGTGGGGTATGACAGAGAGATTGAATAGGACACGGGGGTTAGAACTGATGCTTGTGGGGCTCTCTGCATGTCCCAGCTTTAGGAGGGGCCCAACATGCCCCCGAGGGAGCTTGGCTTGTTTAGCCCAACCAAATGAAGGCTGAGGGGAGATAGGATTGTTCTCTATACATACATCAGGGGGATAAATGCCAGGGAGGGGGCGGAGTTATTAAAGTTAAGCACCAATGCTGACCCAAGAACAAATGGATATAAACTGGCCATCAACAAGTTTAGGCTTGAACTTAGATGAAGGTTTCTAACCATCCGAGGAGTGAAGTTCTGGAACAGCCTTCCCAGGGGAGCAGTGGGGGCAAAAAACCTCACTGGCTTCAAGACTGAGCTTGAGAAGTTTATGGAGGGGATGGTATGAGGCGACTGCCTATAATGGCGTGTAGCCAACTTATGACTGTTAGCCGCAAATATCTCCAACGGCTGGTGATGGTCTGCTAGATGGGAAGGGCTGTGAATTCAGAGAATTCCTTCCCAGGGGTCTGGTTGTGGATCTTGCTGAAAAGCGCAGGGTTCAACTGATCACCATAGTTGGGGCCAGGAAGGAATTTTACCCCGAGTCAGATTGACAGAGACCCTGGGGTTTTTGCTTTCCTCTGCACCATGGGGCAGGGCCGCTTGCCAGTTAAACCAGAGTAAATGGTGGATTCTTTGTAAATTGAAGTCTTGAAATGATTATTTCAAGACTTAAGTAACTCAGCCAGAGGTCAGGGGTCTGCTACAGGAGTGGGTGGGTGAGGTTCTGTGGCCTGCGATGTGCAGGAAGTCAGACTGGATGATCATGATGGTCCCTTCTGGTCTTAACATCCGAGTCTATGATTCCCATGTCAGATGAGGACGAAATGGCCCAGTGGTCAGGGGACTAGCCTGGGATATGAGAGACCTGGATTTAATTCCTTGCTGTGTCAGAGGTTTCCTGTATGATCTGGGGCAAGTCGCTTAAGGCATGTCTACAGCAGCACGTTAAGTGGACACTGCACGCTCAGCTAGCATGGGTGTAAGTAGTAGTGTAGACAGTGAGGCACAGCTTAGTAAGTTGAGTGTCCTACCTACCTGAGTCCCTAGCCTCCCTACACACCCAACCTGTGCTTCCCCTGTCTACTCTGCTGTTTTTAGCAGCGCACTGTCCTGCGGCTTCCCTGCTGCCAGAGCCTTTCCCTGCTGCAGTGAATGGCTCTGGAGGGGGAAAGGCTGCAGCAGCTCTCTGCTACCTCCCTGCTGATGGAGCCTTTCATTGCAACGTGCAGCTACATGTGTAGTGCCTGTCCTCTACACACTGCCCTTTGTATAGAAACAGATGTAGTCACTCTGTGCCTCAGTTTCCCCATCTGCACAGTGGGGATAAAATCCCTGTCCTGCATCCCAGAGTGTATGAAGATAAGCACGTTAAAGATTGAGGTGCTCAGATACTACAGGGATGAGAGCCATATAACTCTCCAAGGTTGATAAAAACATACTCAGCTGACAGATTAAACTTTCTTTTGCTCCCTCTGCCAGTGCCTCAACTCCTGCAGGGTTTATTCTTTCTTATGAACCACAACACCAAATAAACCAAAAAGACCCCCCCCGCACTTCGGTTGCTGGATTTTGTTTGCCAGCTTCCAGCCCAACGCGAACTCTTAAAGCCAAATTCTAACTTCCATTATTAAACCCTTATTCAGGAATTGCTGTTAATTAGAGTGAGATGAATGGAGCTGTTATAATAAAAGTAGGGTGACCAGATGTCCCGATTTTATAGGGACAGTCCCGATTTTTGGGTCTTTTTCTTATATAGGCTCCTATTACCCCCCACCCCCTGTCCCGATTTTTCACACTTGCTGTCTGGTCACCCTAAATAAAAGCTACAGGGGCCGTGGCAGTCAGATGTAGGCTGGGATGGAAAGGAATTAATGTCTCAAATGAGCCTGGGTGAGTGCTATCCATGTGCAGGCAGTGCAGTGAGTGAAGGCAGACTCTCCATGTGCACAAGTGTTAATGATGCACGCAAGGATTTTTGTGCTTTCAGTAATTAGATCTGACAGGGTTTGTTAAGAAGGAAAAGTGAGCGAGGGCCAGGCAAGTCTTTGGGATGTGGCGGGAAAATCTGGTGGCTCATGCTGTGATCTGTTGAATAGGAGAGCCGCAAATCATCAGGGAGCCGCTTCATCATAAATCCCCAGGAAACGAAGTAGGCAACAGTTTGTGCTACCTCAGTGGACGTAAGTAACGATCTCTTCTGCCAACGGTAGTGTTGCTGGCCTGATGTTCCACAGCTTTGCACAGTGTGTAATCACCAGAGTTGGATGAAATCGTTCAGCCAAAACTTTCTGTGAAAAATGCAGATTTGGAGATGGCAAAATGTTTCACGAAATCGAGTCAGTTTTGCCAAATTGTTCATGACAAACTAAAAAAGTAGATTTTTTTTCAATTCAAAATGACTTTTAAATAAAATCGAAGGAAATTTCTAAAAAAACTCTTTAAAATGCTTCATTTCAACAAAACATTCCTTTTAACCCAAAACAATGTTTTTTTTTACTTTTCAGTTCAACAAAATTTTCAATTTTAATTTGACCCAAATTGAAATGATTTCTGCCCCAAATGATCGTTTTTTTTGGAATTGCCAGGAAATGGAAAATCCTCTGGTAGTCCTTATACCCCCTCTACACTGGGGTAACAATGCCAACAAATCAGGAGAGTCGTATCTTTACACCCACCTTTGCACATGGGGTAAATGACTGCATGAGCACTGGGGATTCAGGCCGACTTCATACATTTTATGACTGATATTCATCTCAACTTAAGCTGGAGTAAATCAGAAGTAACTCCACTGAAACCAACACAGAGCTACACCAGCACAAGTGAGAACAGAATCTGGCGTTTGGTAGATGACAAAGTCTTCTTAGCGCACAGATGGATGTGATCTCAGATCATTCCGTTACATTAGCTGTTCTAACATGCTGATGGGAACATTCATTGGGCTGCATTTGGTGATGCAATGCAATGCTCTTCCACAACAGTTTCTTACCCTTCCTCTTATTATCAGGATCAGCCTTCCTGCTGTTGAGTTTTTGGCTTACGTACAAGATTCTGCATGTGTCACAAACATTCGCCATCAGCCTTGTGCTTATATCTCCCATTATGGGGCCCTGAAATATTTTTGTCAGGCATATTTATTTCTCGTGACAAAGTGGGGTGGGAAATGTACTATTCTGGGACCTGAGCTCTGAATTACTGTAACAAAAATGTGATGTGTGACAAGTGCAACCTGGTGACTGCCTATAATTAGGATGTGGGGCTCTTGCTCGCATAAGATGTTCCTGGTTTGTAATGTGTCGATGCAGCCAGCACATTGCCCCTTTATTTTGATGGTGTCGTTGCAGAGAAAGTATGCTAATTAGGTTGGGTTTGAATAGCTTGTTGTTCTCTTGCATCTGTTTTGTCCTTCCAAACTACTGTTCTTGCCAACAAACGTACAGCAGAACTGATCTCTGGCACCAATGGGTTGATAACCGTATTGTATGCATTAGCAGCAAAACAAGGTTATAAATCACAGATCAGACAGAGCTTGGAATAATTCAGATAACTGATGGGTGTCGTCTGGTCCTCTGGAGGAAAAGCTCAAAATACAGCAGGGAGAAACAGGGCCGAATGCTGCTGCAATGCACAAACAGATTGCAGTACTTTTCTGGCAAAGGCAGCTCCAGAAAGTAAAGAGAAGGTGTTGTTTTTCCATTATGACCTACTCCTATTTAATGCCTAATAGTTACTTAAATTTAATAAGGAGAACCCCAATGTTACTCATTTAGGGCCGGATTTTGCCACCCTCGCTCACTTTACTTTGTGAGAAACATCCTGCCTTCAGTTTGTTTAGTTTGCTGTATAACATTTCAATGGGCATGCAGCGAATGCTCTCCTGTCCACCTAGAGTCGGAGACCTCACTTATGACCACAGTATGGGAGCACCTCGCAAGCAGTAACGGATTTACTCTCACAGTGCTCCTGCCAGGTACTGAAGTACTACGCCCATTTTACAGATGCCTAAGGTAGAGTAAGTGAGCTGCACAGGGAAGTGAACTCAGCTCTCGAGCTAGCCCCCTCTCCACCATTCATTGCAGGAGGTGGGGACAGAATTGATTGGGTGAGGAAAGATGAGGCAGCTGAGGGAAGATTTGGGAATGAAGAAGAGACACAGGAAATCTCTGTTCTTCTCCCACCCCATCAGACTCTTCCACTGTTACATTCCAGGGTGCAGTCCGGACCAGTTGAGGGGTTGTGTCACGATGCTTTGCTGCTGTAGCTCCCACGCTGGGCGGCTCACAACCAGCCTACCAGCATGCAGGTCACACCCTGAGTGTCTGTATAGCCACAGCCCTGGGCCAGCAGCTCTGACCCCAGCAGCCTGTCAGCGACACTTCAGCCACACTCTGGCTCTGACCAGCCTGGGTTACTACCTGCAGGGCGACCCCAACACACTCCATCCTGGATTGTCTCTGCACAGGCCAGCCCTCTCCTGAGCAGTTCAGATCTTTAGGTTTGATGCTCCTGTAAAGGGTCAATATTCAACAGCCTGCTACTTTGATTGGCGTTACCAGACGGTTCAGTTTAAACACAGCACCGGATTGGCTTAGATTAAATAAAACCAGTTTATTAAAAAGAGAAGATAGGATTTTAAGTGAATTCAAGTACAAGAGAGAAAGTTGGAAATGGTTCCAAGCAAGTAAAAGAGAAAACACTCATCTCAAAGTCTAAAGCTTAGTCTAGCACAGAGGTGGGCAAACTATGGCCCGGCGTCACCGTTCTCCCTGGCCTCTGAGCTCCTGGCCCAGGAGGCTAGCCCCTGGTCCCTCACCTACTGTCCCCCACAGCCTCAGCTCACTGCGCCACCGGTGCAATGCTCTAGGCAGCAGGGCGGATGTGGCCCGCGGGCCGCAGTTTGCCCACCTCTGTGCTAGACTAAGCTTTAGACTTTGAGGTGAGTGTTTTCTCTTTTATTTGCTTGGAACCATTTTTAACTGTTATGGTGCAGCCATGCCGCCAGCCACCGGTGCTGCAGGCAGCGCAGTAAGGGGGCAGGGAGCGGGGGAGGAGGGTTGGATAGAGGGCAAGGGAGTTTAGGGGGTGGTCAGGGGCCGGGGGTGTGGATAGGGGTCGGGGCAGTCAGAGGGGGGCGAACAGAGGGGTTGAATGGGAGCAGGAGTTCCGGGGGGGGGGCAGTCAGGAAGGAGGGGGGGTTGGATGGGGCAGTTAGAGGCGGGGGGGAGTTAGCGGCGGGAGGTTTGGGGGCAGTCAGGGAGAAGGGGTGGTTGGATAGGGCAGGGTTCCCGGGGGCAGTCAGGAAGGAGGGGGGGGTTGGATGGGACGGCGGGGGGCAGTTAGGGGTGGAGGGTCCGGGGGCAGTCAGGGGACAGGGAGCAGGGGGGGTGGATGGGGCAGGAGTCTGGGTGTGTGTGTCAGGGAACGGGGGGGTTGGTTGGGGCAGGAGTTCCAGGGGGCCATCAGGGGCGAGAAGCAGGGGGGGTCAGATAGGGGGCAGTGGCCGGGCCACGCCTGGCTGTTTGGGGAGGCACAGCCTCCCCCAACCTGCCCTCCATACAGTTTCTGAAACCCGATGCGGTCCTCAGGCCAAAAAGTTTGCCCGCCCCTCATCTAGCACGTTTTGATTCAAGGCTTTGTTTAAGGTGGCCTTTCTCACCTACAGTCTTCCAGCAAGTTGGTGACTGGCCCTTTCTGTGGTCAGGATCTGGGCCACAGGCCCAAAGGTGCAGGTGCCTTTGTCTTCTGAGGTAAAAAAGAGAGAACTTGGGCTTCTCTGCCCCTTGCTTTTGTAGTCCTGTGAACCTTTGAAGTGGATTCTTCTGAAGGTTACCCCTCAAAGCAAAGTTCATTCAAATGGTGAGGAAAGAGACATGGAGTCTGGTGGTAAAGGAGGCTCCATGCACTTTCTTCCCCCACCTGTGTTTGCTTAAAATGCACATTGTTCTGTTTCCTGCCATCTCCTCCCCTGCTGTTTTGAAGACTCTGTTTAGGACTTTATGTAAATTGAGGTAAAGACACACTCCTTTGTTTAGGATAGGCCTGTTTAATAGCTGTTGCCTAGGCAGGGCTGTGTGGCTTTGAACATGTGCTAATAACATCATATAGGGGGAATTCACCACTCTACATATCATGTTGCTAGGCATGTTTCACCATGACTTCATTGACAAGAGGGTTATTAGTTTTCCGATGAGACCTCACAAGGCATATTTTGTACAAAGAGTATTACAATGCCATGTCAGGGGTGAATATAGAGGTGCTTGAGATCACACCCACCCCACCCACAATCCAGTGGCCCCTCCCCCCTCCCACAATTCTCTCTCCTCCTTATACAACTTCCTTCTTACCCTAGCACCTATCACATCTATTTTGCTGCCTTCAGCCTTACGAACAAGAAACTGACATGGGCTCCCCAAACCATTGGGACTCCTTCCTCCACAAAAGGAGAAGAGCTGAAAGCCATCAACACCATGAGCAAGTGCTGCAACAGGCTTTAGTTTGCAGTTTTTGCATGTATGCAAATATATATTGTGATCCAAAAATTATTTTTGGTCATAACACCTAGCTCTTACATAGTGCTTTTCCTCTATAAATGTCAAAGCGCTTTACAAAGAGGTTCAGCATCATTATGGGGAAACCGAGGCACGGAGACTTGCCCAAGGTTGTTCAACAGGTCAGTAGCAGAACTGAGAATAGAACCCAGCTCTCCAGAGTTCCAGCCCTGTGCTCTGTTGACTAGGCAACACTGCTTCCCAGCTGCTGTTCATTATGTATAAACATTGCACAAAATTGCAACATTTTTGCTCCTGGAATCCCTTAGCATCCTTATGTGGTCAGAATTTCTTCATGTCACAGTCATTTTGACTGCAAAACTTAGAAGCCGGTGGTGATTTGACTTGAGACAGGTCTTTTGACACATTCCCACATGACATTCTCATAAGCAAACTAGGGAAATGTGGTCTAGATAAAATTACTATAAGGTGGGGGCACTACTGGTTGAAAGATCGTACTAAACTTTAGTTATGGTTTGCTGTCAAACTTGGAGGGTGCATCTAGTAGGATCACATAGGGATCTGTCCAATACTAGTCAGTATTTTCAGTAATTACTTGGATAATGGAGTGGAGAGTATGCTTATAAAAGTTTTATGGAAGACACCAAGCTGGGATGGGTTGCACGCTCTTTACAGAAGACTGTTAGAATTCAAAACAGCCTTGACAAAGTAGAGAATTGTCTGAAATCGACAGGATGAAATTCAATAAAGGCAAGTGCAAAGGGCTACTCTCAGGCCTGGTCTACACTGGGGTGGGCGGGGGGGTCAACCTAAGGTATGCAACTTCAGCTACGAGAATAGCATAGCTGAAGTCGACATATCTTAGGTCTATTTACCTCGCGTCCTCACGGCACGGGGTTGACTGCCACCGCTCCCCTGTCGACTCCACTTCAGCCTCTCGCCGCGGTGGAGTACAGGAGTTGACGGCAGAGCGATCGGGGATCAATTTATCATGTCTACACTAGACGTGATAAATCGATCCCCGATAGATCAATCACTACCCGCCGATCCAGTGGGTAGTGTAGACGTAGCCTCAGGAAGGAGAAATCAAATACATACTTACAAAATGGGGGAATAACTGGCTAGGTGATAGTACTCCTGAAAGGGATATGGGAATTACAGTGGATCACAAACTGTGTGATACAGTTGCAAGAAAGGTTAATATTTTTCTGGGTTGTTGGAACTGGAGTGTTGTATGAAAGACATAGGAGGTAATTGCTGATCTCTGCTTAGCACTGGTGAGGCCTCAGCTAAAATAACATAAGAATGGCCATACTGAGTCAGACCAATAGTCCATCAAGCCTGTGTCCTGTCTCTGACAATGGCCGGATGCTTCAGAGGGAATGAACAGAACAGGGCAATTTTGAGTGATTCATCCAGTCCCAGCTTCTGAGAGTTGGAAGTTTAGGAATATCCAAAGAATGGGGTTGCACCCCTGATCATCTTGGTTAATAGCCATTGATGGGCCCATCCTCCATGAACTTATCTCATTCTTTTTTGAACCCAGTTATATTTTTGATCCTCACAACATTTTTTGGCAATGAGTTCCACAGGTTGACTATGTGTGAAGGAATACTTCCTTATGTTGGTTTTTTGAAATTGCTGCCTATTAATTTCATCATGTGAACTCTAGTTCTTGTCTTATGTGAAGGGGTAAGTAACACTTCCCTCTTCACTGTCTCCACACCATTCATGATTTTATAGACATCTATCATATCCCCCCTTAGTCATCTCTTTCTAAACTGAACAGTCCCAGTCTTTTTAATCTCTCCTCAGATGGAAGCTGTTCCGTATGCCTGATAGTTTTTGTTTCCCTTGTCTGCAACTTTTCCAATTCTAAAATATCTTTTCTGAGATGAGGTGACCAGAACTGCATGTAGTATTCATGGTGTGGCCATACCATAAACGTATATAGTGACATTATGATATTTTCTGTCTTATTATCTATCCCTTTCCTAATATTCTACTTTTGTGACTTCCACTGCTCACTGAGCTGGTGTTTTCAGGGAACTATTCATGGTGACTCCAAGATCTTTCTTCAGTGGTAACAGCTAATTTTGTATGTACAGTTGGGATTATTTTTTCCAGTGTGCATTACTTTGCACTTATCAACACTGAATTTCATTTGTCATTTTCTTGTCCA
Source organism: Chrysemys picta bellii (assembly GCF_011386835.1). Taxonomy (NCBI): domain Eukaryota; kingdom Metazoa; phylum Chordata; order Testudines; family Emydidae; genus Chrysemys; species Chrysemys picta. Next base: position 123,721,557 of record NC_088796.1, read on the forward strand.
GTCACACAGTTTAGTGAGATCCCTTTGTAACTCTTCGCAGTCCGCTTTGGACTTAATTATACTGAAAAATTTTATATCATCTACAAATTTTGTCACCTCATCGTTTACCTCTTTTTCCAGATCATTTATGAACATGTTGAACATCACTAGTCCCAGTACAGATCCAGGGGGAACCCTGCTATTTACCTCTGTGCTGTATCCAAATCTGGGCATCACACTTGAGGAAAGATGTGGACAAACTGGAGAAAGTCCAGAGGAGCACAACAATGGGGGGAGGGATAGCTCAGTGGTTTGAGCATTGGCCTGCTAAACCCAGGGTTGTGAGTTTAATCCTTGAGAGGGCCACTTAGGGATCGGGGGCAAAATCAGTACTTGGTCTTGCTAGTGAAGGCAGGGGCCTGGACTCAATTACCTTGTAAGGTCCCTTCCAGTTCTAGGAGATGGGATATCTCCATTAATTTATTTATTTAAAAATGATAAAAGGTTTAGAAACCTGACCCGTGAGGAAAGGTTAATAAACTGGGCATGTTTGGTCTTGAGAAAAGAAGACTGAGGAGGGACCTGACGATAATCTCCAAATATGTTAAAAAGAGGGCGCTGATCAATTGTTCTCCATGTCCACTGAAGACAGGACAAGACGTAATGGGCTTACTCTGCAGCAAGGCAGATTTCAGTTAGATATTAGGAAAAACTTTCTAACTCTAAGGGCAATTAAGCTCTGGAACAGGCTTCCAAGGAAGGTTGGGGAGTCCCCTCACTGGAGGTTTTTAAGAACAAGTGGGACAAACACCTGTCAGGGATGGTCTAGGTCTACTTGGTCCTGCCCCAGCACGGGGCTGGATTCAATGCCCTCTCTGGGTCCCTTCCAGCTTGACCTGTCAATGAGAAGTCTATGATCAGCAGAGTGTTTGGTGAGCCTCTGGCCTTGATACACAAGTTTCATGCGTCAGGAGCATTAACCTACTTTGCAGGTCACTTTACCAGGTAATTTATAACACTAGCCAGTTTCTGGAAAACACTCGTTGGATTTAAGAATCCTTTCAGCAGTTTGTCACAAGTACATTCAGTACCAGAGGATAAACCTCCAGCTGTTCTTCGTTCCCCCGGAAACCAAGCAATGTGTCAAAATTTGAGCAACGCATACTTAGTTACTCTGGTTGTTAGAACTGCCCTACATTGTTTCGTAAACGAATTTAGATATAGCACTGTCTTCTTTATTCTTGCACATTTGTTTACACAGCAAATACCTAATGACTTATGGGAGGCTCTGTTCCAAGTATACCTGTCCTTGAAGAATTCACGACCGCAAAGAAATGCAGGCTCTTAATAAGAGACTTGAACCTAAATCAGGGAGAGAATTTACTGTTAGCCAAACACATATCTTCCTGCTCCAGTGGGAGGTCTGCAAAATAAATAAAACATTGGTTACTTTTGTAGCCCTGGAGTAATGATTTGAAGAGTTTAAAAGGAGACATTACTTACTGAAAGCATTCCAATACGAAGGACTGTCAGCATAGTCATAGCTAAGAGAGTAGTCTTCCACTCCAAAGTGACCAACTCCACCTCCCCTACTCTGTTACAGACACACACTACTTTTCAGATGTTGCAGGCCAGAGAAACACCCACCCACAGTCAAATACATTCTGGTACATGGCTGAAACTTGTAACATTTAAATGTGGAAAAGCACAAATGCAACAAGCATGTAGCTCATTGATACGGCCATTGGAAAACCAACACAGCTTCTTTGATATTTAAGCACCAAACAGTTTAAAATACATTATGGCACCTATGAATGGGATGTAGCTGCAGCAGATTGGGGATAAGGGTGCGGTAGGGTGTGTGGCAACCTTTATCCAGGGTAAATGTCTATCGACACCTGCTCTCCTTGCTAAAATGCACCAGCCGACAATCTTGAGCATTAAGGCCAACCAGATATGCAGTATTATGATTTCAGCAAGGAACTGTTTGCTTGAGCATTTTGAATCCATATGTGATCTGATGCTAGGGGGATAGGTGTAAGATGAATGGCTAGATGAACAGTTGGTAGCACTCTTATGAAGCATGTCTGCAGTTTTAGTATTATATGAAAGCTCAAGAGGAAGGATGGTCCAGTGGTTAGGGCACTAGACTCAGGAGACCTGGGTTCAATTCCTTGCTACAGACTCCCTGTGTCATGGTAAATAAATCTCTCTGTGCCTTAGTTCCCCATCTGTGAAATGAAGATAATAGCACTGCTCTACCACCCAGGAGTGGGTGAGAATAAATGCATTACAGGTTGTCAGGTTCTTACACACTGGTGATGGGGGGCCAGAGAAGTGTATTAAATATAGAGGGACACTGTCAGCCCGAATGTTTTAAATAGTTCTTTTTAAAAAAATCAGTTTCTGATCCAGTATTTCTTGAAACGGTGTGTCCAGACATTCCAAAATTACCTTTAAGGTTTTAGAAGTTTTTCTCCCCCTTCCACCCGCCCCAATTGCTTATTTTGTTTTTTTCAGCAGAACTAGGAACTGACCGAGACCTTCAATCCAGCAAATGCTCACACGTGTGTGTAATTTGACACACATGGCTATTGAAGTCAATGGGGCTCCGCTCAGGTGTTGCCAACTCTTGCTATTTTACTGTGAGTTTTGGGATATCTGGTGTTTTTCATAAATCTCCAGCTCCTGGAGACATGGGATTTACATGAGACTCTTTGCTTTCATTGTAAGGAACATGTACGTTTCTAGCCCTTGTGGTTGCAGAGAAGAGTTTGAAAATGTGACTCAGATATGACCCTAAAGGCTCAGAAAACAGAGCAACTAAAAAGTACCCAAAATGTATTAGTTTATTTTAAAAAAAACACCTTCTTGTCTTGTAAGCCATCTCATGACTTGTAAGACAATTTCCTAATTTTTGTAGGCCTGATTCATGATTTTTTTTAACTCTTGCAGGTGGCTATAATGCAGATCAAAGCCTAACTAACTGTACAGGAGAAACAGTAAAGCTGATTAAATACAACATGCTCTCCAATGCACAGAGTGAACACACTGAAACAGATTTGTTCTCTCACAGCTTCTGTCAGTTACAGTAATTGTAAGGGTTATTGTAATTACAGTATATGCTGTAAGTAGGTACTGGAAGCTCTTTGGGGGAAGGGAGCATCTTTTTGTCCTGTGTTCGTACAGTGTCTAGTGCAATGGGATCCTAATCCATGATGGGGGCTCCTAGACGCTACACAACACAACACAAACAATTTTTTCAGACAAAGCCACAAGCAGGGCCGGCTCCAGGCACCAGCCTACCATGCATGTGCTTGGGGCAGCACCTGGAGGGGGGCGGCGCTCGGGGAGAGCGAGACCGCGGCCGGGCTCACCGCCCTCCCCCCGGCGCTCCGGCCGGCCGGGGAGAGCGGGGCTGCCCTCCCCCTGGCGCTCCGGGAGGGATAGCTGGGGGGAGGGATAGCTCAGTGGTTTGAGCATTGGCCTGCTAAACCCCAGCCAGGCTCTCTGCCCTCCTCCCGGCGCTCCAGCCAGTCAGGGAGAGTGGGGCCCTGGCCGGGCTTGCTGCCCTCCCCCTGGCGCTCCGGTTGGGGAGAGCAAGGCCCTGGCCAGGCTCGCTGCCCTCCCCCCGGCGCTCTGGCCGCCGGGGAGAGCGGAGCCGCAGCCAGGCTCCACACCCTCCCCTTCTGCGCTCCCCGCCGGGGGGCAGTGGGAGGCTTTTTTGCCTGGGGTGGCAAAAAAGCCAGAGCTGGCCCTGGCCACAAGAGTCTTATCCTATAGTCTCTGGATGATCATCTCATCTACGGTTAACCTTCCCAGGGCTGGGAAGCAGCATGACAGCAATGATGGATGTGCGGTGATTCAAAGTTTTCTCTGCGGATGTGTCTTCTCCCACACTGCAGAACATAGAAACCTAGCTACTGATCTCTCTTGAATGCGGAATGTCCTGGAGAAACTACTGGATATCTTTATTGGGGAAGGTTTTAAAACAAATCAGAAGCCTCCTGAAAGAATTTAAAGTTAAAGGAACAGATCTTCAGCTGGTATAAATCAATGTCACTGAAGCAACCCCAGTTTACGCCAGATGTGGATCTGGCCCAAGCCAGCTTGCATTATCTAATCCTAGTTTACTAAAATGGTAGAAAAGTGCATCTTCAAAAGCTATTACGATGTGAATGAGTGATAGAGTAGTTGCCACTGGCGGACTGCTGCGGGAGTTTGAGAATGGAAACAAACTCATTACTGGCTCCTGTTCAGAGAGCTGACAATGGCTTTTCCACTGACAACTGGGCACTGAGACGCCAACCATCTGTTACCGTTTAGGAGCAATTCTGTGTGCTCAGAGATGACAAAGAAACGGTAGCAGCAACTGTAAATGCTTACGTCCATCATACGTGGTGACGTGGCTAGTGTGTGTACGGAATCTGTCCTGCTGCCAGTGCACAGTTCAATAGAATAAATGTTCCGTTTGACAGGTACAATGAGGGTTCTGTTAAAGTTGCCATGGGTCAAAAGTGCTCAAGAGGCACTTGTTCCGTCAGAAGGATACCGGGAAACAGATTTCGTGCTCTTGCCAAGCAACTGGATGAATGGCTCTGCCTTGTGTGAGAGAGAAGCAGAATGGGCAAAAGGATTTTTTGCAAACAACTGAAGGCTAATGTCATTGCAGCACACAACAGAATCATAGACTTTGAGGAAGGAAGGGAAGGCCAGTGCTACAATCTAAGAGCTGATATTGGCTAACGAGCATCCTATCCTGAGAGATCATCATGAGTTGTAATTGCATTGTGCTTGTCTCTCCCATGGGAAAACACACCTTTACCACGTCGATGATGCGCTTTGGTAAAAGGATAAGAAGCAAGCAGTAAGTTCTGCAAGAAAGGGCATGGGAAGGCTAATCCTTAATTGAGAAACTACCTCCTAATAGTGCTCATTTCAGTTCCAAGTTTTTGCTCAGTGCTAAGTACATTTTACTAAACCCTGACTGCTCAGATTAAAAGGCCCTGGGGATTATTTGTGTGTATCACTCTCTTAAATGGAAATGTTCCAAATTAAAAGAGAACTGGTGCTTCTATTTCAGGCTGTGTTATAGCGAAAACACAACACCATCAGTAAGGCCTTCCTAGCCACTTACTCTGTTTTTACTGTTTCTAAAGAGGAGTTTGGAAAGCAGATCTGATCACTGGTGGTGGACGTCTCTGGCTGCCCCACTCTCTGCAAGCTACACGATGCCCGGCACAGGACTGGTAGCATGCCCTTTTCAGTTTGTGAAGGGCTGGAGGTGAACTGATTGCAACTCAGCCCTGGCGAGCGGGAAGTGATGTTTGTTGCTATGGGGCAGCACCGAAAGAAGTAGGCGGCTGCAGGGTCTGCTCCCCTTTTGCCAAGCTCCTACAGGGTGAACCGCTGCTGCTGGATTCTCAAGTCACAGTGCTGGCCTGGTGTAGTTTTTATTATCTACTGCTGGCAGGGCCAGCTCCAGCATTTTTGGCGCCCCAAGCAGCGAAGCGGGGAAAAAAAAAAAAAAAGTAAAGCCGATCGGTGGCACTTCGGCGGCAGCTCAATCGCGCCGCTCCATTCTTCTGCGGCAATTCGGCAGCGGGTCCTTCTCTCCCTCTCTTCCTCTTCGGCAGCAGCTCAAAGAGGAAGAGAGGGACTGAGGGACTCGCCGCCCCTTTCCACTGGCCGCCCCAAGCACCTGCTTCCTTCGCTGGTGCCTGGAGCCGGCCCTGACTGCTGGCTAGAAGGCTCCAGCAGTTGCCCTCTGATACACATCTCATTAGAGCTGTGCAAATAACAGATGTTTCTGTTTGCTGGCAGTTCTGAATCAGAATTTTAAAAATCACTGGGGGTCAACCTGAAAATGAAAACTTCCAGAACTTTTGGCAAATCAAAAAGTTGGGAGGGCCGGGGGTGTTTTGCTTTGATTTTGAGCAATTTTTTAAATGGAAGGGAATTCAGAAATTAAAAGTTGTTTTGACCCAAAAAATCAAAATGTTTCTACTTTTTTTTTAAAATACATGCTGTAGGTTTGTTTGTTTTTTCAGCTCAAACCATTCGGCAAAATAGAAACTTGCAAAATGTTTTAGTGTTGCCAACTCTGCGTTTTTCAATGAAAAAAGGATTAGCCACTATTTTTTGCCCAGATATACATCTCATGAGAGCTGTGCATGCCTTTGGCACCTCAGTGGGCCATAGTGCGCCCCCTTCCCGGTGGGACTTCTCACAGACAAAGAAGCTGAACCACTTTGAGGTGTTTCCACTTACCCATGCCACAGCTCTCACTCACGTCACAAAACCTCATGGTAACAGTGTCAGAATCTGATGGCGGATCAAAAAGAGATACCTGAACTTTGTGTATCATCTGGGGCGACAATTCTGCGATAACGCCAGCACAGTTTCTGTACCATGTCTTCTCCGGTGGAATTTTGGGGATATTCTGCAGCAATGGAAAGTGGCAATTTTGTCCCACACAAGCCTTGATGCCAATATTTTGGCTAGTATTTCGCAGACATTGGAAATCAGTGAAATAGGCCTATAATTGTTGCAGATTCCCATATCTCCAGTTGGCTGTAGCATAGCACGCATAAGAGTTCTGTCCACAGGACTCTGTTAAAAACTCTACATCCCAAGTGCTTTTTAAGGGCCAGATCCTACAAACCCTTTCAGGCATAATCCCCTTTGCTTTAATGGGATTACCCATGGTAGTAATCACTATGCTTGATGGTGTTTATTTCCAGGGTGTAAAGCCAGCAAGAACCATTAGACCATCCAATGTGACCCGCATATCACAGGTCATTACATTACACCCCACTTGCCCTATGTGGAGCCCAATGACGTTGGCTAAACCAAAGCATTTTAGACCTCCGAAGACTAAACTATGTGTGCCACAGGCAGAGTACAGGAGAGGTCCAGGTGTCACCAGTGCCTCAGGCCCCTGCAAATGGCAGGGAATTGATTCGGTGAGACATGCTCAGATAATCCCAAGGAATTGATTAGTTGATCCATGCCCCATGCTGCTGAGGAAGGATCAAGCTCAAAAATTTTTATACAAATCTGCTGAGAATCTATATGCTCCTGGCGACTTGCCATGATGGAGCAAATCAGTTACTTCAAGGACTTACAAATAGCCTGGCACAAGAAACACAAACCTTTCCAATATGCCTGCTAATTCTGAGTGACCATTTCACATCCCTAGTTTCTTAATCAAGAGAGTAAGCATTTTTCATTTACGTAAATGGAAAGTCTGTCTAGTTCTCAGATGTAGTGACAGACCATGATGTTCAGATCAATAATTTGCTGTCAAAATTGTCATGGTGATTATAAATAATCAACAGTCATGCCTGCCATAGCTGCTTAGCAGAGCAAGTGGAAAGTTTCATGCTTTGTATGCAAATGATCATAGGTTCAGATCCCTCTTTCCTAGATTCAAAGACAGAGGGGACCATCATGATCATCTGGTCTGATCTCCTGCATAACACAAGTCCTAGAGCTTCCCCAAAATAATTCCTAGCTTGATTGGCTAGAGAGGAAGGATTGTCCAGTGGTTAGGGTGCTAGCCTGGGTCCTGGGAGATGCCTGTTCCTTTCCTCGCTCTGCCACAGACTTCTCGTGTGACCTGAGAGAAGTCACAGAGGGTGAGTCTAGACAGCAGCTGGGAACACCCTTCCCAGCATGCTAAAGCTAGCGTGCTAAAAATAGAAATGTGGCCATGTCAGCTCTGGCTAGCTGCCGTCTGACCCCCTGGGTATGCATGTCTCTTTGTGCCTAACCCCCCACCTGGAAAATGGAGACAATAGCACTGCTTCAGAGGGCTGCTGTGAGGATAAATACATTAGACAGAAGTGCTCAGATACGATGTTGATGGAGGCGATATAAATACCTAAGCTAGACTTGATCAATGACAACTAGTTCTGTAAACCAAACCAAAATTGGTCTATCACGAGACTCGCCTGAAGGTTTCTGACAGCTGTTCTGTGCGGTTCTACAGCAGTTGAGGCATAAACCTTTTCTTAATACTGTTTGCAATTTTTGCCACTCCCTTCGGTGAAGACAACAGACTTTGACCAGCCCGCATTAAGCTTCAGCTTCTCCCTTGCAGAAGTTAAAAGGGTCAACGTCCCTCATGTGCTTTGACTCAAGACAGTCCTGTCCGCTCTTTAAAGTGTTTTTATTTTTTTTTAAAAAACAACCCACCATCTGGCATTAGAGGCACAATAACAAGAGAATCAGAAATCTAATAACTTCAGTGCTTTCGTTGGGAATTCAAAGGTACAACATTTTCATGGAACAATGGTGGCCGTCATATTTCCTAACCCAGCAGGAATTGCCAGCAGGTCTGAAATGTTAGAGAAACGACGAGACTTTGAAAAATGTGGTTTAAATAAATATTTCATCATTTAAAATGTTAAGAAAGGAAAAGGAGGTTGGTGGGTTGTTCAGAGTTGTCTTGTGCTATTCCTAAAACTTGGTATTGTATGTTCTTTGTGTATTTGTGGGTGCATTTTTGTCATTCACTCCACAGAGCCAAGTTGTGTACTGTTTTGCAAACACCAGAACCTTCAGTGTCAGTTTACTTCTTTTATTTCAGGATTGGCATCTACTGTGCACAGTTGTCAATGACTACGACAGGGGCACTTGAGAATCCGGCTCCAGGTTCCCATCCTCTGAGTTGTCCTGCAGCAAAATCAGGAAGATGTGATATTCCTCACACTTCTAAGGACAAACAAACAAACAGTGTTTCTGGACTTAAAAAACTTCCAAGACCCAGGTCTTCATATCTTAGACATCACAAAGAAGTAAAAAGTTGTGATGGATGAGGAGTTGCTATGTAATCTAAGAATACTGAGATGCTTTTATGAATGCTCTGTGTGATCTGGTCAATGAGGTAACGATATTATACACTGGGTTATACAAAAGAGTTTCCTATATGAACGTATTGTTCTACCTTATACTGGGGTTGTGGCATGTTTATTATACACCTAATAATGCTTGAATTCACTGGGAACTGTGCAGGTCACCTGTAAGCCTTCTCATAGGGCTGGTATGGTGAAGTAGTTCTACTGGAGATGGACCAGTGGGCAGACCGCAGGTAAGATGTTCAGAGGTGTAGGACAAATTCAATTAATCACAGTCATTCTTATCAGCTGGGTATCACCAGTACAGAGTACTCAAGACCCATAAACATGGATGGGCACCCAGGAAACCTAATTTAAGAGCTCTACTCATTTAATCAAGGAACAGAAACATACCATGTGACCTCTGTGTCCAGTCAAAACAAACCAGGTATCAAATATTCACAATGAACTACTTGCAAACAATCTGAGCAAGATTGGTCAGACAGGATTCAGAGGATAATTCTGAACAGCAAATACATCCAACTAAATCATAAACAGTTCACGGACAATTTGTGAAAAGAAAGACGTTACATTTGTCAAATAAACAATTTGTTCTGAATTATCCACTCAGCTCTAGCGAACTGGGAGTTTCTTCTGCAATTCTGTTCTATTTATCATGTAGTTTTGTCCACAGGCAGTTGCTGTGATTGAACAACATACCTTTATTTTCTTCCTCTCTTCAGCCAGCTTTAATTCTTGCCTTCCTTATGCCTGTGTCTCCAAAGCCCCCGCAGGAGAGAGCCTCCTGTTTGTGTGAATGTCTATAAGGCTCTTGTGTTTTATCCTCCTGAAACGAAAGTATTTTGTAAAATGATGGTTTGTTTTTGGTCTATTTTCACCTTAAAAAGAAAGGCCTTAGGGCTAGCAGAGTATAAGAAAGTGAGTGTTTCCAAAGAGGCTTGGTTGTGTACTCTTGAGGACTACAAGGCCAGGGGATTGCAGTAAATGGAGCTTTCAACAGCCATCCTCTCAGAGCTGTAATTGTGGCAAGATCAGAGACTTTTGCCAGGGAACTAATAAGGCAAGTAATAAAAATGCTGCATCACTTGCACCCAGGGTGAGTAGAGTAGATGGACTACGAAGAAGTGGGCTGTAGTCCACGAAAGCTTATGCTCTAATAAATTTGTTAGTCTCTAAGGTGCCACAAATACTCCTGTTCTTTTTACGGATACAGACTAACACGGCTGCTACTCTGAAACCTACCCTAAGTCTGAGAGAGATGATTTCTTTCCAAGTCATTTAGCCTGTCTGATAATTAACTAATCTATTGCCACTCTCATGCATCTCTACAGAAGCAAAAATAATGATTTTAAAAATAAGTCACTGAATTAACTGGCCTTCTACAGTGTCAGGTATATTTCTCGTTATTCTCTTATCCAAGATTTCTCTTCTTTGGCTATACTTGGTTCAATATCAGGATGCCTGAGGAAAAGCCTGACCTCACCTAACTAAGTGATCTGACCTTACTTCCTTGACATGCTGAAATAACCTGAGCTGACTATTTCATCCAAACCGCATAACCTGACATAATTTCGCTGAATCTACCTGGCCAGCTTTACTGGCCAGACCTGATGTCGCTGACCTAACATGACCAACCTGGCTGACATAAGCTTATTGACCTTACTTAACCTGTCGTGACAACTGGCCAAATTGACATGACGTAACCACCCTGGTTGACCCAACCAACCTGACCTACTTGACCTGACTGATTCACTTGACTCACGTCAAGGGGTGTGATTATCATAGAACCATAGAAATGTAGGGCTGGAAGGGGTCTCGATAGCGCATCTAGTCTAGTCCTGTGCACAAAGGCAGGGCTAAGAATTATCTAGAGCAGTGGTTTTCAAACTTTTTTTCATTTATGGACCCCTAAAAAATTTCAAATGGAGTTGCGAACCCATTTGGAAATCTTAGACATAGTCTGTGGACCACCAGGGGTCCATAGACCACAGGTGGAAAACCACTGATCTAGACCACCCCAGACAGGTTTGTCTAACCTGTTCTCAGAAACCTCCAGTGATGGAGATTCCACAACCTCTCTAGGTAATTTTGTTCCAGTGTTTAGCTACCCTTACAGTTAGGCAGTTTTTCCTAATGTCTAATCTAAATCTCCCTTGATGCAATTTAAGCCCATTACTTATTCTCTCATCCTTAGTGGTTAAGGAGAACAATTTATTACCTTCCTCTTTATAACACCCTTTTATATACTTGAAGACTGTTATCGTGTTCCTGCTGTCTTCTCTTCTCCAGACTAAACAAATCTATTTTTTTAAATCTGTCCTTGTAGGTCATGTTTTCTAGACCTTTAATCATTTTTGTTGCTCTTCTCTGGACTTTCTCCAATTTGTCCACATCATCCCTTAAGTGTGGTGCCCAGAACTGGACACAGTACTCCAGTTGAGGCCTTATCAGTGCTGAGTATAGTGGAAGAATTACTTCTTGTGTCTTGCTTACAACACTCTTGTTAATACATCCCAGAATGTTATTCACTGATTTTGCAACAGTATTACATTGTTGACATATTTAGTTAGTGATCCACTAACCTCCCAGATCAGTGGTGGGCAATCTGCGGCTCGCGGGTCCTATCAGAGACATGCTGGCTGCTGCTTCCCGCAGCTCCAATTGGCCGGGAACAGAGAACTGCAGCCACTCGGAGCTGCAGCGGGCCGTGCCCAAGGACTGTCAACGTCAGCAAAATGTCTCGCCGCCCGCAATCAGATTACCCTGATGGGCCGCATGTGACCCGCAGGCCGCAGATTGCCCACCACTGTATCAGATCCTTTTCTGCAGTACTCCTTCCTAGGCAGTTATTTCCCATTTTGTATTTGGGCAATTGATTATTCCTTCCTAAGTGTAGTACTTTGGATCTGTCCTTATTGAATTTCATCCTATTTATAAACTGGACCACTTGTCCAGTTTGTCAAGATCATTTTGAATTCTAATCCTGTCCTTCAAAGTTCTTGTAACTCCTCCCAGGTTAGTATCATCCACAAACTTAATAAGAGTGCTCTCTATTCCTTCCAGTGTGCACTGATCTATTTGTTGTCCCTATGGAGGTTGGAGCCATCCCTGAATCTGAGAGGGCTTATCCTTGGGTGCTGAGTCCATAGAGGACTTTGATGGCATTGAAGAATCCATATATGTTGTTGGATTTCCTTTGCTTTGTTTTCACTATTTTTATTTTGTTATGTATATTTAAATATAAAATAAAATATCAAAATAATGTTCTGATTTTTTTTTTTTTGTAACAAAACATTTTGATGGGTCCAAAATTATTTTTTCCCCAGAATTTTCTTCTGTGGAGAACTTCAAAAAATTCAGCTTTTGTTCCAAATCAGAATGGAAACAAATTTTGAAATCTCAAAAATCCCCTGAAACAGAAATTCTGTTCTTCACACAGCTCTTCCGAGGAGCCTCCGTCATGGAGCAGTACCCCATGGTGTACAGGCACGATACAAACACAGAACAAAAAGATGTCCCTGCCCCAAAGAGCTTACAGACTGACATTAATCCTGCTGACCTTTATACATGTGTATGACATCATACACATGAATAGTCTTGCTGAGTTTCATGAGACTACTTGTATGTAAGTTACCCATGTGTATAAGTGTTTGTGGTATTCAGGCCATTATTTGTATCATTCTACTGTATGAAGTATGCTATGTTGCTGAGTGTTGGTCATGCTAGAAATAGAGGTAGGATGGAGTTTGAGTGCATGTTACTAGGCGGATTTTAGGAATTGTGATCCGTTTCAAATGGGAGACCTGTACGTGCTAGGTACACAAAATGTATGTACTTGACAACATAATTTGATTTCTAAAATGGAAGAACTTCCCTCGATGAACAGATACTATAAAGGAGACTTTAGAAAGTTGTCTTAGGAAGGGAGTTATGTGCCTACTGAAGTAATTCAGTTAAAAGTAAGATAATAAATATTTTATTCTTTATAGTATAGTAGCACCTCAACGCCCAACTAAGATTTAGGCCCCGTTGTGCTAGGCCATGTACAAACACATGGTAAAAGGAAGTTGCTCCCACAAAAAGCTTATGGCCTAAATAGCTCTGATTTTTGTGAGAAAGGATTGAAAATTATTGGAAATGGAAATGTCAGTATTGTTAAATTCAAATTGGGGTGGGGGGGAGATCAGCCACTAAAAGTGTACAGTTTATTATGCTGTCATTGGTGGGATAATATTCTTTATTTGTGAGTTTTCAGACAATCACATTTTCATGAACGTGTTTCTCAATCTCAAATGTCATGAAGGGTTAGGCATTTTTGGATAAATAATCTGTGTTATTTGCTATGTGCTATTTTTTATTCTCCTATTTTAAAAAAGTCAGCCTCCCAATTAAGGGCATGAAATAATACCATGGGACACACATGACCAACCACATAGCATGAAGGAAGAATAATAAATAGATGAATAAAAAACCCACAGTCTGAAAATTATTCATCCAACATGTTTGCTAGCTACAGTACTTTGAAACTATACATTGAAAGGAAATCAGGATCTGCTGACAAACCGTTAACTAACGAAAAAAGAGGCTAGAGTCAGAAGGAATATTGTTCATGCTGAATAGTTCAAACTGAAATAATTATCATCAATCCTGAACGTAGCATTTATGTGTTGAAGTTATATTCAGTTTATAGGGGATTAAGAATATAGTAGAATATAAGCAATGGTGGGCAGTGAAATACTATTTTTATCCTCACAGCTCAGCAAAGCTGGGCCCATAATTCATACAAAGGAAAGCTACAAATGTGAAATGAAGATCCTTTTCTAGATCTATCTGATTATGGAATAGTCTCCCAAGGGGTGGAAAGTACAACTGGACAGGATAGAACACTGGGAAATAATACTGTAGCATCATAGATTAATAGATTTTTAAGGCCAGAATGGACCATTACATCATCTAGTTTGACCTCCTGTGTAAGACAACCACAGAATTCCACCCAGCTGCCAGGCAGATCAAATTGTTTTCCCCATCTTTTAATCCTATTGTTTTTGATTTTCAGGCATCAGAACCAGAAGCACTTGTGTTCCCTTCTTTAGCTGCTGTATCATGTAGAAGGAAATTTGAAAAGCCAAACCTTTTTTTTGCCTGCTGTTTTCTTTTCTCCACTTTCATTTTGACCGGAATAGAACACGTTCTATATTTCTCTGTCAGTAGAGGTCATTTTAGAAGTTCTTTTAAAGCTTAAAAAAATTTTCACCCAGAGATTATCCAAGGTGAGATTTTCAAAATGTACAGGTGAGTGGAGACTGGTGCAGTCAGATGCCAATCATCTTGATTCACAACCTTTTTGAGTCAATGCATGCTGTGCTTTGGTAAAACGCTCTTTGACATTGTTTGATTAGAAGTGCCTATATCTAATTTTTACTGTTGGTGCACCTTTGAATCTGAAGCCCTAATAATTTCAGGGAGGTCTGAATTTTAACCATAAACTCAAATCTACTCCTAAGGTTTTGGTTCCCTGTCAGAACCCAAACCAGAAGTGTCGGCGATCCCTCGGAGTTCAAGAATGATTGTCTTCCTGTAAGGGTACGGACTCACCCCTGCGGCGCCCCCTACTGGTTACTCCGGGGAATCAGCTCGTCCAGCATCTGGAGCGCCTTCTGCAGGCCGGTGATCCGAATTGTCCCTACTTCTGGCCCCTGTGTCCCTCCCAGGACCCCGGTTCCCCTTGCTCGGGGTGCTGCCCCCTGGCTGTACCCACACATGCTAGGTCTCCCCTCCCAGGGGAACCCCCACCCACTAACCCCACCTCACCTCAGGATAAGGCCTCTGCCAGTCACCAGCTAGCCCCCACTCTCTGGAGCAGACTGCAGTATAGGCCACTCATCATTGGCAAGGTTGGGTTTGGACCTGCTGCCTTGGCCTAGCCCTGGGTTGCCCTCTGCAACCCCAGTACCCCTTGGCCTATTACCAGGCCGCAGCCTGGGGCTATCCAGGCTGGAGCTCCCCAGCTCCTCAGCCTTTCCCCAGCCCTGCTCTACTACAGGTATCCTGTCTAGCTCCTTGCAGTCAGGCCCTTCTCTCTCTAAAGGCAGAGAGAGACTCTGGCCTGAGCTCCTGGCTCCCAGCCTTTATAGGGCCTGCTGAGGCTGTCTGGGGCGTGGCCCCAGCTGCAGCCACTTCCCCTAATCAGCTCAGCCTTCACACTGCCTTGCCCTGCCCCAGCCCTCTGCAGGGCTTTTCCAACCCCTCAGGGCAGGAGCGGGTGTCCACCCCACTACACTTCCATAAAATGATAGCCAGTTATCACTGGTGGATCCACAGGTGGCTAATGAGACCAATCCAGGATCCACAGCTCTTGTCACAGTTGGGTCAGATATTTCCCAATGGAAGGGCGGATCTGGATTGTTGAGTCAGGCTGCGGCTTGTTCTCTCTCCTTTCCCATTTTCCATTGTCTTCATTGAATCTTGAAATATTAGGATCCTTGCCACAAGTTCCATGTCCATTTGGTCAGTCGAGGGCTTGGGTTTCCCATGAGTTTGCCAATATTACATTTCTTCATGTTCACTTTGAGGGTGTCTTTAAAGTGCTTTTTTTGCCCACCCCTTTACCATTGGCCATGACTCAGTTGTGAGAACATGACTTGCTTCGGGAGTCAATTTTCTGGCATTCGAAGAACATGACCAGCCCAACAGAGTTGGTGGTGGGTGATCATAGCTTCAGTGGTGGAGGTTTTGGCTTGGGACAGAACACTGATGTTGGTGCATCAGTCATCTCTCTTGATTTTGGAAGATCTTGCAGAGGCACCATTGATGGTATCATTCAAGAACCTTGAGATGTCTACTGTACGTAACACAGGTTTTGGCACCGTACAAGAGAACAGGGTTAACAACGGCCTGGTATACGAGAAGCTAGGTTTGAATCTTGATGTCATGATCTTCAAAGACACATTTTCTCAAGAGTCTGAAAACTGGCACATTGAAGGTTGTGTTGAATTTCCTCATCAATGTCAGCTTTCTGTGACAGAGAGCTGCCAAGCTAAAGGGAATGCTCAATGTTCTCCAGGGTCTCTTCATTGCTCTGAACTACAGGACCAGAACCCTGGTGATTTGGAGCCTATTGGTGGAGTACTTTAGTTTTCTTGGTGTTCTGTGTGAGGCCGAGTTGGTTGTAGGCGTCAGAGAAAATGTCAACTATTTCTGAAGATCTTCTTCCGAGTGGGCACACAGGGCACAGTCGTCCCCATATTGGAGTTCGGTGGCTGATTTAGTGATAGTCTTTGTCTTGGATCTGAGGTCAATCTGAAATTGAAGAGCTTATCATCCATTCTGTATTGGATGTCAAGTCCAGAAGGAAGATGACAGCAAGGAAAATGGAGAAAAAGGTTGGAGTGATGACACAGCCTCACTTGACTCCCGTCTTGACTAGGAAAGGGTGCGTTTAGGATCTATTGCTGACGACTGTCACAGAGATGTTGTTGTGGAGGAGTCGGAGGACAGCTACAAATTTTGGTGGGCATCCAAATTTAAGGAGACTTCTCCATAGAGCCTCACAATTGATGGAGTCGAATGCTTCCGTGAGATCGATGAAGGCCATGTACAGAGGACGATGTAGCTCATGGCACTTTTCCTGAAGTTGATAGGCAGCGAAGATCGTGTCAGTTGTACCCTGAGATGGTCTGAATCCACACTGCAATTCTGGGAGGATTTCCTCGGCCAAGGGAAGCAGATGGTTGAGGAGAATTCTGGCAAGAATCTTTCTGGAGGTGAACAACAGGGCGATTCCTCAATAGTTTGCACAAAATGATTTGTCTCCTTTCTTGAAGATGGTCATGATCATGGCATCCCTAAGATCAGCTGAGATTTCTTTTGAATTCCAAATTTTGAGGATTATGATGTGAAGCTGGTGAGCCAGTTCTTCTCCTCCTTTTTTGAAGATTTTGGCGGGGATTCCATCAGGTCCAAATGCCTTATGGTTCTTCATCTGTTTGGCTTTCTTTACCTTGATGAATGTTAGTGGGGTTCTGACATCATGCTTGATAGGATGTTGAAGGATTAAGTCAAATATGCTTTCATCAACATTGGAGTCATGATTCAGAAGATCTTTGAAGTATTCCTTCCAGTGTGCACTGATCTATTTGTTGTCCCTGTGGAGGTTGGATCCATCCCTGAATCTGAGAGGGCTTATCTTTGGGTGCTGAGTCCATAGAGGGCTTTGGTGGCATTGAAGAATCCGCATATGTTGTTGGATTTCCTTTGCTTTGTTTTCCCACCACTTATTCTTCATTTTGCGGGTTTTTCCTTTGAATTTCAGCTTTGAGCTGATGGTGAGCATATTGCTTCTGTCTGGAATAGAGGTCATTCTGCCAAGCACAGAAGGCCTTGCACTTACGGTTGATCAGGTCCTGGATTTCCTGATCGTTCTCGTCAAACCAGTCTTGGTGCTTCCTCGTTAAGAAACCCAATGTTTCTTCACATGCAGCATGAACAGACAATTTGAACTCTTCCCAGTGATATTTGGGGCTCTTCATCTCGGTTTTGATATTCATCAATTTCTCAGTGAGGCATTGCTGGAAAGGTCACATTTAGTGGGGTCCTTAAGACTCTTGACAATCTTCCAGCTGTCTCATTTCTTCCACATTTGTCATTTTGATGCCAGTTTGATGGAAGTGATGGAGCAGATAAGGTGATTGTAAACTTCTTCATGATTACAAGCACGGACAATGACATAGTAGATCAGATGCCAATGCTTAGATTGTGGGTGTTCCCACGATGCTTTGTATTTGTTCTTTTGGCGGAACATGATGTTTGTGATGATTAAGCCATGTTCCATGCATTTGGTCAGGAGAAGAATTCCATTGGAATTGGTCTTGCCCACTCCTTCCTTTCCAATCATGCCATTCCAAAACTCCGAATCACATCCAATTCTTGTGTTAAAATCATCAAGGAGTATGAGCTTGTCCTCTTTAGGGATGGCGGGGAGAATTTGGTCAAAGGAGGATTCTACTCCAACCTTTGTTTCATCATCAGCTTCAAGATTTGGAGCGTATGCACTGATGAGTGTTGCAGATTGGCCCAAACTAGAAGGGGCCTATTTGACAGTCCTGGATCAGCTACTGCTAAAATTTTCATGGGAATAGCTGATAGTGAGAAATTTCCACCAGGGGGAGCCAAAGTCTTGCAAAATAGCTCTGGAAATTTCTGCCCCCTTGAATATGAATCTGACCGTACAGCATTATTCTCTACATTATATTTCCCAACCTCATACCTGAATCCTAGACTAAGAATAATCCTGATCTGGATCCAAATACCATTTCCTTGGCTTATCTTTCATTCATAACAATACAGAACCATTGTGTTTCTATAACCTATATATGGGGCCATCTTTATACTCACTGCTGATACGCAAATAAATAAAGTTGTTACTTCTGGGGAAGTGTTTGAATTTTTTTTTCCCATTCTCCTCCATGAATCTTGTTTAATTAAGGACAAAAGAGTGAAGAGAAATGAAACAGAATGGAAGGAAAGAATCCAACTCACATTAAGTCCAAAATCCAACCCGTACGTTAGAGCTGTATCTTTATGGCAGTATTCCAGCAACCCAAATAAATGACTTGAGATTTCCTTTTATGGTACAGAAATTCATCAGACTGTCCATAACATTATGGCCTTATGTTGTACACTAGCCATTAGGAACCTAGAGTACTCAGTACATTCCATTCTCAGGGCGAGTTGTCTTGTCCAAGCCACCTCTGCTCACTAAATAGCTTCCTAGACCCCATCCTCTAGTCATTATTATCATTATTCCTGGGAAGCAGTG
Source organism: Chrysemys picta bellii (assembly GCF_011386835.1). Lineage (NCBI taxonomy): Eukaryota > Metazoa > Chordata > Testudines > Emydidae > Chrysemys > Chrysemys picta. Next base: position 123,740,214 of record NC_088796.1, read on the forward strand.
ACTCTGAGAAAGATTTTGGGGATCATGGTGGATAATCAGCTGAACATGAGTTCCCAGTGAAACTCTGTCCTAAAGAGCTAATGCGATCCTGAGATGTATAAACAGGGGAATCTCAAGTAGGAGCAGAGAGGTTATTTTACCTCTGTATTTGGTTCTGGTGCAACTACTGCTGGAATACTGTGTCCAGTTCTGGTGCCCACAATTCAAGACGGATGTAGACAAATTGGAGAGGATTAATAGAAAAGAAATATGAGAATGATTAAAGGATTAGAAAACATGCCTCATAGAGATAGAGTCAAGGAGCTCAATGTATTTAGCTTAACAAAGAGAAGGTGACTTGATCACAGTGTATAAGTATCTAAATGGGGGAACAAATATTGAATAATGATCTCTTCAATGTAGCAGAGAAAAACACAATCCAATGGCTGGAACTTAAAGTTAGACAAATTCAGACTGGAAATAAGAGGTCAATTTTTGATGGGTGAGAGTAATCAACCACCGGAACATGGTGGATTCTTCATCACTGATGATTTTTAAATCAAGATTGGAAGTTTTTCTAAAAGAACTTCCCTAGGGATTATTTTGGGGAAGTCCTATGGCCTGTGCTGTACGGGAGGTCACTGGTGACTGGCTCATTTCCAGACTTTTAGCAAGGGCAGTGGGGATGGTGAGCCAGAGAGGACAAAATGTCTGTAGTTTCTGGAAGATGAGGTGGGTTGTAAGTCAGTGAGTCCTGATCTACGTCACCTCCCCTCCACTTGGAACCAGCCCCTCTCCACCAGCTGCCCTTCCTGCTGCCAGCTTCATATGCTGTCAGGTCCCACCCTGCCTGTGTCCAGGAAGCTCTAAAAGGAAAGTGCATGGGTCTGCAGCAGATGGTGGGGAGGGAAGAGGTTTCCTGGCCTATAGCCCAGAGTGGCTCAGTAGTGAAGAGTAGGCCAACTGCTAAGAATAAATGGGTGGGGAGAATGAGACTAACTGAATGCCTGAAGTGGGTGGGCACTGAACTTTGTCGAGAACATTCCAAACAGAACAGTTTTCCATTAGAAAATGCTCATTTGACAAAATCAAAGTATTTCAGGAGCATGTAGTGTTTGCCATTGTGCCTATGTATTATGAAACAGTCTTTGCTTGAGGGATCACCTAGTATTTTTTCCACAGTGGCTCTGCCTCATTCAGTGCACAGGATGGACAGTGCCCTGGGAATTAATTTCCATGATGTAGTTAATAAGGCTGTTGTCTGTGGGAACCTTGCTTCATTCATTGCAGAAGCTGGAAGTTTTGTACTACTTGTAGTTCTGGGGCAGGCGGGTCTAGGCCTGCCCCTAACTAATGACCTGCCCCCTCAGTTAAGGAGGAGGAACCACTGGGCCCAGTCCACAACTGGTTTACTGGGACAACAAATGACAAAACAGGAACAGGAGTGAAGTCAGCAGTAAAGAATCAGGAATCCAGAAGGGGACACTGAGCAGAGAACTCTGGACAGTGCCTACTGCGCCACAAAGGCATCCCCAGGGAGTCAGTGGACACTGCCCTGATGAACTCTGGCTGGAGATGTCAGTGGACAAGGAACCGGAAATAGGCCCCACAGTCACGGAGCACACCGCCAACTCTAACGTCCAGCTTCCTCCTCCTGGAGTGATGGATGGCTATCTCGGCCAGCGCCAGGAGGAGGAGGAAATCCTGTCACTTTATGGAGCCACGGACGCGGGTATGCATAGATCAGGAGGTGCAGGGAAAAGTGCAGCCAGACCTCAGTAAGAGGTTCTGGAGGAGCCGGAAGAGGGGCTGCAGCCTGATGCACCCTACATCAATGTGTGCCAGAGTCTCCCTCTCGCTGCAAAAGGGCCAGGAGTCCGGGGAGTTCTTGAACCGCACTGCGTACATGCTCATGGCTCCGTTGGAAGGTTTGCAGTTAATGAAACGGGACTGAAGGAAGAGAAAGGACAATCTGTTGGATAGGTCAGTTGAATGTGGTCCTGGGGAACTGGATTCTAGCCTTGCCTTTGCCACAGAGTTCCTGGGTGATGCTGGACAAAGTCTCCAAAGTTTTCACAGATGACTACTAACTGTGTGTTCCTCGTTTTCTGGGTGCCTGACTTGAAACACCTGGGCTCTGATTTTTGAAAGTGCTTAGCACTGATATCCGCAACTGAAGTCAATGGGAGCTGAGCGCTGAGCTAATAACGTGCTATCAAACACTAAGTTCTCTGATAAATCAGGTCGTAGGTGTCCCAGATTGCCCCCCCCCAAATTAGTGCTCACTTGTGCCATTAATGTTGCTGTGCCTCAGTTCCCCATGTGTAAATGGGGATAATAATACCCCTCACTAGGGTGTTGTGGCCCTAATTAATGTCTGTGAAGCACTCAGGTGCTACAGTGGTGAGCATCCTAGAAAAGCCCATGAGGAAATTATTAATTCACTATTCAGAGCAGGGTTTGGATAGTGTGCAGTATTTAATGACTGGGGCCACACACTGAATGACAGGGTAAAGTGAAAAACTGAATAGCTACTTACTCAGTGAGTACACTGAATGAGGCAGGGGTCCAGTGGAAAAAAAGCGGTCATGTAATTCAAAACTGCGCCATAATGCAGACACACAAGTGGGCTGAATTAGGGCTGCATGGTTAACTTTAATTTTTGCATTTCCAAATTTTTGAGTGCTTGACTTTGCAACCTTAACGTTCCTTTAATGCCGATTTTTAACCTGATACATACGCAGTACAAATAGATATGTCAATTTCAGGAGTGAGGCTTGCAGAAGCTTTCTCAGCGGTTGGCCCGCAGCACTAGAAATCTCTTTTACAGGAGATTAGAACGAACACAGATCTTATCACCAGGAGGACACCTCACAGTCTCTTCCCTAAAGCTTTCCTCCAACAACAAAATCACTAAAAAGGGAGAGAACCAAAGATCAACACTAATTAAATTACATTACATTAAATTAATTAAATGAATATCGAAAATAAAGACACCAACAGATAGACATATACTTACTGTGATGCTCTGTACCTCGGGGGAACCCCCAGCACCCCCATGGTCATCCTTGTAAAATGATTGTGTGGTATCCAATGCAAAGTTTGTTGGGTCGGGTGTCTTCAGAAGGCTCACAATGCACTGAGCATTGTTATAGTGATGTTATAGTAATTGTTACAGCAATGTTATAGTAATGTTATAGGTTATAATTTCATGTATATAGTTATGAGGCTGAAAATGTGTCTTCATGGCTTAAAATAAGCCCAGGGAAAAACTCTCCAAGAGCAGAGAGGGCATGTATGGGACAAACCCAGCCCAGCCTCACAGGAACAAAGGACGCTGGCCTAGGCAGCAACAAAAGGATCTGGTGGACTCTCGAGTGAATTATCCCCTTCCTTTGGTCAGTTTGGGACTGCGATGAAGTAATGCTCACCTGACTCTGAAGGGGGAAGGCAAAGCCAAGAGTGAAGAAAGGACATGATAAAAGGGAGAGATGTTTGCCATGCTCTTCCTCTCTCTTCCACCTCCATCTACAGACATCACCACCAAGCAACTGAAGCGCTGATCAAAGAGGAGAGCCTGGCTGAAGGGCAGCCAGCCAGCCTGTGGTGAGAAGCATCTAAGTTTGTAAGGGCATTGAAAGTGTTAAGATCAGCATAGAATGCGTTTTGCTATTATTTCATTTGACCAAATCCGACTTGTTATGCTTTGACTTATAATCACTTAAAACTTATCTTTGTAGTTAATAAATCTGTTTGTTTATTCCACCTGAAGCAGTGTGTTTGGTTTGAAGCATGTCAGAGACTCCCCTTGGGATAACAAGCCTGGTATATATCAATTTCTTTGTTAAATTGACAAACTCATATAAACTTGCAGCATCCAGCGGGCATAACACTGCAAGACGGAGGTTCCTAGGGTTGTGTCTGGGACTGGCGATATTGGCTAGTGTCATTCGGTTGAATAATCCAAGGAGCAGCTTACATGCTGGAGGCTGTGCGTGAACAGCCCAGGAGTGGGGGTTCTCACAGCAGAGCAGGGTAAGGCTGGCTCCCAGAGTCGAGGATTGGGGTGACCTACCAGATCACTGGTCCAGATAACACCAGAGGGGAACCTCACACTTACATAATGACACAAGAAGCAGTGCATTTCTTTGCTACTACATTCTACAGTGGGTGGTGTTTTAAGACACAGGTCAAAGGCTAAGTGATGTTAGTATGAGAGTAGTGCAGTGCTCATGTTTTAATGAGCTACTTACACTTGCCATGAATGAGATTGTGTATTATTAAAATTAAATGCACAAAACATCTAGTGCAATATTAAGGTTGCATAGCTTATATAAAAAAAATGGCCAGGAAATGTAAAATATTCCCACTGCAATGTTAATTCAGCCACACTTCTTTTAGACTGTAAGCTTATTGGGGCAGGAACTGTCATCTGCTACGTATTTATGCAGCGCCTAGCACAATGGGGTGCAGCTTGGTCAAACCTTTCAGCATTACTGAAATATGAATGTTAAATATTATTATTGGTATTCATAGTAAATTACTTAGCCCACATAGGGTATACATGTAAAGGTCCCATGTGCAGAGCTGGGGGAATAACTGATTTTCCAGTTTGGTGGTGGTTCTGAAAAATTGCAAACAAAATATGGTTTGGGTCTGAAGTGTTTGGTCAGTTGAGAAAAAAATCTGGTTTGGGTCACTTCCAGAGCAGGGATTTGAACCTGGCTCTCTCATTGCCAAGGTGCATGATCTAACCAGTAGGGTTAAGGGGAAGGGTGTTGGAAAGTGATGGCACCACCACCATATTTTCCTGTTCTGCTAGTCATTTTGTTGCAGGCCAAAACTATTAGTGTCAAATATGCAACTAGATTTGGATTGACCAAAACTGCATTTTTCATCAAATAAACTATTTGTCTAAAAATTTCACCCAACTTTAACTATATGATGGAGAGATGCCAGGCTCTCCATAGTTCTGATTGTAATTATCCTTCTTTTCCCAGGCTCCATCTGTATTCATTGAAAAAGACTTTGTTCACAAAGCACATTTATATGTGGTCTGTGACCATAGGAGAATATTTTGGCAAGACCTGAATCAAATCAGGAAAGGCACAGCTGAGATCAGGGTCTCTTAAAGACACTTCAAAAAAGTGAATCACCTACTTTCTTGCATTATTATTTGTTTTTTGACATGCTTTTTTCTCAGAAACAGCTTAGCTCTAGCATGTTAACAGGATTTTCATTCAGGAACTCCTGCTGAGATCCAGAAGGACTTAGGATAAATTAAAAGGTTTAGTTGTGGAGTAGTTCACCTTGGAAACAGAACCATGCCCAAGTTCCATCAAAGTTTATAATATGCATTGGGGCAAAGATAGATCCTCTGAAGGTTGCCATGCTATGCGGACTGAGTAATTTACTGATGGACTTTCTGAGGCTAGCCAATGAACTGATGGGCTTCATGAAGTTTACCCAAGGTTTTGAAGGAACTTCTGCAGAGTTTATGAGTATCAAAGGGGGTCCTGTGGAGGCTGTGAGATGCACTGGCCTCCTGGGGATTTTAGAAACACCATAGGAGCTCCTAGGAAACTCAAAGCCACCATGGGAATGCCTCCGCCTCTTCACACCACGTTAAGGTTTCCCAGTGTGGAGATAAATATCTTCAGCTTTAAAAGCTAATGACACACCCTGAAATGCCACAGGCAATTTGTAAAACACACCATAAAAATATAAGGACATTCTGAGGGTAAAAACTTTTTCATAAACTCTAAGGCCAGAAGGGACCGTTGTGATCATCTAGTCTTACCCCCAGTATAGCACAGGCCAGAGACCTGCCCCCAATAATTCCCAGCGCAGAGCTCTTAGAAAAACATCCCATCTGGATTTAAAAATTACCAGTGATGGAGAATCCACCATGACCTGTGGTAAATTGTTCCAATGGTTAATTACGCTCACCGTTAAAAATTTACACCTTATTTCCAGTCTGAATTTGTCCAGCTTCAACTTCCAGCCATTGGATAGTGTTCAACCTTTCTCTGCTAAGAGCCCGTTATCAAATATTTGTTCCCCATATAGGTACTTATAGACTGTGATCAAGTCACCCCTTCACCTGCTGAGAGTCGGGGGGCACCTGCTCCTATGTGTGAGAACGGGAGGTACTGTGCACTGTGAGAATCAGGAGGTGGGCAAGACTGGTCTTGGCAACATTGTCCCCACAAAGCATCCATGTAAGATAATGCTGACCCTGTCATCCCTCCAGTGACGTGATGCAAGCCAGGTATTGCTGGAGGAAATGTGTCATAGCATAGGCGTCAACTTTTCCCGGCGCCAGTGGGTGCTTGCCCCCGGCCCCACCCCGACTCCACCCCTGCCCCGCCCCTCCCACCCCTGCCCCCATTCCAACCCCTTCCCCAAAGTCCCTGCCCCAACTCCTCCCCCTACCTGCCCCTATTGGACCCCTTCCCTAAATCCCCGTCCCGGCCCCTCCTCTTCCCGGAGCGCATCGCGTTCCCCCTCCTCCCCGCTCCCTCTCAGTGCTTGCCGCCGCCAAACAGCTGTTTGGCGGCGGCAAGTGCTGGGAGCTAGGGGGAGAAGCGGGGATGCGGCACACTCAGGGGAGGAGGAGGCGGCGGAGCGGAGGTGAGCTAGGGCGGGGAGCTGCCGGTGGGTGCAGAGCGCCCACCAATTTTTCCCTGTGGGTGCTCCAGCCCCGGAGCACCCATGGAGTCGGCGCCTATGTGTCATAGAGGATAAGGCAGTGGCCTGGCGTTCCTTGGTCTGTTGGATGAACTTGGGCAAGTGACTGCACTTCTCCATTTCCCCATCTATAAAATGGGGTGAATGAGACTGACCTCCTTTGTGAAATGCTTGGAGATCTGCTGATGAATAATGCTATATTGAAGCCAGCTATTTTTGTTGTTGTTACAGAGTTTTCCTGTTACCAGTTAGCATTTTGACCATATATAAAGTGATAAATAAGACAAACGCCACTTTGCATCATCTATCAACATTGACAGCTTCACCCTAGAGACGACAGCTGATAACTGATGCACTGCAGATGTCCACTGTCAGTGCCCACATCTGTGCGTCACTGAGTGCTTACAGCCCCGGCCCGAGTCAGGAGCTGTCCAGCCCTTTGCAGGACTCAGCACCCAGCGAGGAATATATCTTCCCCTCCTCTTCAACCTATGCACTGAGGTTAAGTCGTCTCCAAGCAGACACTCTGTATAGATTCTCAGTTTGTTATCATGACAACAAAAAGGAGTATGGAGATTCTGAATATGTCTCATTGATTAGGTTTCTCCAACCAGTGGCAATGGATCAGCGTCCTCGTCGTGCCACCTGCCACTACCTGACAGCAGTCAGGGAAGCTAATGATTCAACCAGCAAGCCAAATTCGACAAGCATCAGCTCAATGAATCCCGGCACTGTCGTCACTGACAACCCCAATGTGCAGCCCAGTGACTTCTATGTCGTTGGTCCAGCTCTATGCTTGTTACAACTCAACGTGGAAGGTTTGTTGACTGCCAAGCGTGATTTACATGGCATTCTTGCTCATCGACATACTACCAATATCATTGGCTTGCAAGAGAAACATATGGTAATTTCCAAAGCCAGGCGTTACAGTATGGACAGCTTTGACCTGTTGTGCCATGTGGCACACCCGAAGCACGAGTCTGATATTGCAGATGCCATTCAGCTGATGTCTGCTGAATTCTGTGACACCATCCAGGTTGGCGGTTCTGGCTGGCAAATGTTTACAAGCCTCCAAGCGTCAGGCGGAACCAACAGGTTCTACCAAGCCTGCCACACCCAGCTGTCTACGTTGGAGACATCAACAGCCATCACACAGACTCGCGGTATGAGGTTGACCCTGATGGTGAGCAACTTGCAGACTGGGCATCTCAAAATTACCTCGCCCTTATCCATGATGCTAAGCAGCGAGGCACGTTCCACTCTTCTAGATGGGATCATGACTATTCTCCTGACTTGGGCTGGGTCAGTTCAGTTCATGGCCATCCTCAGCCAGCAACATGCCACGTCTTGGATAACTTTCCACGCAGCCAATGCAGACCATCGCTGATCCATATCGGGCTACAGCTCCCTGTTGTCAAGAGTTTCAAAAAGAAGCGGTGGAATTTCTGAAAGGCCAATTGGGAAAAATACCGGGAAGCGCTGGAGAAGAGTGTGGTGACAATATCAGCCCGGCATATTGGTAAATGAGACCTACCATCACTTCTGTGGCGCTCTCTACAAAGCAGCCTGCAGAGTCATCCCACACAGTTGCTGCCTGGGCTATATCCCCTGTCTCGACAAGGAGAGCGCTGCCTTGTTCGAGAGGTATGAGGCATCTGGTGACCCAGATGTCGCTGACCATCTGTCAAGGCTGATTCCCCACTCTGGCACTTTGAGAGCAGAAGGTGGGGGCCCGCAAGGATTCTAAAAATTAATACTGGCCACTCCAGGCTTGTATTAAACTCCCAAGGTTACAGCTTTTCTCTGACCTTGGATGCTGCCACCACCCAAGTGCAAAACCCCTTGGAATCCAGGAAGGTGCTTCCTTCCTGTGGGGTACCCTCAAGCCCTTTCACCCCCCCCTCCAGGGAAGAGCTGAGAAAGGAAAACAAAGAAATCAGCTGTTGCCACCAGCTAATTAAAAAAACATGTGCACAACCCTCTTAGGATACCAAAAGTCCAATCCCGTTATTTTAAAAAAAGGTAAATTTTATTAAAAACAAAAAGAAAGGAAATATATCTGGAACTTAGGCTTTTTGCTAGATCTTAAAAACAATTACAAAAATTAAGCATCAAGCTAGCTCTCTTGAGGTTCAGCTTAAAGGTTACAAGCAAACAAAAGCATCTGGGGTTAGCACAGAGGAGTCCACAAGCCAATAAGAAATAAAAGAAATAACCCTAATCGCCTCTTCCAAGACATTCCCTGATTTACTTACATATCTGGGGTTCCAGAGAAGTAGGGTTGAGGTATGATTTGATGCTTTTTCATACCTGGATTTAAAGCTTTTTACAGCATAGCTCCGGCCCTGTCCTGCTCCGTCCCCTCTCTCTGGAGAACAACAACAGACAGACAAAGGGAAAGTTTTTTCCCAATTTTAAAAAGTTCCAGCCTTCCCATTGGCACTTTTGGTCAGGTGCCCACTCCCTTCCTTTACCTGTGGACGTTTTTAACCCTTTACAGGTAATGCAAGTAGAGAACAGCTACTAAAAGAGGGATTTTATAGCTAACTGGCTGGCTGGGGTTCCATAAAAGGGAGCAGAATGCAGCAGCCACCTGCACTCTGCCGACCCTCAGTGACACCCCACCAGGTAGCCGGACACCTACTTAAAGTGGCCAGCGCACCTTTGGAGAAACAGGTGCGAAGACAAGTGAGAAACGAATGGCGTATATTTAAACATGTACACCAGATCAGAAGCTGCCCAGAACTATTCACCGTAACAGAGCTGAAACAGACACTGGGTAGCATCAAGTGTGAAACAGCTGTGGGCTATGACACCAAATCTCCAGAATTCCTGAAAAACCTTGGCCCCCGTGCTCAGCTTTGGCTTGTGAAATTCTTCACCAGGGTCATCAGTGAAGTGAGGCTACCTGAAGAGATGGTGCACCGCAAAAGTCATTGGCCTCCTAAAGCCTGGAAAGGACCCAAGTCAAGCATCAAGCTATCGTCCCATGTCATTATTGTCGGTGTGCTTCAAGGCACGGAGCGCTTGGTCCGACAGCGCATATTACCCGACGTGGAGAGAATTTTGAGCCCTGACCAAGCTGGCTTTCGCCGAGGCCATAGCACATGCGACCAAGTACTCACGCTGACCACATTTGTTGAAAATGGCTTCCAGAGAAACTTGAAAACAGGCGCTGTTTTCATCGATCTAACAGTGGCGTACGATACGGTATGGCACAGTGGCCTGCTCATGAAGGTATCACGGGTCCTGCTACCTTGGGTCACAGGCATCGCTGAACTGTTCCTCCACGATAGGCAGTTCAGAGTCCATATGGGGGAGAAGACGAGTGCTTGGAGATGACAGAGCAATGCGTTACCCCAGGGCTCTGTGCTTTCACCAACCCTATTCAACCTTTACATCAATGACCTGCCAACAACGGAGTCACGAAAGTTCATGTATGCAGACAACACCTGTTGAGGTACCCAGGCCCAGACATTTCATGGGCTTGATGCCACCTTAAACCGGGACATGACAAAGTTAGCTGACTAGTCTCCAGTTTGTTCCATCTTCATCACACCAGCGCAACTGAGAACTGAATGTTTCTCTGAATGGTCAGAAGGTGAAGTATGAAGTAGAACCGGTCTGTCTAGGTGTGACCTTAGACCGCACACTGAGTTACCATGCCCACCTGAAGAAGACAGCAGCTAAAGTTAAGACGTGCAACAATCTTCTTAGCAAACTGGCAAGTTCGTCATGGGGTGCTCGTGCTCCAACTTTGCAGACATCAGCTCTTGCCACCTCATATTTGGTGGCGGAGCACTACGCACCAGTTTGGAGTTGATCGTTACACACCAAACTGGTGGATACGCAGTTACATGCTGCCATGCGTATCCTCTCCAGTGCCCTGCGTCCGACTCCACTCCCATAGCTTCCAGTTCTGAGCAATATTGCTCCTCCTCATATCAGATGAGAGGTTGCCACGGGCAAGTTACTGGAGAAAGTACGCGCCAACACAAGCCTCCTACTGCACAATGACCTTTTAAAACCACCAGCTGCATGTCTGCCGTCACGTTGCCCATTATGGTCTCATCCATCACGCCAGGATGTTAGGGCGGAAACACTCTGGCGAGAGGAATGGGTATCTGTTATAATCCCCAACCAGTCCCTCATCGCTGACCCCACAATTTGCCTGCCTGCTTTTGACCTGCCCCATCGCCAGTGGTCCCTGTTGAACAGGTTCCAGACCAGGCAAGGTCTCCGTGCAGCCAACCAGTATCGCTGGGGCCTTCCTGACAGCCCTTTGTGCAGCTGCAGTGTGACGCAGATGCCGCCACACATTGTCGAGGAATGCCTGACGACTAGGTTCAGCGGTAGACTAGAAGAACTGCATCATGCCCCTGAAGATGCCATCGCTTGGCTAGACGACTATGCACATGCTAACTAAAATCCAATCAGTGTCCAGCCATTCTTCTGTGTGTGCAGAAATCAGGATGGGAGATTCACAGTGCTGGCTCTGGAGCCCTGATCAATCCTTCAGCTTGTTTGCTTTCTGCTCCAGCACAGACGCTCTGCGAGTAGTGTGGAGCCCTGCGTTGGTGCAGAATGGCATGGAAGCCAATGGGACTCAAAGCAAGCCAAGAAGCCCACGCTAGCGCACCATCCTGCCTGTTCCAGGTGACAGCGCTGGTGTCACTCGCTGTGAACATTCTAAAGAAGATGTACAAACCAACAACAAATGAAAATCTTTTAAAAAAAAGTTACAGGCTCCCTCCAGGAGTAAAGATAAAGGGCATGACCATGGCCCTGATCCTGCAACCTACCCCTGCATGGACCTCATTAACCTCAGTGGGTCTCTGCCCAGGCACAGGGCCTCCCCCTGTTCCCACCATGTGGAGTCAGTTGTGGGATTGGGGCATATTGGCAGAAAGAGGGCTGGCCCAGCAGGAAAGGTGCTCGCCTGAGAGGTAGGAGACCCCCGTTCAGTTCCCTGATCGGTCACTGACTTCACATGTGGATGTGGGCAAATCATGTAGTTGCTGTGTGCCTCAGTTTCCTATTTGTGCAATGAGGATAACAGCGCTGCCCTGCGAAGCTACATAGGTTAAATACTGTGAGATCATCACATACTATGGTAATGGGGTCTAGAGAAGTATCTTAGACAGGCAAAGTCATGGGCAGACTTCCCGTGACAAATGGTATGATTTTCAGGGGTGTGCAATTTCCTACGGCCATGGTCTTTGTCACCCGAGCCAGGCGCCTCTATCACTGTCTATGTGTTCAGTGCAGTTGTGTAGACAAGAGCTATGATGGATCTAAATCGCTTTGAGCCCTGTAGCTTGATCATGTCAAACTCGCTTTGTGGAAGCAAGATAAACCCCTTCCCACAATGGGCTGAATTTTTTGCGTTAAATGCTTTTGAGGGGGTTAAAGTTTGGTCTTTTTTTAAATATGGAATGTCTCCCGGAAACATTTTGGGGCAGATGGTTTGCCTCACTCCATTCCCTTTGTGCCACTTGTGGTTTTTTCCCAGTGGGTGTTGAACTGGCAGACCAGCTCCTATGCCTTCCTGCCAGCTGCCCCTGTGGCAAGGACATGTCAGATAGGAAGAGGCACGGAGGGGATCTCCGGCTGGCAGATGGTCTCTTGGGGACCATCACATACTGGAGCAAGTTAGGGCAGCCCCGTGGATGCTTCAGAGGAAGGTGTAAGAAACTTTGAAATGGGCAGATGTGGGATAATCTGACCCCCATGGAGGTCTGATCCTGATCTTTAATAGAGATGTGCTTGAGCCTTGAGGTCTAATATCCCTCCTGAAATGTTTGTCATCTGCTGATCAAAGGCATAATGTATAAGCTAGATGGTATTATTATTTGTTATCACTCTGGATGTTCTTGTCCATATAAATGTCCAATCCCTTTTTGAATTTTGCTCAATGACTTCATGTGGCAGGGAGTTCCACAGTCTAATTTATTTTTATATAACAAAATGCTGCCTCTGGATTCTCCTGCTAAATGTATTTCATTTTTGGTATTGTTCCTCTAACTTTTAACTGGACAGCTTAGTCACATGGTGGGATTTTTTCAGAACAGAAACACCTAGCTGTCAACATTTTCTAATTTGGAAAGAGAAACACTCCTGTTTTTCAAAATAATTCTGCAGAGAATGTGGACAATGAAAACTAACTGGTTACAAAACATACCAGGATGGAAAATGCTTTTGGATTTGACAACATTCTCACAGAATTTTGTATTCCTTTCCTCTGCCAACCACTTCTAATTCTGAGCTGAATCAGGATGAAAACATTTCCAAAAACTCAACATAGACCTGGAAATCCATTTTCCGGGCAGCTGTATTAGTAACCTCAAAGAGTCCTTTCCCTGCCCATCAGCCCAACAAGGTAGCTGAGCCAGTGACTTCTGAGAAGCCTGTGCTGTCCCATCCGTACTGAAATGTTAATGTGTTGAGCCATTGACCTCACAGAGGTCTGTCCCTTCATATTAGACCGGGAAGCTAGAGGTGCTGAGGCAGTGAATGGTAAAACCTGACTGTTACAAAATAGAAAATGCTTTTGAATTTCCCAGCGTTTCAGTGGAATTTGCACCCACCTCATTTTTATAACAGCTCTACTAGTTAGTGTTTTATCATTAAAACATACATATTCGATATTTGGTGTTTTGCTATATATGCTTTCAAACTATTAGTGAAAGCTATTTAGCATTGTTCTAAGGGGAAAAAATTCCATATTAATTAAAATGTTGTGTGCCATCATTTCTGTTTTTTTACTACAATTACATTACACGGGGTTTCCAACTCTTGCAATTGCATCTGAAGTCTCATGATACTGGGGGCGTTTCCCTAGAGCCCCAGCTCTAAGTTCAAGCGATTATGTGAGAATCTAAACGTTTTTTTCTGTTTGTTTGTTCTTACGTTTCTAATTCTTAGGCTGATTTGGTAGGGTTACCATATTTCAGCAAGCAAAAAAGAGGACGGGAGGAGCCCCGCCCTAGCCCCGCCCCTGCCCCTCCCACTTCCCGCCCCCCCAGAACCCCCAACCCTCCCCCGTTCCTTGTCCCCTGACTGCCCCCTCCTGGGACCCCTGCCCCTAACTGCCCCCCAGGACTCCACTCCCTATCTAAGCCTCCCTGCCTCTTGTCCCCTGACTGCCCCAACCCTTATCCACCCCCCCACCCCCAGACAGACCCCTGGGACTCCCACGCCCCATCCAACCACTCCCCACCCCCTGATAGCCCCCCCCAGAACTCCCAACCCATCTAAACCCCTCTGCTCCCTGTCCCCTGACTGCTCCGATCCCTCTCCGCACTCCTGCCCCCTGACAGCCCCCCCCAGAACTCCCAACCCATCTAAACCCCTCTGCTCCCTGTCCCCTGACTGCTCCGATCCTTCTCCCCACTCCTGCCCCCTGACAGCTCCCCCCCAGAACTCCCAGCCCCCCACCCCCGCTCCTTGTCCCCTGACTGCCCCCTCCTGGGACCCCTGCTCCTAACTGCCCTCCAGAACCCCACCCCCTACCTAAGACTCCCTGTTCCTTGTCCCCTAACTGCCCCCTCCTAAGACCCCCCCCCAACTGCCCCCCAGGACCCTACCCCCTACCTGTACCCTGACTGCCCAAAACTTTCTCCACTCCCCCCAAAAAGCCCCCCCCGTTTCTTGACTGCCCCCTCCAGAACCTCCCTGCCCCTTCTCCTGCCCCCTGACCCCCTTACCCTGCTGCTCAGAACAGGGTGTTGGGCTCTGTGCGAGCCGAGCCGGACACGTGGCTGCGCTCCCCAGCACAACAAAACCCGGTCCCTGGCCCTGCACAGTGCTGCCGGACCGGGCTGCAGGGGAGAGCTGCCGGCTCAGAATGCAGGGCGGATCCGGCTCCTCTACAGCTGCTCCGGAGTCCAGCCCGGGACTTTCCTGCAGCCCTCCCAGCCGCTCGCTCTGCTCTGCCGGGGGAGGGGGGAAATCCCGGACATTTTGAGTGCTTTACAAATTCCCCCCAGACGCTATTTTTAGAACAAAAAGGAGGACATGTCCGGGTAAATCCGGACGAATGGTAACCCTAGATTTGGGCTCCTGGGGCTTGGGCTGTGGGGCTGTTTCACTGCCGTGGAGCCGTCTGGGCTTGGGTTGGGGCCTAGGTTCTAGGATCCTGTGAGGTGGGAGGGTCCCAGAGCTTGGGCTCCAGCCCAAGTCCTTGAAGTTGAGATGTCTACACTGCAATGAAACATTCCCCCTCCCCCCAGCCTGAGTCAGTTGGCACAGGCCAGCTGTGCGTTTTTCTTTGCTGTGTAGACATACACCTAGTGTCTCTTGGCTACCTGCACTGTCAGGCTGCTGGGGTGCAGGGAGTCTGGAGGCGGGGGGACAGCACAGCCCGTTGTCTCAAGGAGATAAAAATCATTGTCCAGTTGTCATGACGTGTCCAGGATGCACGCCCTGGGATGAACTCCAGCAGAACCCTGTGCACTGGTGTGTGCTGTTAGGGCTGGCTTTGCAATCAGAAGGGTTCAAATCTTCTTGTAGCGAAGCGGACTGGCTTCCCTCCGAGGCTGGGAACCACTCTGGGCCCTCTGGTGGGTGGGGCCCGCCCAGGCCTGCCCTTCATGCTGGAATCAGAGGGGTGTAACAGGAAGAATAAGAGGCGGGGCCTCCAGCTCAGTTGGGCCAGAGCCGGATGCTTCTGCCTTGTTGCTGGCCCTAGGGTTGCCAACTTTCCAAATGCAGAAAACCAAACACCCTAGCCCCGCCCCTTCTCCAAGGCCCCACCCCCGGTTCACTCCATCCCCCATCCCTCTGTCACTCACTTTCCCCCACCCTTGCTCCCTCGCTCATTTTCACCGGGCTGGGGCAGGAGGTTGGGGTGCTGGAAGGGGTGCGGGGTCTGGGGTAGGGTTGGGAATGAAGGGTTTGGGCTGCAGGAGGGGGCTCCAGGCTGGGGGGTGGGGCTGAGGGGTTCAGCCGCATTTCAAACCGGATGCCTGGCAACCCTAGCTGACTCCTTGCATCAGGGACTGAGCTGTGTCAACCCCTGCCTCTGGGGGAGGACCCTGAGGAAGAGGAGGTGGTGGGGCTGCTGCCGGCTGAGTACCCTGAGGAGCTGCTGGGATCGCTGGCCACCAAGTACCGCGAGACGACCGAGGACCTGTGAACAATGGAAACCTACAAACAGGTTGGGGTAGAAAGTAGCCCAGGGAAACCAGCCATTAGTCCGGTTGTGCTGCTGAAATCACAATCAGTGTGTTTCAGGCAGATCCCCGCTGACCCACTCACCACTGGTAGGGCCCTGGGCTGGGACCTGGTGGAGCTGGGTGGCCCCGAGTCACCCTGCTGCCAATCCCACCCTTGGGATGGCAGCCTCCCCACCTTAGGCCAAACGGCCCCCGCCAGGTAGCTGGGCCATAGACTGCTGTTCCTGTGTCCTGCCCAGAGGATGTGAGCCTGACAATTTGCTGTCTGCCCAGCCAGGGAGCTGGGTTATAGACTGCTAACTGCCCTGCCCCAAGGGGCCAGGGCCCTGGACTCTTTGCTGACACTTCCCGCGTTCGTCCCCTGTCAACTGGCTGTCAGCCGCTAGGCGGCGTAGCAAGGCGGAGTGGCCTCCCTCTGAGGCTGATGGGGAGGAACCACTCCACTTCTTAATGTCAATTCAAAGCCCCCCCGTCTGGAGAGCACATCAAGCGGTGTCCATGGTCCAGTCCAAAGCTCAGTTAAGTCCTTCCATTGACTCCAGTGGGCAGGGCCAGCTCTAGGTTTTTTGCCGCCCCAAGCAAAAAAAAAAACAAAAAACCTCCGAGAGCGCAACTGCCGAAGCAAAAAAATAAAACAACCTCCCGGAATGCCGCCCCTGGAATTGTGCCGCTCCAAGCACGTGCTTGGTTTGCTGGTGCCTGGAGCCGGTCCTGCCAGTGGGCTTTGGACTTGGATTCCACAACCCCATCCGTCATTCTGGGAGCATAAAGGACCCGGTCGCTGATTATTTTCCTTTTTCCTTTCAAGGAAAATATCTAAGGGAGAATCAATTAAGATGATTTATTAATATTCATTAAGAAGCTTAGTCTGTAGTCTCTTAAAAAGCACTGTTAATAAAATCCTCTGACACCCCATCAAAACGGAAGAGGAAGGGTAGTCTACGCATCAAAGCTTTGCACCAACTAGCCTCTGCAAGCCTGCTTGAATCCACTGTTACTGTTACCCCCACCAGCTGAAAACAGCACAGCCTGGGCCGGCAAGCCAAGTATGGACCCATGTCCATGCCTGGCTTGCACTATCTGTGCTGAAGTCTACTCTCCACTGTCTTCACTGTTACTGTTACTTGCACTAACTGGATTCGAGCAGGTTTCAGAGTAGCAGCCGTGTTAGTCTGTATCCGCAAAAAGAACGAGGAGTCCTTGTGGCACCTTCGAGACTGACAAATGTATTTGAGCATAAGCTTTCGTGGGCTACAGCCCACTTCATCGGATGCATAGAATGGAACATTTAGTAAGAAGATATTTATACATACAGAGAACATGAAAAGGTGGAAGTAGCCAGACCAACTGTAAGAGGCTAATTAATTAAGATGAGCTATTATCAGCAGGAGAAAAACAACTTTTGTAGTGATAATCAAGATGGCCCATTTCAGACAGGTGTGAGGATACTTAACATGGGGCTCAGGTAGGCCAGTCCAGGTATACCTTATGCTTTGTATACATACCACTCTAGAGCAGCCAATGCTGCAAGTAAAATAGCCAGGAGGTTCGTGTGAAGTGTGGTGGTTTAACAGTAGTCCGGGATTTAAGAGAGGGGGCAACAGAACAGTTTGGAGTCTGCACACCCATCAGTCCTTGCATTCAAACATCCTAGGCCAGGTGGCTAGTCAGAGAGATTTCTGAGCTTTGCATGGTACCAGGAGGGCTGGCTGAAAGCCACAAGAAATTAACTAAAGCAGCTGCAAAGGTTCATGACAGGAAGAGATAAGACTTTGCTGCCTCTCTGGACGCAATCAAGCTACAGCTTCTCTGAAAATGGAAGAAAAGGAAATTTGAGTGGTAATTGGCAAACTTTGAAGCAGGAATTTCTGCTGTGTCGCACAGCAGTCAGTGCGTCTGAAAACCCCGACAAACAAAAAGGGGAATTGCTTCTTATGATTGCAGGGTCACGGGCAGCTGAGATTTAGATTACATTTAAATACGCAGACGGGAGAAGAAAAAGACAAAAATGAGTGTGCTTGGAAACCAAAGGAGAGTGTGACTGTCAGAGCTCCCCCTGCTGGTCGCTCACCAGGCTGGACCTGGGTGCTCTTAAGCGCCCCTTGGTCTGGGCGGGCTTCAGCCCAGTCTCTTTCTTCGGCCTCTGGTGCACTTCTTGGACAGACACTCTGTTATCCCTGCACAGAAGTGGGACCTCATGGTCCAGCTGCCGCTGTCCCCCAGTGCTGAGCCCCCCTTTCCACAAAGACACCCTAATTGCGTAAGCAGACCCCTTCCCACAGTGCCAACCTTGTGGCGCTCTGATTTAGTTTACCAGCTCAGGGACACAGGGTAGGTGAAGCACATAACCTAGGGTTACCATATTTCAGCAAGCAAAAAAGAGGACGGGAGGAGCCCCGCCCTAGCCCCGCCCCTGCCCCTCCCACTTCCCGCCCCCCCAGAACCCCCAACCCTCCCCCGTTCCTTGTCCCCTGACTGCCCCCTCCTGGGACCCCTGCCCCTAACTGCCCCCCAGGACTCCACTCCCTATCTAAGCCTCCCTGCCTCTTGTCCCCTGACTGCCCCAACCCTTATCCACCCCCCCACCCCCAGACAGACCCCTGGGACTCCCACGCCCCATCCAACCACTCCCCACCCCCTGACAGCCCCCCCCAGAACTCCCAACCCATCTAAACCCCTCTGCTCCCTGTCCCCTGACTGCTCCGATCCCTCTCCGCACTCCTGCCCCCTGACAGCCCCCCCCAGAACTCCCAACCCATCTAAACCCCTCTGCTCCCTGTCCCCTGACTGCTCCGATCCCTCTCCCCACTCCTGCCCCCTGACAGCTCCCCCCCAGAACTCCCAGCCCCCCACCCCCCCGCTCCTTGTCCCCTGACTGCCCCCTCCTGGGACCCCTGCTCCTAACTGCCCTCCAGAACCCCACCCCCTACCTAAGACTCCCTGTTCCTTGTCCCCTAACTGCCCCCTCCTAAGACCCCCCCCCCAACTGCCCCCCAGGACCCTACCCCCTACCTGTACCCTGACTGCCCAAAACTTTCTCCACTCCCCCCAAAAAGCCCCCCCCCCGTTTCTTGACTGCCCCCTCCAGAACCTCCCTGCCCCTTCTCCTGCCCCCTGGCCCCCTTACCCTGCTGCTCAGAACAGGGTGTTGGGCTCTGTGCGAGCCGAGCCGGACACGTGGCTGCGCTCCCCAGCACAACAAAACCCGGTCCCTGGCCCTGCACAGTGCTGCCGGACCGGGCTGCAGGGGAGAGCTGCCGGCTCAGAATGCAGGGCGGATCCGGCTCCTCTACAGCTGCTCGGGAGTCCAGCCCGGGACTTTCCTGCAGCCCTCCCAGCTGCTCGCTCTGCTCTGCCGGGGGAGGGGGGAAATCCCGGACATTTTGAGTGCTTTACAAATTCCCCCCGGACGCTATTTTTAGAACAAAAAGGAGGACATGTCCGGGTAAATCCGGACGAATGGTAACCCTAACATAACCACACAGCGTTTGCAAAAGGTTCCAAAACCAATCACTCGTGTAGCGGGGTGCTCACCCGCTCCTGGCCTGAAAGGGTTAAAAACAGCCCTGGGAGAGGGCTGTGGCAGGGGAAAAGCTGGGCTGATTGGGGGAAGCAGCCTCAGCTGGGGGCCACGCCCCAATCAGGGTCCAGCTGGCCTTTAGAGAGGGAGGGACCTGGCTGCAGGGAGCTGAGAGAAGGTACCTGGAGTGGAGCAGGGCTGGGGGAAGGCCAAGGGAACTGGGGAGCTCCAGCCTGGAACCCCCCCAAGCTGCGGCCTAGTGGAAGGCCAATTAGGGACTGGGGTTGCAGGGGGCAGCCCACGGGTAGGCAGAGGCAGCAGGTCTGACCTCCCCTTGCCTATGATGAGTGGCTTGTACTGCAGTCTGCCCCAGGGAGCGGGGGCTAGATGATGACTGGCAGTAGCCCAGACTGAGGCAAGGTGGGGATTAGAGGGTTGGGGGTTTCCCAGAGAGGGGAGACCCATAGAGACTGGTGGGGGTATTGCCACGGGGCAGCCCCCGGGTAAAGGGGCACTGGGGTCCAGGAGGGACTCGGGGGGCCAGCAGCAAGCAGGACACCGGCCTACAGAGGGCGCTCCGACGGCTGGAGAAGAGCTAATTCCCGATGACCAGCAGGAGGCGCCGCAGAGGTGAGTCCTGCATGGCTACGCTCATTACATTATTATTTATTACATTACTGGATCCTCCCCCTTCTCCACAGCCTTGCTGTCTGCTTCTGGTAGGGTTACCATGCGTCCGGATTTTCCCGGACATGTCCGGCTTTTTGGGCCTCAAATCCCCGTCCGGGAGGAAATCCCAAAAAGCCAGACATGTCCGGGAAAATAGGGAGGGAGGGACCGGCAGTGCTCGGCCGGGGGCTGGGCCAGGGCTGGGGCCGGCGGTGCGGAGCCGGGGCCGGGGCCGGGCCGAGCCCAGTGGTGCTTGGCCGGGCCCGGGGGGCTCGGTGCGGGGGCCGGCGGTGCGGGGCTGGGGGGTGCTCAGCCCGGGGGCAGTGGTGCTCAGCCTGGGGCTGGGGGCCGGAGCCGGCGGTGCGGGGCTGGGGTCGGGGGCCGGCGGTGCTCAGCCGGGGGCCGGCGGTGCGGGGCCAGGCAGTGCTCAGCCCGGGGGTGGTGGTGCTCGGCCGGGGCCGGGGGCCGGAGCCGGCGGTGCGGGGCCGGGCGGTGCGCAGTCTGGGGGCGGCTGTGCTCAGCCGGGGGCCGGAGCTGGCGGTGCGGGGCCAGGGTCGGCAGTGCTTGGCCAGGGGCCGGCGGTGCTCGGCGCCCCAGGGCCCAAGCCAAGCCAGGCGGGAGATGCCGGGGCCAGAGCCTCTTGGCCTGGGCCGGCCAACCGCCAGGGGGGGGGGGGAGTTGGGGCGGGGCCAGGAAGGGGCGGGGCTGGGGAAGGGGCGGGGCTGTGGCCCATGGAGTGTCCTCTTTTTGGACACTTAAAATATGGTAACCCTAGCTTCTGGTCTCTTCACCCTCTCTCTCAAATGGCTGGTGGAAGAGTCCTCCTTTTATAAAGCCACAGGCCCCACTGTCACATGATCCACTGATCAGTTTCATCAGGTGTTCAAAATCCCCTGCCATCTGATCATTTGTCTGGTTACTAGCCTGCCTGACAGTACCAGTTTTCTGGATTTGGCCACCTTCTTTGTCCAATGGTGCTTCCGTTGGAATAGACAACTATCCAGGTTGAACAACTCCACCCCTTGGAATTTCATCCCATAATGGAGGGGAAAAGATAGCAGAGAGGGCAGACTATCCCTATAATG
Organism: Chrysemys picta bellii; assembly: GCF_011386835.1. Lineage (NCBI taxonomy): Eukaryota > Metazoa > Chordata > Testudines > Emydidae > Chrysemys > Chrysemys picta. Next base: position 123,761,333 of record NC_088796.1, read on the forward strand.
TGGAGTTAGTGGTTTGATAAAAGAATACTCTGACCATTCATGATCTCAAACAGAATTCATCAACCGTACATAGATTTTCCTAAATAGCCATTCTGACACATAGAAGCCAGCATTGCTTCTTCTGTACAACAATGTAAAGTGGAAAGACATTTGATTCCTTCATCACAGATTAGAGTCAACAATGCTGTTGAGTAGCTTTGAGTGAGCTCCCAATGCTGATGAATCAAGAAGATAAAATGGTATGCGGAGCTCAAAATTTTGCAAAAGATTAGTGGAGAGGCTACTGAGGTTCCACACTGCCTCCTGAACAGTGCAGATCTGATTTTCAGAAGTGCTGAGTGCCTGCATTGAGGTGAATGGGAGGAGAAGGTGCTCACTAACTGAATTGTGGAGATAGAGTAAAAAATGGCAGAGATGGCCCCATTTCTCCAGATTCAGCTCTCAACATTTTTAGAAGCAAGTCACTTTAACCACTCCGTGCCTCGGTTTCCCCATTTGTAAAATGGGGATAATCATACTGACCTCCTTCGTAAAGTACTTTGAGATCTACCAATACAAAGCACTAGATAAGAGCGAGCTGGTGGTATTATTCAATAGGTATTACATTGTTAGAAGTGCCACCACTGATGCTACCGTAGGCATTCAGAAGAGCTATTGTTGTGGTTAGTTATTTGTATGATGGTTAGCAACTAGATCGCCCAAGGGAGACGGGGGACCCATTGTGCTAGGGGCTGTCCGTACACATAGGTCTTGTCTACACTTACGATGGCATGCAGAGAACAGGCACCACACACGTAGTGACACACGGCAGTGAAGGCTCCGGCAGGGAGGCAGCAGGATACTACACTGCTAAAAACAGCAGTGTAAATGGGGGAGACACTGCTTGGGCAAGTAAAGACCATTTAAGGAATGTACCCTGGGGGTTCAGGTGTGTAGGGCACTCAACTCTACACACCAAAGCAGTGCCGCCCTCACTATCTACACTGCTGTTTCTACCATGCTAGTTGGGCATGCAGTGTCTGTAGTCTGCACGCTGCCGTAAGTCTGGCCATACCCACAGTCTCTGCCCCAAAGAGTTTACAATCTAAATAGACAAGGCAGTTTTCATTCCTATTTTACAGGTGGAGAACCAAGACACAGGGATTAAGTGACTCTCCCAAGGTTGCCCACATAGTCTGTGGCACAGAACCCAGCTCTCTTGAATCCCTGTCTAATGCCTCATCCTGAAGCTAATCCTTCCCCTCCAGACAAGCATGCCTGTGGGGCTGAGTAAGATAGCTGTGAGGTCACTAACCAGTGAATCATTTCCCTTGTGGATTGAGGCATCAACATGGAGTGAGCAGCGTTCAGGAATATTTTATGGACATGTCAGTAAAATAATATTTCACTCAAAAGGGCTTCACTGAGAACAAACGCAGAGTGATGGAGCTGTCTGCAGGCTGCCTGTAGAGCAGAGATCAGTGCGACGCAGCTCCTCAGAGCTGTGGATTTTAAAGGAACACCAGAAGTGGCCCACAAAGAAGGAATCAAACACACTCGAGTGTCTGTATGACGGGTGTATGTGTGTCCTTACATTCCCTGTTTGAACTGGATGCTCGGAGACTTGCAGAGGACTGGGGTTATAGTTTACGCTGCAGCTTCCCATTGAAACCCAGTTCTTTCTCTCCAGTGATTTCCACAGCCTCTTTCTGCATCAACAGGGATGAGGTTTCTATGGGGTACCGGTTTTGTGCAACAGAATCCCTTGTATTTTTCCTTTGCTGATGCTGAATTTTGTGCATCACACTGTTTCATTCTATTGCACTATTTCTCTGTTTAATTCATTCCCTCTGTATCTTCTGCACCCCTAACTGTAGCATCTGGGCATGCTCTTGTATATATTTCTGCAAGAGGGTACAATCTTGATAGAAATAATGGCTAGATCTGACCATGTCAAAACTGAGAATGGACTTGCGTATAGAAGAAACAGGTGATATGCTACAGAAACGAATACAATATTTGGATTTTTAGCCAACCTTGGGTAGAACATGAGGATTCTCCACTTAGCTAGGTAGGATCTGACAGACACAGGATGTGAGACAAGAAAAAAGGCCAGGAGAACTAAGCTGCTAGTATTCCCCTCATCCGTCAGGGCCTGTGTCTCTTTTCATTATGAATTTCCTGGATTCCAGTGTGATGGGTTCGGTCACAGAGATCCCCTTGGGACTGTCACCTGATGTGCTGAAATTACCTCTGAACCTGTTTTCCCTGCCAGCTTGGGACTTCCAGAACCCTGCCTTGTTGAGCCAGACACACTAGTCTGCTGCAACACTGACCCAGGGTCTTGTCCACGCCCCCAAAGCTGCAGACTTAACTGAAAACAGCTCAGCAGGTTACCTGTCTCCAGCACCCAGACACCCAGATCCAAACCCCAAATAAATCCATTTTACTCTGTATAAAGCTTATACAGGGTGAACTCATAAATTGTCTGCCCTCTATAACACTCAGAGAGAGAGATGCACAGCTGTTTGCTCCCCCATGTATCAATCACTCACTCTGGGTTTATCAATAAACAAAAGTGATTTTATTAAGTATAAAAAGTAGGATTTAAGTGGTTTCAAGTAATAACAGGCAGAACAAAGTAAGTCACAAAGCAAAATAAAACAAAACACGCAAGTCTAAGCCTAATACATTAAGAAACTGATTACAGGTAATATCTCACCCTCAAAGATGTTCCAATAAGCTTCTTTCACAGATTAGACTCCTTCCTAGTGTGGGCCCAATCCTTTCCCCTGGTACAGGCTTTGTTAGTTCCAGCAGACATCTCAGGTGGTAAGCAGGGGTTCTCTCATGACTGGCAGCCCCCTTTGTTCTGCTCCACCCCCTTTTTATAGCTTTGGCACAAGGCAGGAATCTTTTGTCTCTCTGGGTCCCCACCCCTCCTTCTAAATGGAAAAGTAACAGATTTAAAATGGATTTTGTTATCAGGTGACATGGTCACATGTCACTGTAAGACTCCCTAGTCTCCATTTCCCATGGGCTGGCCCACACGTACACAGGAAGGCTTTCAAGTAACTAAGGCCATTTACAACAGATTGTTTCTGGACCACCCTTAATGGCCTCCACTTAATATGTTTACATCAGTGACACAAGTTTATATCTTATTCTCCTAACTCCAGATATAGAAATAATACATGTAAACAAATAGGATGAACACACTTAGTAGATTACAAGCTTTCTAATGACACCATACAAGGGATATTTAGCGTACAGTATATTCCAGTTATGTCATATTCATAAGCATATTTCCATAAAATATATGGAGTGCAACATCACATCCAGTCTGAGCTGGTGTTGTAGGAAGAGAGCCTAAAACATAAGCCTTTGTATTAGAGACCATGTATAAGGCAGAACCTGCTCACAGAATCTGGCAAAAACAGGGCTAATATTGCAAAAATACACATTTTTAAGAAGTGCTAGTCAAAGTTTTTATGCAAACACATTCCAATATCAAGTGGTACCAAAGCATCCCGATATTAAAGATGGTACAAAAACATTCCCCAAGGATAACAGGAACACATTAACCCCTTCTAAAAGATAAGGTTAGGATGACAGTATGTCATAAAAATGTTTTAATTAAACCAACATGTACAAGATGATGGATGATAACTAGCCACATTGCGGGCAGTAACTAACTATGTCAGAGGGGCAGCACTAACTTGTTTGTATCGGGGTATAAAAATGTATCTCAGAGGGAGTATCTTTGTCTGCTCTAGAGAGGAACTAAAAGTCCTGCCGTTCACTGAGCTGGTCCATTGTTATGGGCATACATGTATTAGTGGTCCAATAAAGTCTGCGAAATACTAATACTGTGCTTCGTCGACAATAAACCTGGATGAGTGCCTTCGTCCCTTAACAGATCCTGTGATCATTGGGCGGTTCGCTTGAGGTCTGCCATGCCAGCTGTCTGCACAGGGCTGGGGCAGCACACAGAGGGAACACACACACGCATCCAAACATCTATCAACATCTAACCACAGCTAGTTGAGATTTCAAAAAACGTTTTCATCCTGAATCAGGACAAAAAGCCAAAACATTTCAGAATTTGTCACAGCACAGAATTTCAGAAAATAATCATTTAGGGTCAATCCAAACATTTTGTTTCAAGGGGCAGTCAGTCAGCTGGCTTCAGTTAGATTTGGAGAGGGCCCATTTGCATTTACTTCCACATAGAGGTTTTTAAAGGGGCAGTACAATGGAGTAACTCACGTTGCAAATGGAGGCATCAGAAACCAAATGTGCAAGCCTCTCAGTAAATTTCCCACATCACTTTCTGGCGTGCTTAATTTATGACAAGGTTCAAACGCCAAAGCAATGAGGTTTTGTTTTAGTAAAACAAAGGACAGTCCGGCCAGAGGTTCCCGAGCCAAAATACACAACTCGGTTAGGTCTGGGCTCAGCCGAGCCACATCTTGAGTATGAACCTGAGCAGCCTGCCAAACTTGCAAAAGAACAGTGTAAAATATGTTGCTGGGGAAAAAAAACCCAGGGAAGTTTATAAGGTCAGTGAGAAGTGGGTTCTTGAGAACATGTGGCCTCACAGATAGGAGCGCGCCTCTGAAGAGGAGTACATGTGCACTGAATAGCTAAAAAGGGACTGAAGGAGAGATTCAAAGACACTGAAAATAGATGAATGCTGAAAATTATGAGGAAACTTCTGCCTTGTCATGTGGGGAGGGCTGGAAGGAAATAGGGTGTAGCCAGCCTCTCTGATGTCAACCCCCGCCATTCCCCAGAAACCTAACAATGTATCTAGCTCCATGTACAGGCTTCTCATCACAGTAATATCTGAGCAGGAGCAGGACATGATCCCTTGAGCCTATGCTCAAGGCCTGACTGGTACGCTGCTGGCACCCCGCAGGGCGATTGGTCAGCTAGCTGGGAGCATGGCAGACGTAGGGCTAGCCTATGGGAATATGCTGTGCATGTGTGTCCGCTCCAGTGCTGGGGGACACCACTAGGGGGAGCACATGCTGCTCCTTTCTGGAAGCTGCACCCCCCTGGGAGTGGCCCTTGGAGGTGCTGGGGCTCGCGGACACCTTTCAGAGTCACCATGCCTCGCTTGCTCTGGGAGGGTGGGTCCTATTCCAGCAACAAACAGCCCTTTTCCAGCTGGCTCCACTGTGCCATGGGATGGGGCGGAGCCATGGCTAGTCCCCACCCTGCCCTACCTGTTTCAGGGCTGCAGAAGGCAGGTGCACAGCCCGGCGTATTCCTGTGCCCCACTGCAAGGACTGGGTCGCGTCAGGAATCAGGGCCTGCAGCTGAAGCTGGGACCAGCTAGTTGGCCTGCAGCTGAACACCCGGATTAGCCAGACCCCCTGATTGTCTGAGAGGCATCACCAGGCCTGCCCCTAAGCCCACCAGTGGCTGCTCAACACTTATGCCTGCAGCTGCGTTAACTCCTGTGCCTCTTGTCTTGTTCCCAGCCTTCTCCCAGTCCTCTGCTCTCCTGCTTGGTTCCTGACTCTGCCTCTGACCCTTGGTTCTTACTCCTGGGTCCTGGCTGGCTCTGACCCTCAGCACTGTTCCTGGCCTCGCACCACTACTGCTGCAACCACTAGGCATGACCGCCCATGCTTCGGTCCATGACAGGTAGCCTATGCTAGAGTATAAGAGGGTTCTTATTCCTTGTTACTGGGGGAAGGGTGTCATTGGCGTAACAATCGAGCACAGATTGACTGTGCAGATGTTTTCAGCTCTGCATTTTCAGATGCTAGCACCCATGACAGCTTTGCACACGAGGAAGAGTTTTTCCATTTCTAAAGGTTATTGTAACTATACAAGGCATTTTGAAGATTACAATCGGGGCCCCGTGGATTCTGTGATTCCTCAGCCATGGCACATGCTGCTGAATTTACCCATTGCAGTAGGACCGTGCTCCAGAATCGGAACTTTCATTTAAAAAAAAAAAACAAGTGTTTCTGACCCTTATGTTTGCAGCGATAACCTTGAAAATATGACCTGAGCGTAGTGCTTGCCAGAATCTGCAGAGAGCCTGAAGCCGTAGCTCTGCGTGGTGTGGAATGCTCCATTTATCTCAGTCAGGACCCGGTGGACTCTACGATTCTACATCCACAGAATTTGAATTTTCCCAGTATCCTCTGGGATTCAGCTGTCCCCTGGGATTCAGCATTTGTTCCTAAACGTCACCATTTTGCTGCAGCCAGGCATCTGAACTTTTTCTGTCTCCCTGCCTTGTGAGCATCTGCCGGCTGCTGTCTCTTGCTCTCCAGCTTTCCCCGGGAGTGGAGTTGACTGGCATGTAGTGCATGCTCCCTACACTGATCCGTGGAGCTGACTACAGCGGGTCAGGGAGCCCAGCTGGCAGCCAGGAAGCAGGGAAGCCAGTAGTGTAGGCTAGGCTACAGGAGAGCACCACAGCCAAGACCAGGGACCAAGCAAGATAAGCTACTGTAGCCGGCTACTACCGCCCCTCTTCTCTGGCATACAAGGGGTGAATGAGGCTCTTCCGAGCCAGGCCACCTGCATAACTTGGCAGGAGCGAAGGCCTGGGAAGCGGAGCTAGGTTGCCTACATCACACACCCTCAAAAAGAATGACTGTTAAAAAGAATCTTCAGCTAATTCTACGTTGGGGCTCTTCGGACAGCTTGTTAATGGATTAACCCAGGAACGTTGCCATGGAATTAAGGGGGTGTTGCCACCAAATTTGGTCTCAGATAGCTGTGGAGTTCTGATTAGGACAGACACTTCACGTACGTGCACCCAAATCTGCGTGTGCCCCTCACAGGCTTGTATTATAGTGGGATGTTCAAGAACGTTATTAGGAAGTGCGTTGCGACGTGCAAACTCCCAAGGAGTTTGGCCTCACTTTTTAAATTGGAACCTGTGTAAAAGCTGTGTGGTGGTTACTTTGTCACATATGTTCTCAGGCCTTGGCTACACTTACCCGCTAGTTCGGCGGCTGGCAATCGAACTTCTGGGTTCGACTTATCGCGTCTAGTCTGGACGCGATAAGTCGAACCCGGAAGTGCTCGCCGTCGACTGCGGTACTCCAGCTCGGCGAGAGGAGTACCGCGGAGTCGACGGGGGAGCCTGCCTGCCGAGTGTGGACCAAGGTAAGTTCGAACTAAGGTACTTCGAACTTCAGCTCCGTTATTCACGTAGCTGAAGTTGCGTACCTTAGTTCGAATTAGGGGGGTAGTGTAGACCTGGCCTCATAAACCTAAACTTGTTTGAAACTGGGAAGGTTGGTTGAACGTGGAATCCACTCAACGCAGATCCGTAGAAGCAAGGAAGGGATAGAAACCCTGCTGATCTGGGGCCTACACCAGCCTCTAGTCTAACTAACATGTGCTGGGAAGGAACTTACCTTGTGGTCAGGCTACCCCATTGCTGACTTTTTCCACCTTCCTCAGAAGCACTGTCAAAGACAGGATTCGGGGCTAGATGGACCATGGTTCTGATCCATTCTGGCAATGCCTATATGCCTAAATGCCACGATAAGGGCAGATCTTAACTTACTAATGCAAACAGATCTTTCTGCTGACAATGGCAGACGCCACACCGGCACCATCGCTTTAATATCCCTCATCCCAATGCAACGCTCCAACGACGAGCTCAGTAAATCTTCCCGGTAGGCTGGTTAAGTTTAAGTGCGTGGCGTGGGATGTGTTTGTGGGGGAAGCGTGAGATCATAGCTGTGCTTTTGTCAGTGAATTGAGCGTTTTCCCCTGGGAGGGGTGAGAGAACCCAAAGCTATTTGTGAGGTCACATATCCCTGGGTAGGTAACTTTCCCTTTCAAGAACGTTTTTAATGGGAAAGGCTCCATTCCAGAATATAGCAATCAGATCTTTTTCTTACCAACCCCCTTGGAGAATGGTAATTTTTTGGCTTCAGTTTCTCATCCTTTCATCAAAAATGACAGGATACTGGGCACTTATTGTTCTTCATTTTCTCCTAATTCTTCTTATTGGTTGATTGATGCAAGTGTAGATTTCAAATGGCTTTACTGGCTGCTGTCGAGGACATGTTTATTGCTTCCCCCCCCCCCCCCATCCCTTTGGCACTCATGATAATTTTATACAACAGTCAAGGTTATGATGGATCGTAGTGTATAATAAAGTGACACAGCGCAGCTCCATAGGACAGCCAGAGCCCAATCCTGCTCCCATTTACACATGGCCAATAAAGGCATTTAATTGGGGTTGCATAGGTGGAGAAGCTAGCCCCAGAGATTTGAGTTTGATGTCAGACAAGTGCCCAGGACCAGTTTTCAGCAAACACTGGAATCCTTACCACTGACAGCAGTGGAACTACTGCCTGAATCAGGACTTCAGGACTGGGCCGTACTGAAATGGGCCACATAATTATTGAGAATGATGTTTGTTCTGGCCGTTGTCCTTTTTCCCATTTGTGAACCTTGCCTGATTCCTACAAATGGAATTGTGAGTCACTAGTGCTCACTGAACTGCTTATGTGACCACATTTCAGGCAATGGGTGGGTTGCGGACTGTTCACTCTAATTTTTTTATCATCTGTTACATGTAGTGTGGGATTCGTCACCTGACTCTTGGTGTTATTGCCACTCCCTAATTAGGTGACTGAATCTTTTTATACAGGACGATGGTGAATAGGACTGAAGGGAGTGCTGGGGAAGAGTCAACATGGCTTTTGTAAAGGAAAATCATGCCTCACCAATCTATTAGAATTCTTTGAGGTTGTCAACAAATATGTGGACAAGGGTGATCCAGTGGTTATAGTGTACTTGGAGGTTTTCTGAAAGCTTTTAACAAGGTCCCTCACCAAAGGCTCTTAAGCAAACTAAGCAGTCATGGGATGAAAGCAAAGGTCCTCTCATGGATCAGTAACTGGTTAAAAGACAGGAAACAAAGGGTAGGAATAAATGGTCAGTTTTCACAGTGGAGAGAGGTAAATAGCAGGGTCCTCCAGGGATCTGTACTGGGACCAGTGCTGTTCAAAATATTAATAAATGATCTGGAAAATGAGGAAACAGTGAGATGACAAAGTTTGCAGACAATACAAAATTATTCAAGATAGTTAATTCCAAAGCAAACTGCAAAGAGTTACAAAGGGATCTCACAAAACTGGGCGATTGGGCAACAAAATGACTGATGAAATTCAGTGCTGATAAGTGCAAAGTAATGTACATTGGAAAACCTAATCCCAACTGTACATGAAAAATGATGGGATCTAAATTAGCTGTTACCACTCAAGAAAGAGATCTTGGAGTCAGGATGGCTAGTTCTCGGAAAACATCCGCTCTATGTGCAGCGGCAAAAGATAACAGAATGTTAGGAACCATTAGGAAAGGGATAGACGATAAAACAAAAAATATCATAATGCCACTATATAAATCCATGGTTTGCCCATACCTTGAATACTGCATGCAGTTCTGGTCACCCCATCTCAAATATATATATAAGAATTGGAAAAAGTACAGAGAAGAACAACAAAATATGATTAGAGGCTTGGAACAGCTTCCATGTGAGGGGAGATTAAAAAGATTGGGACTGTTCAGATTGGAAAAGAGACGACCAAGAGGAGATAAAATCATGACTGGTGTGGAGAAAGTGAAAAAGGAAGTGTTATTTACCCCTTCACATAACACAAGAACATTGGGGGTCACCCAATGAAATTAACAGGCTGCAGGTTTAAAACAAACAAAAGGAAGTACTTCACACAACGCACAGTCAACCTGTGGAACTCCTTGCCATGGGATGTTGTGAAGGCAAAAAGTATAACTGAGTTCAAAAAAAGAATGAGATAAGTTCGTGGAGGACAGGTCCATCAATGGCTATTAGCCAAGATGATCAGTGACACAACCCCATGATCTGCCTGTCCCTAACTTCTGACTGCCAGAAGCTAGGACTGGATGACAGGAGATGGATCACTTGAAATTCTCCTGTTCTGTTTATACCCTCCGAAGCATCTGGCACTGGCCACTGTCAGAAGACAGGATACTGGGATAGATGGACCATTAGTCTGACCCAGTATGGCCGTTCTTATGATCATTCATGCTAGTGGTGCTTTAGGGATTCTCAGACATTTTTGTGCATGCCTGACAGCTGTCTGGATACTCTCTGAGAATGGATATTAGGACTCCACAAACATCCAAATCCCAAACTCCTTGCTGGTATTTGCAAAATCATTCATGCATAAAGCAACATTTTTTCCCCCCAGAACTATTTTAATTTTTTTGTCAGAAAAGTGTTTGAAGTTTTGAGTTTTTGGGAAATTGTGATCAGCACTGATTTTTGTATATGCAGATGATGGGCAGACTGTGAGCAGACCATGCCTCTGCACAGAGGGGAAATGGATTTAAGGACTCGTAGCAGCACCCGCGGGGAGCAGCCTCCGCCAGGTTCCCACTCCCCCTCCGTCACAGGTGGCTGGGGATTTATCAGTTCAGTGATTTTAAGGCTGGAAGGGACCATGAGATCATCTAGACTGAACTCCTGCATATCACAGGCCATGAACCTCGCCCAGTTCCCTTGGACTGAGCCCAGGAACTCGTGTTTGGCTATAGCAGCTCTTCCAGAAAGACATCCAGTCTTGATCTGAAGACTTCACGAGAGGGCAAATCCAGCGCTTCCCTCGGGAGTTTGTACCAGCGGTTAGTTGTTCGCACTGGTAAAAAATTGTGCATCAGTTCTAGGCTTGGCAGAATTCAATTATTATTTTTTTGCAGCGTTGGCGATTAATAGCGATTTTAAGTATGTTCTCAATTTTTATTTTTACGGTTGCGGGAAATTAAGGCTGGGATAGGGAGTAGGGCTTTGGGAGTAGGGTTAGGGCAGTGCTGACAGTGGAGCAGAAGGGGTCTCCCTGCATTGCCACGGGGCTCAAGACACGGGAGCTCAAGGTGTGGGGAAGGCTGCAGCCATCACGGCTCAGCAGAGCAGAGACCCCGGCCAGGACTACAAGCAGGAGGACGAGCACCTGGACATGGGGTGGTGCTGAGCAGTTCTGGTGCAGGGAAAGCTCCTGCTCTCCTGGTTGGTGAGTGAGTGGGGCCGTGACAGCAGAGCTCCAGAGGCCCCCCTGCACTGCCAGGGGGCCAGCCACACCCAATTCCATTGGGACATTATTTTCCTCAATTTCAGCATGTCAGCTGAAATCAACGTGTGCCAGCATCCAGCAATTTAAACTGAATCCTGCCAAGTCCACTTATTTCTAATCTGAATTAGTCTGGCTTCTGCTTCCAGCAACTGGTTCACGGCGTCTCTATGTTTTTTGCTGCCCCAAGCATGGCAGGCAGGTGGCTTTCGGTGGCGCGCCTGCGGGTGGTCTGCTGGTCACGCGGATTCGGCGGCATGCCTGTGGGAGGTCTGCCGGTGCTGCGCCATCGATGTCCCTGCTGCCGAATTTCCACCGAAGCCGCGGGACTGGCGGCCCTCCCGCAGGCATGCCACCAAAAGCCGACTGCCTGCTGCCATCACAGTGACCGGTAGGCTGCCCCCTGCGGCTTGCCGTACCAGGCACGCGCTTGCTGCGCTGGTGCCTGGAGCCATCCCTGATGGTGCTTCAAGGCTCCTTGCCCTAATGTGCTGGCTAGTGCAGCCAGGGCAGCATGGAGGGGGAAGTAAAGTCTGACCGGTATAGCAGTGGCGCAGTTTACTGCTGGTGTCACAATTTCAGTTCCTTCTCTGCTCCTGGGGAAGTCCAGTTGTGCACTGTCCTTAGTCGGGGCTTGTGGCAAAACCCCGACTGAGCCCTGAGGGTCTGTCCGATCTCACCAAGGCTAGCACGCAACTTGCCAGACAGGGCTTAAGGATGAAAAATGCACCATGAGAATGTGGAAGTTCTGTCGTTCCGATGTACTGCAGCTCAAATGCTCCATTTCTGTTTTGACCAGTTGTGGGGTAATGTTTGTTTGTGTTGCACAAACTCCTGTATCCTGGGGAAGTAGGTTATACACCCTCGTGGCTACAAGCCTCCTTTTGTGAATACCCAACCACAGCATGGGCAAAGAGAAGAGCCGTCTGTCTGTCTTCTCCAAGCGAAAGGGAGTACGTTAGACTCAGATGGCAGCACGAAGTGGCAAAGGAGATTTTCTTGATCGCCTTCGCATTGTCTTCAATTTCAGTGGCATGCTCTACAGATCCAGAGATGTAAGAGCCTTTTTTAAAAAAAGAGTAACCTATGTTTCCATTCCACAGCACGCACATTATTAAAGCGAGCTGCTCAGACTTCGAGAGTGGGGGACGGAGGGACAGCAGTTCCTTTATGGACTCCCCCGACGTGTTTTCCCTGTGCAACATTCAGCACCCACTAAACACTTGCAGACAGACTAACACATCATAGCTAATATGTACGGAATAGACTAGACCTTCAGCTAGCAATAGTATATGGCAATAGTAATGGGGCGGAGGTGGTTTACACCTTGCCCCATTCATCTGTGCATTTGTTTCTAAAATGGCTTTTGAAGGCCCCCTTCGCCCCCCCCCCCCCAGCTTCCGAAGGGGGAAATACTCTAGAAAACACTTTTGAAATTTCCCTGTAAACCAAATCACTGCCAATGAGCCAAATGTTCAGTGCTAAAATTTCAATGGCTAATAAACCAGAAGAAATACCGATGGGTGTTGACTAGTTCCCTGCTCTGAAGGGTGTAGAAACAGACAGCCTCTGGAGTAGAACGCTAGCTGAAGAACAGCCTTATTTCAGACCGGACAGTACCTCCCTTCCCCAAACCCAGGAAACCTTAACAGCAGCAACTGCAAAGACACAGTGGGTGAAATCCTGACCCCACAGAAGTCAATGGCAAAATTCCCCTTGATTTCCACAGGGCCAGGATGTTACTCAGTAATTCTGTCACAGGGCTCTTGTTCAGGAGTTAATTCACTTGTTGTTTCCGCTGGATTCTTCTGCATCGGGTATTTTATTCCTGGCCATAGGTGTACTAAGGGCCTGATCCAAAGCTCATTGAAATCAATGGCAAGAAAGACACCTACTGGCTTCAATGGGCTTTAGATCAGGCCCAAAAGGACTTGCATTCAAGAGCAAAAGTGGGGGTTCAGTATAATCAAAATGGGGATCATAAACATTAGAGGTGGGGGAGAATTGCTAGGCCAGCTACCGGGTAAACTCTTCTCAGAGCCTGTAAGCTCCTTGGGGCAGGCACTGTCTCTGTTACATGTTTGTACAGTGCCTAGCGCGAGACAGCCCAGACTTTGAGGTGTTACCATAAAACACAGAGCCGTCATCGCCATTACCCTTTAGTCTGGCACATCTCAGGGGGCAGTGGAGAGAGGAAGATGGGCCCAGCGGTCAGGGCTGCCCAGAGGATTCAGGGGGCCCGGGGCAAAGCAATTTCTGGGGCCCCTTCCATTAAAAAAAGTTGCAATACTATAGAATACTATATTCTCATGGGGGGCCCCTGCAGGGCCTGGGGCAAATTGCCCCACTTGCCCCCCGCCTCTCCCGGGCGGCCCTGCCAGCGGTTAGGGTGCCAGCTTGCAGCTCAGACCCAGGTTCAATTCTCTGCTCCGCTGCAGGCTCCCTGCATGACGGCTGTATCTGCACTGTGAGAGGGGGTGGGACTCCCCGCTCAGATGCATGTCTTAGAGCTAGCAGGAGTATGAATAGTAGCATACCTCAGGCAGCAGCAGCCTGGCTTAGCCGGGGCAAGTGTAAACCCATCTTTAGAGGTGCCAGCCCTGCCTAATTTTCCATAATCCTCCCTATTTTTATATGTACTTACAATTTTACTAATCCCGGCTTAAATCTACTAATTTTCAAGCACACACAAATATATATATATGTGAGAGAGACAGAGAGACACACACACACTCACCACCACTGAGGCTCAACGAGCACAGCAAATAGTGCCCTGGCCGCACGGGGTGTTTTTCTCCACCACCCCTCTGGCACATGCACAGACTGCGTGGTGAGGTGAGCTGTGGTGATTTTGAATGTCTTGGGGCACACGGCTGGATTCCACACCCAAGCCACAGGCTGCCTGTGGCCCTCTAACTCCTGACTATGTGATTGTGCTCTAGATACCCAGAGCTCACCAGCAGGGGCCACACGGGGCAGTTAGAGCGCACCAGGCAGCCTGTGGCTTGGGCGGGGAATCCAGGGCCCCAACCCCCCCATGGACAATTGTTGCAGCTTGCCTCCTATCGGACCTCACTACACAGTCTGCATGGGAGGAGAAGCCAGAGGGGCAGGAGGAGGAGAGCAGGAATGCGACAGACAGGAGAGAAGTGGAGGATCATCCCCAGAAGAAGGTCCAGACTCAGGACTCTACATGGCATAGGAGGGCAGCTTTCCTAGGGCTGACCCTCCCTTTCACCCTCTTTGGGGTAGGTGGTCAGGGGGCCCAACCCTCCCCCTTAGCCATAAGACAGGGAGGGAAAGGGTGGTGGGAGAGTCCGGGTTTCCCTGAGGGAAGGCGGGGGAAGAGAGAGGTCTGCCAACCTCCCTAATTATTTTCATGAACATCTCTAAAAATCTGGGAGCCAGGGTGCTATCTGAACCCTGTGGGTAGGTACTTGGCATAGCTAAGATGGGCTGCTGCCGCCACCATGGCAATGCGATGGGTTCTACTCACGCTCATTGAGCTCCCACATGTGTGTCTACAAGACCTGGGACTGACCCTGCTAGCTCATCGGGTAGATAGAGAGACCCTCAGCCTTTATCTCATCTACGAGATCATAGAATATCAGGGTTGGAAGGGACCTCAAGAGGTCATCTAATCCAATCCCTTGCTTAAGGCAGGACCAATCCCCCAGACAGATTTTTACCCCAGATCCCTAAATGGCCCCCCTCAAGGATTGAACTCACAACGCTGGGTTTAGCAGGCCAATGCTCAAACCACCGAGCTATCCCTCCCCCCTGAAATGGGGCAATCGACAGCACTGTCCTACCTTGGGGGATGTGTCTGTGATGGGGTGACTATGATAACGGTTGTGAGGGGCTCAGATACCATAGCACTCAGGACTATATTCGTGATTCAGATAAGACCAAGCATGCCACTAGGAAAGCTCAAAAGTCCAGCTCTTGGGGTCATTTTAAATCACTGTACTTATAAAGGAGTCTGATTCTGGACTTTAAGCTAACCCCCGTGCCGCCTGGTGGTGGCCAGCTCGCTGCCAGCAGCACAAGGCGAGACCAACTGATCTAGTCCATCCCCCGGCTACATCCAAAGTGCCCATCCCAATCCCCCCTTCTACAGCACAGAGCTGCTTCCTCTGCCGAAGACGCCTCATTTACAGACAGCGGGACTGAGTCACAACTGTGCTGCTCGGGCGTATTACCCAGGCGCAAGGAAGGGCTATGGGAGAATGCGACCAGCTGAGGCACAGATTGGTGGTGTAAAGAAAGGAGCTGAGAGAGAGCAGAAGAAGAGCAAGGTCTCAATGCCTTCTGAAAACCCATCCTTTCTGGGATGAGAGAAGAGCCCTGCAGTCCTTTCAAATGCACTCCACTAACGGCCAGCAGGTTATCAAAAGATGTGCTAATAATAATAACAACCGGAAGAAGAGTGGAGCAAAATATTCTGAGTAGAATAGCACAGTGGATAAAATGCTGTATCTGAAGTCGTCTGAAAGATCAATTCCAGAAACATATTACGAGTCCCCAAATAAATATACAACAGCTTATAGGAAAATTAATGATCCATTTAGGCAGCTTTAGTGTTTTCTCTACACGGCTGTTAATAAAGAGGGTAATGAAGGGTATGAACACTTTTTATAATGTAAATGTAAAACAATTATCAGAGGAAGCTAGCTAGAGACTGAGAAAGAATTTATCGGGTTGACATTGAAATACTCTCCTTTCTCCTAAGTAATGCTAAAGCACCAGGAATGGATCAAGTGCATCAGAAACGTTGGCCCTGCTCTTATTGGAGACAATCAGTTATGTGCTACAAGAGATCCCAACCCAAAAAGGCAGAATCATAAATTCCTAGATTCAAAGGCCAAAAGGGACCGCTGTGATCATATAGCCTGACCTCCTGTATAACACAGGCCAGAGAAATTCCCCTAAATAAATTCTAGAGCAGACCTTTTAGAAAGGCCTCCAATCTTGATTTAAAACCAGTCAGTGATGGAGAATCCACAACCCGTAGTAAGTTGTTCCAACAGTAAATTATCGCTCACTGTTAAATATTTACACAGTATTTCCAGTTTAAAATTGTCTAGCTTCAACTTCAAGTCATTGGATCGTGTTATCCCTTTCTCTGCTAAATTGGAGAGCCCATCATTCAATATTTGTTCTCCATGTAGGCATGCGGTGGGGGGCCTCAACCCTGGAGCACCCCTGGGTGGCCTGACACAGCATCTCAGTTCCATCTCTCCCAGTTCGCTTTCAGTATGTCCAACGAGGCTTGGGTATATTGAACAGTGCCCCTTCAGGGGTCTAGTTTTTTTAACCCACAGATGGAACATTATGCCAACAGAGCTCCACCCCAGCATCTCTAGCTGGAGGGAGAAGGACTCTGAGTTAACCTTAGCCCATCAACCACACTCATTGGAGTCAGGAACTCTTGTCATCAGCTATGGAAGGGTCTCTCCTCTTCGGTCAATGTCCCCACGGGGGACAAACCATGACGACCCTTCCCTGGAACATCATATAATTCCTCTGATCTGGGGCTCCTGCTGCTCCCTGGTGAAGTCTTTCTGTCGGGACCAGGTTCCGCTGAGACATGGCATTCGTGGCGCCTCCCTTTGGAGCCTTTCCCATCTAGGAGCGCTTTTCCTTAGCTTCCTTACTTGGTTAGCCCCCTCACCAGCTCCCATGAGAAGCCCTCCCCTGGGGCGCTTTCTTTTGGCATCCTAGAGACTGTTCCTCTCGCCCAGAGTTTCGGTTCTCCAGCCTGGGACTCGCTTCCTTTTATCATGCCCGGGTGCTTCCCTGCCTCAGGAACTGCCTCCCAGGCAGTTGATTAGTTCCAGGCGAAACAGAGTTGCCTCGTTCCCACTTGTGGAGCCTCTCAGAAGTAGACTAAGCCCTGACCCTTTCAGAGGGCCAGCCACCCTTTGACAAGGTACTCATAGACTGTGATCAAGCCTCCCCTTAACCTTCTCTTTGTTAACCAGAATAGTTTGAGCTCCTTCAGTCGGTCACTATAAGGCAGGTTTTCTAATCCCATAATCATTCTGGTGTCTCCTCTCTCAACCTCTCCAATTTATCTACTTCCTTCTTGAACAGTGGGCATCAGATCTGAACAGTCTTCCAGCCGCAGTCACACCAGTATCAAATACAGAGGTAAAATAACCTTTCTAATCCTACTCCTGATTCCCTTGTTCATGCATCCCAGGATGACATTAACCCTTTTGGCCACACAGTCCCTCTGGGAGCTCATATTCAGCTGATTATCCACCATGGCCCCCAAATCTTTTTCAGAGTCCCTGCTTCCCAGGATAGAGTCCTCCATCCTGTAAGTATGGCCTACACTCTTTGTTCCTAGATGGATACGTTTATATTTAGCCATATTAAAATGCACATTGCATAATGCTTGAGCCCAGGTGTAGCAGGGTGGCTACCCTGCTCCTGCCTGAGGGGTTTAAAACAGCCCTGGCAGAGGGCTGGGGCAAAGGGAAAAGCTACTGGGCTGATTGGGGAAGTAGCCACAGCTGGGCCATGCCCCAATCAGGCCCCAGGTGGCCTGTATAAGAAGGCTGGGAGTCAGGAGCCCAACAGTCTCTCTCTGCCTTCAGAGAGAGAAGGGCCTGGCTGCAGGGAACTAGACAGAGTACCTGGGTGGAGCAGGGCTGGGGAGCTCCAGCCTGGATAGCCCCAGGCTGTGGCCTAGTATTAGGCCAAGAGGTACTGGGGGTTGCAGAGGGCAGCCCAGGGCTAGGCCAAGGCAGCAGGTCCAAACCTTCCTTGCCAGTGATGAGTGGCCTATACTGCAGTCTGCCCCAGGGAGCGGGGGCTAGTTGGTGACTGGCAGTGGCCTAGTGCTGAGCAAGGTAGGGATAGTGGGTGGGGGTTCCCCTGGGAGGGGAGACCTAGCGTGTGGGTACTGCCAGGGGGCAGCACCCAGAGCAAGGGGCACCGGGGTCCTGGGAGGGACACGGGGCTGAGAAGGAGAGAATGAGTTGGATCACCGGCCTGCAGAGGGTGCTCCAGAGGCTGGTGAGCTAATTCCCTGGATGACCAGCAGGAGGTGCTGCAGGGGTGAGTCCAGACCCTCTACACCAGGTTACCAAGCGATCCAGATAGGACAAGTCACTGATACAGAGCTCTTTATTATTTACCACTACCCAATTTTTGTGTCATCCTCAAACTTTTATCAGTGATGATTTTATGTTTTCTTCCAGGTAATTAATAAAAATGCTAAATAGTGTAGGGCCAAGATGCAGTCCCTGCATAGGGTGACCAGATGTCCCGATTTTATAGGGGCAGTCCCAATATTTGAGGCTCTTTTGTGCCTATTACCCCTCACCCCCATCCTGATTTTTCACACTTTCTATCTGGTCACTCTATCCCTGCGGGACCCCACTGGAAATGCACCCGCTCAATGATGATTTCCTGTTTATGTTACATTTTGTGACCTAAGAGTTAGTCAACTTTGAATCCGTTTAAAGTGTGCTATGTGAATTTTTTATCAGAGAAAGGTTGAGTGGAAAAACAGGAGGGAAGTGTGTTGGCCAAGGTCACACACAGCTGGGAAATAGAATCCACCTAGCCACTAGACCACACAGCCTGTCAATCAACTTTGTCATTTATAGATTCATAGATTTCAAGTTACAGAGAATCCACATCCTTTTTAAGGGCTTCTATCATTGTTTTTCCAAACCTCATAAGTACAGCTGATCAAAATTTGTCATTCAAAATTTTTTTGGATGACAAATTACCTTTTTTACAAACCAAAAGCTTTCATGAAATGCTTTCATTTTTCTGGCAAAATTTTCCATTTTTGTATTGAAACTGAAATTTTGGGTTTTTTTTATTTTTTTTTATTCTTCTTCCTCCTTTTTTTTCTCCTGTTCTTATTTTACTCTTTTCTGCTGAATGTAATAGAATGAATGACAGCCAGGGTTTGGGGTTTTTCATTTTTCTTTTTTAGTTTTGCTGTTATGTAACTTTTCAAAAACATTCTCCATTTTGGAAAACTTCCTGTGTGCGCGATGGGGTGTCCCATCCCCCCCCCCAGGACTGGAAGGGGATAAGAGGCCAGGTAGGCCTATTAACTCCACAGGCTGCACCTGTAAGGAGATTCAGGGAGCAGGAAATTGACTGCAAGCAGGCTCAGCTGGGCAGGAACAGGCGGGGCCTGTTAACCTAGGAAGCTGGCAACAGACAGGGGCTGCTGCTGGGAAGGGGCAGTCACTCCCTGGGAAAAGGGAGGAGGGTTTGGAGCTGGTGCGCCCGGGGGAACCCGGTGTGGTAAGAAGCAGTCGAGGGGAGGAGCAGTGAGGGCTGGGAGAGTAAAGCCCAGAACTACTGGGTTGAGGGTCCCTGGACTGGAACCCAGAGTAGAGGATGGGCCTGGTTCTCCTACCAGCCACTGAAGGAGTGGCACCTGAGGCAGCGAATGGGAAGACTGTCTGGGACTGCTGAGGGAAAGACTTTGCTATACCCTGGAAGGGGGGAATGCTGAGTGACCCGGCTGGAGGGCTGAGCCATGAAGAGGAGGCTGTGGTTCCTGGAGTGAGGGGCACAGAGCAGAGAGACAGAGTCACGGTGTGTGACTGTGGAAATGGGTGTGACCCCCCCAGAGTGGCCAGGAGGAGGCGCCAGACTAGCGGTGAGTGGTGCACCCCATGACAGAGTGGTAAAAGGAAAAATGAAAAGCAAGTTTAATAAAAACATTGGGGGGAGGGTTGGATAATGTTCATTCTATTTTATTGGGGGGGAGGGGAGGAAAACACTGAACTTTTGAAAATATCAACATTTTTCAAAATATATTTTCTGAAAAAAATTAAAAAGCAAAAATCTTTGCTCCATTTCAAACCCTGGGAAATGATTGCAACCTTTGGAAGTTTTTCCTAGAGTAGTTTTTCCATATTCCAGCCATCTCCACTCTCACAAGGACGATAAACTCTGAAGGTCTTTCATACAAGCAGTCGTATTAAATCCATACAAATGACATTTCATTCCCATTCCCAGCAAACTACTACCACTTTTCCTCTTTAACAGCACATCTGTGCCATGCATCGCTCCTCGTTGATCCTATGTACACAAGGGAGGAGCAGTTGGGTCAGGGACAAGCCATGATATCAATGTCTATAGTGATAAATGAAGATGATGGTGCATAAGGATTGTTTTCACATTAGCCAGACTAAGGACAACATCCCCGCACAGAGTAGACCTCTGTCTCCAGTGAGTGGCCCTCTAATGAGACGTGCTGGGTTCCCTCTATGCTCAGAGCTTCCGCTGATAATAGCGAGAAGGCCGTGCACGTAGAGAAAACAGAATATCAGCTAGAAAGCAGGTTGCGGCATGGGGCTGGAAAACAAACACCCACCCCACGATGGTATTCTAGCATCTACTAGCCTATGACAGCTCTCTCTTCTTGGGTGCCATTGGTCACTCCTGGGTTCTGTAAGAGGTGCCGGGATTGGTGGGCAGCCTGTAGGAAGCCACCCATAAAAGATGATGGACCTCTGTAAGAGGGTGGTCTTCCCCTTTAAGGGCGAAGAGGGCTTGGGCCATTCAGCCATCCCCCACAGAGAGGGGCAGAAGATAGTGTTTAATTTTGTTTGTTGTTTGGCGCTCTCCTGAGGGGCCCCAGGGAGAAGCCCTGGGACCTACTCTTCTTTCACAGAGTAGAACTTACCCAGATTGCAGTTTCTGAGTTGGAAGGATTTTGCTGTTGGCCCAGGATTGCTGGGCAATGGGACTTGGTAGAGGCCAGCTGGGAGAAGCCAGCTTGGGGCCTGACCAGTTACAGCTGGGCTTGAATATGCCAGAAGGGGTGGAACTCACTAACATGGGATGGCCAGAGGGCCAAGTTGCCTCTACAAAAGGAATTGACTGAAGAACATAAAAAAGGGAAATCGAGGCAGCGTGCCACAATGTTGGGACTTGCCACCAGGGGACACTATGGGATGGGGTGTAGTGTGACAGCCTCTGTCAGTCTGAGCTCTTATATCCGAGCTCCTCTATGCCACCGGAGTGGGTCTGTGCAGCTGTCCATAAATTATGTAACACATCTGTTGGTGATTTTTTCCAGACCCACCCACCCCTTGTGACACTGAAGCAAACACGCCCACCTGCCTCCAAGGCATGACATAATTTATGGACAGCCCTGGAGAGGTGATGGCAGCCTGCTTCGACACGAGCCCAGCACATGCAGCACTGTTCAGGCAGTAGGGCTCAGTGGCACTCCAGAGGTGTCATACTGGTGAAGCAGTCAGCGAGTCTACTGCACGGACTTCCCTGCCTCGGAGAGACCCTGCAGGTCCCTGATTTAGGAGTATGGGAAATGAGATCAGTGGCCTGGAGAGCCTCTTTTCTCTGACAGTGGTCAGGACCAGCTTCTTCAAGGAAGCACAATCTTATTCCATTTCACACTTCCCCCTGGCTCGTCACAGTCCCTTACATGCATTTACACAGCAATCGGTGAGAGTAAGCAGGTCTAAGGGAGTGTAATGGGCCAGAGCATGGCCCCGTTCCATGAGTTTTGATCCTTTCCATCAGCACAAAACAGTCAGAAAACCAGCTAACCATCTCGTGGGGCGATTCCCCCACTGGTGTAGAACTGCCAGAGCTATGCCCCACCAGTCCCAAAACAGGGACATGTCAGGGATCTGGACAGGAAGGGGGTGTGGCTGGAATATCGCTGCTTTCTGGCAATCACGAGCTGCCAGAACAGCCCACTGGAATTGTTGGCAGCTGGGTACACACTAGAGCAGCCCCAAAGCGACTCTAAGTTGTGCCAGAGTCTAAACATCCACTGGGCTGGCCCCACAAACAGATAAAAGTGGTGTAAACCCACCTTTACCCTCCCGGTGGGTCCTGCACCCTCCCCAAGGATTGGGCCTACCGAGTGTAGGTTACATCCCTTTACAGATGAACTCTGAATTTGGCCCACAGTCTGAAGTATGAGACTGAACAGGAAAAAAGAAACACCATGGTATGGAGAAGTCAGAGCTGGAAGGAGAGAAAATTAATGGGTTAAAGTGATGGAGGAAGATACAAACCATGAAGAGACAACTTTTAGGTTACCAACTTTTATCTAATTTATGCTCCTGTATTTCAGAGCAGTTCCTGGCACACAGCCTATAGCTAACAGATGTCCTGTATCAGCCTATATCCCTGGCAGCCTGTGTAAGTTAGGAGATGAGGGATGGGATGGTTATTTTGAGCATTTGTGTTAATATTGCTGACAGCTCTGGATTCTATAGTCAAATAACTGCCCTTATGGAAAAGAGGACTTCATAGGGATGGAATTGGTAGAATGCTTGTGAAATTTAACAGGGTTTCTATAGAAGTTGCTCTAAAAAGCTCTACAAATTTAATAGAAAGTGGAGACCTTTTTCCAGGTCTTTTGACTCATGCCATGGGATTCTAAAACAGGGATGTGATTTTTTTTTTTTAAACTGGTTTCAATATGATGGTTCAAAAACCTTAAGCAAGGTAACTTTTAATGATAGAAAGTCAGAAAGGTTCAAATTGGAAATAAGACACAAATTTTTACCAGCAAGGGTTGTTACCCAGTGGAACAGATTCCCAAGGGATGTGGTGGGAATCAAATGGAGTCTTTGTATCCTTCCAGACTTCATTGAATCTAGTTCAACCACAAAATGTTGGACTAGCTGGTAGAATTATTGGGTGAGGGTCTCCGGCCTCTCTTGCACAGGTCAGACTAGATTGGAGTAGTAGATTATTTTTTGTTGAGGTCCAGATTTCTTGGTCAAGGTCCGGACTCCAGAGAAACACTTTTTGCCTGACAAGTGCACCTGGTCAATGAACACATACAATGGTGTGTATTATACCCAGGGCCTATTGCAGGGGTAGTCAATAAGTGGACTGCCAGCCAAATCCAGACTGCTAGAGGCTTTTGACCGGACCACAAAACTCTGGGGGACTATAGGCAGTTAGTGTGGGTGGAGCTAGTGTGGGCAGAGGAATGACTGGCTGCATGCTGGCAGGCTTGGGGGAGCTGGTGCCTGGGCTGATATGTAACTTGAGGGGGAGAGCGGTACCTTCCCTAAATGGAGCCCCAACCCTGTGGGACTGACAGCAGGAGCCCCGGCAGATGCCCAGGGCTGAGTCCTGGCATGCCTCCCATGGGACTGAAACCCCGAGTCCCGGCATGCTTCCCACGGTCTGCTGAAAAGCCTCTCATGGTCCGGATTTGGACTGTGGGTCGCCTATTGACTACCCCTGGCTTAGATCATCGTACTGGTCCATACTAGTCTTAAAGTCTATGACTCTGTTAGTGTTTTCTACCAAACTCTCTCAAACCTTTCCATCAGGGTGGGAAATCAGACAGACTAACCTCCAATTCATCTGAAGGCACATGCAGCCTTGGGGTGGATGAGGGCCTGCTGTCTCTAAAGCCCTGAGTTTGTTGGAAATTTCTCTTGCAAAAATACTCCATGGTTGGCAACTCTCCCCAAGTTCCCACCCCCCAAACATCTGGGCCGCACTTTCCCTGCGGCAGAGGAGCCTGCCCCAGATGAGTCAGTTGGGTTTTTAGAGAGGCCAGGGACAATCTGGCTAAGTTGCCACAAAACTGTCAAGGGCTCAAACCTGCAAACCCTGACTCCCACAAACAGCGTGACTTCAGTGGCACTGGGGGCTGCCCACACCAGACGGAAGCTGAAGGAGCAGGTCCAACCTTCATAGTTCATCCTACAGCCAGGACCAGCTCCAGGGTTTTTGCCGCCCCAAGCGGCGGGGGGCGGGGAAAAGCCGCTATCGCAATTGTGATCGGCAGCAGCTCCACCGTGCCGCTTTCTTCTTCAGCGGGAATTCGGCGGCAGGTGCTTCCCTCTGAGAAGGACCCGATGCCGAATTGCTGCCGAAGAGCCTGACGTGCCGCCCCTTCCCCTTGGCCGCCCCAAGCACCTGCTTGTTGGGCTGGTGCCTGGAGCCGGCCCTGCCTACAGCAGAAGCAGCCTTGCTTCGACTATGTCTGCTTAGACCAGGTCAGCCCCTATGGAAAAATCCTATGCAAACAAATAGGGAATGATAACTGCTCTGTAGAATTCTTACAATAGCCGATGGAAATTAATAGAGAATGCTATCTCTGCGATAAAATTCTAGAGGGTGGCTTAGCACCTCTATTAAAAAGATAGCCATGGTCTGTCCAGTGGAACAGGTTTGTAGAGTAATTTCCAAAGAATCCTGTGTAATTTCTATAGACAGTCAAGGTTTCAACCCTGCTGGATTTGACAGGATTTTTCCTTAAAGATCTTTTTTTCTTTTTTGTAATGCACCTAAAAAAAAAAATCCCCCCTCTCTTTTAGAGAAACATAAAACTTCTTGACATTTAATTATTCTGCAGTAAAATTATTGTGACGTGCCAAGAAATATGTGACATTAAAACTGTCCCCGGCTTTGGCATCATTTGTGGCATCATTTTAGGCCAAGCATTATTGATAGAAAATTTGCTCGCGTCTCCAGGCTCTAGTGCTTTGCTTTCGTTGCTGAAGCGATGTCAGATAAATAGGTATAACAGGTTGCCAACGGTAAGCCAACCTTTTGCAGTGACTCTTGGGTGCCCGGGAAAATGTTTTCTTCCTTTGACTCATTGTAAATCTCCTTCCTTTGGCTCACTGTAAATCAACAGATAGAGGAATGATGAATCCATCTTGGCTGGTTTAATGGTGCTTGAGAACTGGAAATACCTTGGCATCTTTGTCAAAGAGGAGATCAGTAGCCAAAGAATACAAGACTTTCTGTGTGTTATTTACAGAGTTCTGAACTGCATTGGGAACGGTATCCCTAATACCACAGTCAGAGAACATGGGTGTATTTCAATGCTACTTTGGTATCTGGAAATAGAGCTCTAAATAGTTTTCCAAGATGATGTGCCTCTGCTACAGAACTATTACAGTTCTCCCTCACAAAAAAAAGTCTGAAGGGTGTTATTATCCAGATCACTTCATTAATTAATCCTTCTGGGGTGGGGGGGGGGAAATACATATTTAATTACAGTTAGTCAAAATAGGGACAATTTATTATAGGGTGACTAGATGTCTCTATTTAATAGGGACAGTCCTGATATTTGGGGCATTTTCTTCAATAGGCGCCAATTAGCCCCCACCCCCTGTCCCGATTTTTCACACTTGCTGTCTGGTCACCCTAATTAGGAAACTGTAGCTCTGTTTTTTGGTTGCAATTCTGCAAATCGTCCAGAAGAGGAAAGACTTTTACCAACTTGTTTGTTACTTGAAATTGTTCAACAAATAGTTAATGAAAGTAAATGTTTGCTAATTGCCTGTACCAAATAGCCATTTGGTTAGTCAAAACTTGGCATGTGCTGTTGGAGCTGAGTGATTGGCTACGTACGTCCAGTGGTATGATTTCTCATCCCTAACCGGCTTCCACCCACAAGGCGTTTGCATTCCATTTTACTACTTGAGTGAACAAATCTTGGACAGACCTAGAATCTGCTTTTGCTAACATTGGTATGAATGAAACTTTGCTCATGTGAATCTTCATGAAAAATGTAGGGTGTGCACAGAATCAAAACCTGACTCAGAATTGATACATATGTGGATGAATTTTCTCTTTGCTATTTGCACAACTCTATAATCATATTACTTTATGTGAGAGGTGACCTACAGGTGTGCCCATGGGGCAAGGCGCCCACAATTGCTGAGTTCTAATCCTGCCTCTGCCTTCACTCACTGTGTGGCATTCAGAAAGCCACATAAAACCTCAGTCTTCCCATCTGTAAACTGGGTGTGTTGCAGAGTGGACTGGGACCTTTAAGTGGGAACTGGGCCAACACATCTGTGCTTCATTAACAGCCTCTGGATGGGGCCTGATGGAGGCGGGCCACTCTCTATAAAGAACCAGAGGGAAACAGGAAGCAGACAGTGGAGGATATGACACACTGAAGGTGCACAGAGTTGGAAGTCTCCTGTAGGACTGGGGGATAAGACTCTGGCAACGGAGGGCTGTGAGTGGCCTGCCAAAAGCTAGGGAGGACAGCAGGCAGGAAGGCTTGGGAATGGTCCAGATGAAAGGAGGTGTTGGAGCCTTTCCTGGAGGAAGAAGAGGAGTCCTGGGACTGTGTGTGTTTAATTATAATATAAATAAATTGGAGCCAGAAGGGGAATGGTAGAGTTTAAGGAGTCCTGAAAAGGGGAAACTGAGGCAGGGCTATTGCAGAGTGACCCCAGGCCATGGGGGCAGAGGGGTGTCAGGAGCCAGTGTACTCGGATACGTGATGTAACAATACTTATTTACCTGCTGCACAGGGTATGTTGTTAGTATTCAGAACTAGGCCCTAGCTTTGTCATTCATAACTGATTGATTAAAGGATTAGAAATCATGCCTTACAGTGGTAGACTCAAGGAGCTCAGTCTGTTTAGCTTAACAAAGAGAAGGTTAAGGGGTGACTTGACTATAGGCTGTAAATATCTACCTGGGGAACAAATACCTAATAACTTTTCTTCACTCTAGCAGAGAAAGCTATAACATGATCCAATGGGCTGGAAGTTGAAGCCAGACCAAGTCAGACTGGAAATAAGGGGTATATCTTTAATCACTAGAACAATTTACCAGGGAAGAACAGACCTTTCCGGGAGCCAGCACTGGACTGAAGGCCTGGACTTACTCCCCACAGAACAGGTGCACCTGTGCATACTTCCCCTCGGGGGAGCCCTGCCCACATGTTTCATCCCTCGCCTGGAGGGAGCAGCACAGAGCAAGAGGATAATTCCGTCTTCACATGCATTAGGAGCCTGATTTCAAACCCTGAGGAGCAAGTGTCCCAGTTACAGGGCTTGCTGCACCTGTGTCCCCTGCCTAGTCTCTCTTTTGTACACCAAACTCAAGTCTTGGGCCTCTTGCCCTTACTTGTCTCAGGGTAAGGGAATCATGGGATTCGTCCACTCTTAGACTAGGTTCTGGCTGCAATCCCCTGTATCTGTCAACGGTTTAGCTCTGTGCAAGTCCAGCTGGATACCTGTTTCTTCACAATGGGAGCCCATGACCAGTGATAGCAACCAAAAGGAGCGGTTTCAAATCAAGCCTTGTGGCTAGAGCACTGGACTGGACCCCAGGAGACTGGGATTATGTTCCTGGCCAGTCACTTCCCCTCTCTGTGCCTCAGTTTCACAATCAGTAAAATGGGGATCACAATAGTTACCTCCATGGAAGTGCTTGGAGATCTAGGGATGGAAAGTGCTGTATTAGAGCTAGGTATTATTATCTGCAAGTGGAACAAAGCATTCAAGAACAAATGACATTAAAACACCAAACCAGCTGTACATGTGTCTTGTCTTATAGCACAATAACAACTTAGGCCTAGCTTCTCCAGACCTCCTCAGTGAGGCCCTGTAACTGGTCTGCCTGTTCCTGCCCTCCACAAAAGACTTTCCTTTAAAATCAGCAATCTTTGTTACTCAGCTGATAGATTGCTCAAGATGGGTCACCTTTCTCCCTGCCTGATCAACCCCTAGAGACAAATACTAAACCAAAATACGGAAAACTTCATCCCAATAACCAGGCCAACATACAGTAGTAACATTACAGGACTCTCCATCTGTCCCATAGATAGAGGAGTGTCAATGGGGGTTGATCTCTCTGCTAAAATTCTCTGAAAAATTAGAGCCTCAGTTTAACCTCTGGTCTGGTGAAAACAAAAATTGTGACCACAAATAATTGTACCTGCCAAGAATTGTGGGTAACACACTGCCATCCACTGTAATGGGTTACACTATTGCTGTTCCATGTGGCACAAGGCTGCCAAATACCTATACAATGTTATGGGAAACAATGTTTGTTGTAGGTTGTGATGTGGTGTAAATCTCACACTGGATGGAAAGGGTTAAGAGGAGCTGGCAAGCTCAATTGGTGCACCCCAGGAAGATAGGCCAGGACCAATTTAGGATGAGACCCAGCTGGGGCAGAGCCAGGTGGGTGTTATAAAGGATAGGTGTGATGGGGTGCACTAGGCTCACAGGCCCCTGGCTGGGGGCTTCATGGTCCTACCACACCTCACCCCAGGAAAGTGTACATGAGGTGAGTCCTCCAGGCTGCCTAGAGTGGCTGCAGAGAAGCAGCCAATCAGAGCGGCTGCAGGGAGCAGCCAATCAGAGCCCAGCAGGCTCCTGTAAAAGGAGCTGTGACGGTTCAGTTGCTGGCTAGAGCTGGGGCAGGGCTGTTCCCCACTGGCCACAGGTGGGGTGGCTGAAGCCCTGAGAGAGGGAGTTTAAGTAGGCCCAGGGAAGGGGCCACATTTGTGAACTTTGATACCCCGGAAGTGGAATGAACTGAGCTAAAGGACTGACTCAGCTGGAGAGCTGGGGCAGTAGGTGAAGGGTGTCTAGGGAGGAAGCCCTGGGGGCGCTGCTCCATTCCAGGCCGTGGACAGTGGCAAAGCTAGCCCAGAAAAGAGGGCTGAGAATTGAGCCGAGGGAGAGCTACAGAAGGGGATACCAATAAGGGCTCTGGGATAGGCCCTGTTGGACTTGTACCCGGAAGGGGTTTGTGGTGTTTCACATACAGACTCTATGTGACTTGGCCGGAGGGCTGAGTCACTGAAGATCTACTGCAAATTGAGAAGAATGCAAGCCTGTGCATCCTCGACCACGGGTCACTCACGAGAGGTGAGCAGACCTCCTTACACAGGGCTTCTGAGCAGATTGAGGCCTCGAATCCTTTCCTCAGAAGTAGCTCTGGTGGAAGGTCAGGAGAGACAAACATGGCACAGCCACCAGGGTGGAGCAAGCTCCAGTGGGGAGCCCTGCCAAAAGGGCAGGGTCTGGATTTGTAAGGAGTGAGCCCTGGGAGGGTGTAACTGAGGAATGGAGCAGGCAAAACTGAAGAGGGACATTAGGTCAAACCTGAGGAGAGCAGAAATTGATTTTTTTTTTTCAGTAGAAATTTATTGGGGAATTCTAGGAGAGCCCTGTGGGCCCTAGCTCTGAAAGAAGGGTGAAGACAGAGAGGCCTGGGAGGATAGAGGGGTCATGGCACCTGAGAAGAATGCAGATACATAGTGGGTCCAGGAAGGGGCTGTAGGAGAGGCCTGCTGACAGGCTGAGGGAGGAAGAAGCCCAGGGAGGTAGAAGGCCATGGATCTGAATAAACAGAACTTGCCTCCTCATTGCCCAGCCCATGAGTTGGAACTCAGAGGAGAGGGAGGGCCTGGATACCCCTACTAGTCATGGGGGCAGGGAAGTGACATGAAATCCCCTGGTATAAGTGGATAAGGACTCTTCAAAGCCCTGGGATGCGAAGGTGCAAGGACCACAGTGCCCAGAGTTGGGCCCAAAAATGTGATGTAACAACATTGGACTTGTGTGTGTTGGACTCTCTCCTGTCCCAAAGGGAGGCTGGAAGGTCAGGTCATGAGAAGAAGCAGGCTACTGCAGGGCTAGAGTGGCTGTGGGCAGGGCCTGCCAGCAAAGGAGAGCCTACTATGCCACAGCCAACCATGCACCACCGCTGAGTCCGCCCTCCTTCAGGGGTATCTGCATGAGGTGTGAAATTGCCCACAAAGTGAGGAGCCAGGTGTAGGCCGCTGTGAAAATCGTGCCTTTGGGATGTCGACGTGCTGCTAATTGCTCTTGCAATCACAGGGACAGGTAAATGTCTACAGAATTAGAGGCCATCTCTAAAAACCCGACCTTTCTCATCCTCAGGCTCTCAAGATCTTTTTATATATTTCCCTCAATTCTGTATACCTGGGTATTATAACTGGAAAAAACCAAAAGGTGAATGTCAATAGATGGACAAGCTGTTGCACTGTCCTGTTGCATTTTACACAAATCATGTAATCAGAGATTCTATGTCTGAGACAAAACTGAGCTTAATGGAACGATGGGGCAGAGTTAAGGCTGCTTTGGTGCTAGTCACTGAGAATTCCTCTATTTACTGGTTACTGACTGAACTGGGGGTAAGTTTGGTGTCCGAACTGGCTGAGCTTATGATTTCCACAGGTTTGGATTTGTGAGTGCGTTTACCCGTTTGAATAATGGCACATCATCTCCTCTAGCACCCTGCCCTGTAATGAGAGAAGTGCAGGTCTTCGTCTTTCTCTCTAATGGGTGGGTGACATAAGATGTTTGAGTCTGCTGCTACTCTCAACTCATGGGCTTTTTCTGTCCACTCAGGTGACAGAGGTTCCTGCTTTAGCTTTTTAGGTCCAACGTTCAAATTCCACAGGCAACCCACCAGGGTTTTGGTTTGCACTTGGACCTAGAAATGGGAGTAGCGGAGAGGAGTCTAAAGCTATGCATATGCTGCGTACCACAAGGGAGCAGAGAAGGAGAACACAGGAACAAGCAGCTAAAAATAATGGGTGAAAACTCAATGCCTACTCAAACCAGAGTGTCCCCTCAGTGTTGTCATCCACCACTGTTGGGGTGATGGTGGTGAGGAAACATCTGTGTGCCAATGCTTAGGGCGCGTCACAGTTTGCTGAATGCTTTATGTTCAGAAATCCTCCTGATTGCCAAGGAAGGGGCTCTAGGAACTCCCAGACCAGGAGCTGCTCCTTGAGAGCAGGGGCCAGGATTTACTGGGCACAGCTGAGACAAGGGTCGCAACGGTCCTCTTTGCCGCTTCCTTTTCCTGGGGCTGATTCTGTGCTAGCCCTGGAGTACTTTGGAGCAGCCCTGGTGTAATGGCTGCCTATGGGCCATTCCACCCTTTGGGGATTGCTAGAGAGTAGTAGTACTCCTGTCCCATCCCCCTCTAGCCTTCTAGCGACATGCCCCCTGCACTGGGAGCTGCAGGGGCAGGTGGTGCAGAAGTTGGCTACTCTGTGCTTGGGACTCCTCAGCTGGGGAGAGGCATCTGCTTTCTGGCTCCTTTGTTCTGTCTGGGTGGGGCAAAGGGGCTGGACCCTAGCAGGGGAGCTAGGCCTAAGCAGTTGGGCACCGGTACAGGGAACTTTGTAACATGCAGTATTACGTTTCAACAACTGAGAAGGCTTTTAAAATATCACCATGCCCCAGAGACGCGTTCCCGGATGCCAGCAAGCCTGGCCGAGGGCAGTGCAGTCCCTCGGGCACTGCCATTCAGCTGCTCGCACCGGGAGCCTCACTTGTGGCTTGGCAACATCTCGCAAGCAGCGGCAGGTTGTGCACGGGATCTCACGCCATGACTGCTTTGGTACTCTTGGGCAGCACAGCTAGATGCTGTCTAAGAAATGAAATAAAAACTAATGATGGAGGGCACTTAACTTCTCAAGAGTCCCAGCAACATACTTCAAAAACCACACCGCCCACCTGCCCTTGGGACACGGCTGTTTTCTAAGAGCAGGGTTTGCAGAAGTACTCCAGACTGCCTGGCAATGCTCCCATTGAAATCAACAGCAAATTCCCACGGACTTCAATGGGAGCAGTTAGGGCAATGCTGAGAGATTCTAAAAAGCCCACCCTAAGTTTCCTCTGGTCTTGGGTGGAGGTTCATCAGCTCATCAGGCTTGTCAGTGGAGACTAAAATTAGAATCTAACTCCCCAGAACTATGTGATGGTGGAGGCCTAGGGGATAGAGCACTAGACTGGGACTCAGACCAAGGTTCTAATCCCAGCTCTGCTGCTTTGCCAGGTGACCTTGGGCAACTACTTCCCTCTCTGTGCCTCATCTGTAAAATGGGCATAATGACAACGATCTCCTTTGTGAAGCGTTTTGAAGTCTATGGATGAAAATTGCTATATAACAGCTAGGTCTTATTACGGGATATGCTCAACTGCTGGGAGTATTATGGAGCTGAGCATGTTATTCTTCACTTCCTGTCCTAAAGTATTAAGAGCTTGACTTTGCTTCCCTAATAACACTCATTTAATTGACCAGATTTTGAATGTAATATCACACTATATAACAAGTGAAAATATACTAGCTTATAAATATAACACATTAAGAGAATGTTAAGTTTGCACATGCAACCTTAACTCTGCCCTCTAGTGAGTATATGGTACAATACAGCATTTAGTTACATGATCGTTCGAGCTCATTGAAAAATGGGGGAGGGGTGTGTTCCCAGCTGAAAATGTTGACACTTCATAAAAACAAAACCTAAAAGCCCTGAAACTGAAAAATGTTGGTAGAAAACTGCTGAAAATGGAAAAAAAATGTTCATTTTTCAGCTGAAAATTGTCAGTTTCTGGTTTTCTGAAGGAAAAAATGTCAAGGGAAACAGATGCTTTGTAAAAATATTCATTTGTCATAAAACCAATTTTCTGTCTAAAAAAATCCCTTCCACTGTAAAACTTTTGACCAGTCCTAATTACTATACTCTGTCCCAGATAGCACAATATCTGGACACATTTTTTCACATTAGATACATGCACTTAGCATCCAGTAATCTTAATCATGTTTGTATACTTGCACAATTATCCACATTGTCACATTGACTCAGTATATCTTCGCTAACATAGAGGCATTCTCTCTTGGATGAGTATTTTAATAATTAAGGGCCCAGTCCTACAAAGGGATACGCAGGGATAGACTCAATTTGTATGGCTCCTTTGCAGGATCAGGAAGTGTGGCCCTGATCCTGTAGTTAGCTCCATAGCTCTGTCTTCACTTAGTTAACCCAGACTTTTACACCGGTGTTCCCCAACCTCATTTCTGTCCACATGCACAACCTTCTCACCCATGTGCAGTGGTGTTTTACACCTGGGCTAGCTGGACTGTCTGGGACTGTAGGGTAAAGCAGAGTGAGTCTGTCCCTATTGGGGTTCAGGAAGTGGGCGAGCATAAGGAGCCGCCAGCTGATAGCCCCGGCGGGCCCCGGGACCAGGGTGGAATATAGGCTGGCCCACTGGGGCTTCTCACCCTCGACAGGTGGTAGGAGGTCCCGCAACTTTGTATCGGGGCGGGACACGAGGGTGAGGAAGTGAAGAGTGTGGAGCACGAGCGTGTATAGATGTTTCCTTGGCACGGTTTGGAAACGAACCGGCTGCAAGTCGTGCAGCCGGCTCATTGAGAAGGGGCAGGGGGGCCGGGTGGGTCCACAGGGTAGGGGCCCGATGAAAAGGTCCGGAGGGCCTGGGGTGGAGGGTGGGCAGGGCGTGCCCTTGTGCAGGACCTGGTCAAGGTAGACCCGAGCAGCGGGCAGCAAAGCAGCCCTCACCTCCTGAAGTACGCACCGGGGAGTACAAGGCCTGGAGATCCCCATGCGCCGAGCAAGCATCAGGGGATCCAGCCAGTCTCCCCGGTCGTAGTCCAGGAGGTCTCAGACTCTGGTGACTTCTGCCAGGACCAACCTCTGGCGCACCGCGGGGGACTCCGCCATCTGCACACGGAGCTGGGAGTTGTGTAGCAGGGGCTCCGAGAGGAGATCTGCCCCCCCGGTGGCCGCCACGGACCTGGTCGCTGAGAACAGTTTCCAGGTCCGGAGGAGGTCCTGGTAGAAGACCGGCAGCCCGGAGAGGTCTTCCGCGAGACCTCTCGGATCGAGATAAAGGAGCTGCCGGTCGTATCGGAGCCCTCAGAAGCAGCACAGGAAGGCGTGCGCCAGTACTCTCCCCGCCGGACTACTTGCACCATAAAGGAGCCTCTGCAGGGCCTGGAGGCGGAAGACATGGACCTGAGTGCGGAGGCACTTCAGGCTCTGCCCTCCCTCCTCTAGGGGCAGATGGAGGACCCCTGCAGAGACCCAGTGCAGTCCTGGCCAAAAGAACTCCAGAATCACCCTCCGGAGGTCGGCTAGGAAGCCCGGGGCTGGGACCAGGGTGTTGAGACGGTACCAGAGCATGGACAGGACTAATTGATTGAGTACCAGTGCCCTCCCTCGAAGGGAGAGGCACCGGAGCAGTCCTGTTCATTTCCAGAGCTGCTCCGTCACCCTGCCCTGTTAACCATGCCAATTCTCCGGCAGGGATGGATGCGTGGCAGAAAGGTAAATGCCGAGATAGAGCAGCAGACCCACACTCCACCTGATGGCCTGCAGCGCGGGTGGGAGGGAGCTCGCCTGCCACCCGGCCCCAACCACCAGGCCAGGGCTCTTGACCCAGTTGACCTGGGCGGAGGAGGCCGCCGAGTACACGGTCTGGCAAGCCCCCACCCGCACCAAGTCGCCTGGGTCCTGGACCACGAGGAGCACATAGTCTGCCTACGCCAACAGGACCAGCCGCAGCTCCGGCTCCCGAAGCACCAACCCCGTCAAGAGTGAGGCTGTTACTTGGCTGGTAACTCGCCCACTTTGTTGTGAGGATGCAGGCAAAATCACTTCAGTGCTGCTAGTCTTCCAATGCCTTCCCACAATTCCCCCCATTTGCCCAGAAAGACCGACAATTCACTGGGACAGAATCCTAGAGCAGCACAAAGAACTATGGGATATGCCCCAGAATCCCATTGACACACACAGGCAGTGAGGCCACATTAACTGAGATAGGGCTTTCCAGTGTGCCTGCTCACACCCAAGCTAGGCTAAGACCTGGTTTAATCAGTCATACCAGTTTACTCTGCAGTGAAGACATATCCCATGTGGCCAAATCCCTGCTCCTGCAGGTATCCCCACTGAGGTCAATGGGGTTCCACACAGTCAGGGATCTCCCTGGTATTGCAGGATTGGGGCCTTAGTTAGCAGCCATGTACTGTGTAATTTAAGTGCAGTTAAGGGGATGGGTGGTTCACTAAGCTGACTTGGCTACATACACCTCTACCCCGATATAACGTGACCCAATATAACACGAATTCGGATATAACACGGAAAAGCAGCTCTCCGGCGGGGCTGTGCACTCCAGTGGATCAAAGCAAGTTCAATATAATGCGGTTTCACCTATAACGTGGTAAGATTTTTTGGCTCCAGAGGACAGCGTTATATTGGGGTAGAGGTGTATGTATGAGACTTCCTTAGGTGCCATTCAGAGACTGAAGTTGTTAACTACAAACTATCCTAGATGCACACTCAGGTGATATACATGCCAGCAAATTTCCATTATCACTCTGTTTCTTTACTTAATCTGTAGCATGTTGTGCAAGAACAGTTTAATGCGCGTTTAAAATGTCATTAAGCGTATTGTCTGGCATTCACATACACACTTCTGCAAGACGTATCTGTATATAGAGAAACAATCCCATTGTACTATTTGAAAAATAGTTTGCGATCATGAAATTACAGACCCCTTTGTAACATGTATGCACAAGAGGGCTCAGCTAAAGGGTGAATCCACCTTTCCAGAAAAATTCAACCTGAGGCACAAGTTGACAATGGCAAATTTCAGCCTGACAATGTTACAAGGATTATAATGGAAAGTGTTAGGCAACCTCAATACTAGGCATTACTATGCACTTGGGATGGGATTTCTATAGGCACCCAGTTCCCAATGAAAGTTTGGGTGGCTAACTCCATTAGGCAACTTTAAAATCCCACCTTCTACCCATAATAGGAATTTTCATGGCTCTTTAGAAACACCTTTCCTATTAGCTATGTCCCACAGCTCTGAATGATGCCTGAGCTGCCATTTTACTGATCTTTCCCAGCAGGAGGCCCAGTGATGCAGGGAAAGCAGCTCCGATATTGGAATGCTAAACCATCTTATACTGTAAAAAGCAACAGAGGGTCCTGTGGCACCTTTGAGACTAACAGAAGTACTGGGAGCATAAGCTTTCGTGGGTAAGAACCTCACTTCTTCAGATGCAAGACTGTTAGTCTCAAAGGTGCCACAGGACCCTCTGTTGCTTTTTACAGATTCAGACTAACACGGCTACCCCTCTGATACTTGACACCATCTTATACTGTTCTACCACTGGGTGGTGCTGTGTGTATAAAATACCTTATTTAAGCTGACCTTAGTAGGTCAAGTGTAGTATCTGTTTTTATCAGTTTAATATCTGGGAGATCTTCTAGTGAACACATCTGGTGTGTATCTCACTCGGAGGGAAGCTCTGTAGCTAGTCCATATCTGGTACAGGAGCATGGTATGGTGTCAGAAGTAAACTAGTACAGAGGAAAACAAACAGAAGCAACAAAGCAACAAAAGTTGCAGGATCTCATCAACACGCCACCCTTCAATGCCTCAGAAAACTTTGCCTTGACCGACCTTCACAATGGACAGACCGGAAGCAATATTTTGCAAGTTTCACTTGGCAAACAAGCTCCACGAGGAAACTGGAGATATGCAGGTGTTCTCCTTAATTTATGCTTTGGGGAAGCAGGCAGAGCATAGCTTTAAAACCTTTGACTTTACTGAAGACTGGCACAAAGATGACTATGAAAGGGTTCTGGCTATGTTTGATGCCTACTTTAAACCGCATTTGTCTGATATATGAGAGAGCATGTTTTCACCAGAGAATTCAAGAACCAGTGGAAAAAGTTGAATGTTTTATAAGAGCTCTGCATACGTTGGCTGAAAGCTGATTTTTGCGGGGGGGGGAGGAAGGGGTGTAATATAGAATATGAAAACATCAGAGACAGGCTGGTTACTGGGTTAACAAGTGATAACCCTTCACAGCAGCTACAACTAAATACAGATTAAGCCTAGTGTGACGGTTTACGCCCCTCGTCACAGGGCAGCACGGCCTAATGGCCAGAGTCCAGGGAATTAGCCCTTGGCTACAGGGCAACACGGCCTAGTGGCCAGAGTCCATAGAACAGGCCCTTGGCTACAGGGCAGCATGGCCTAGTGGCCAAAGTCCATAGAGCAAGTCTGTGACAGTATGTGCCCCTCGTCACAGGGCAGCACGGCCTAATGGCCAGAGTCCATAGAACAGGCCCTTGGTTACAGGACAGCAGGACCTTACTGCTGGCTCAGCGGGGGTGGTCCTACCGAAACACGCTGAGGCTCACCGTGGGCAAAGTACCAGTCTGTCACCCCCCCAGGTCGGTTCCTACTGGTTTGGGAGTCGGGGTCACCCACGAATCCCAGGGTCCTCCACAGGTCTCCGGGGCCGTCACCTCCTCTGGTTCCTCCCCCGGTAGGGGTTCGTGCCGGTCGGAAGAAGCCTCCGCTCCGAGCGGCTCTGAGAGCATCAGCTGGTCCTCTGCAGGAGCTGCCCAGTTAGGTCCTTCTCCTTCGGCCACCAGCACAGACTGAGCTGAGTTCCCTCCTTTTATACTCACGGAGCATTTGGAGCATGCCCAGTACGGGCGGGGCGGGAATTCCACTGACAGAGCTACCTGTCTGTCCCTTCCGGGGCTAGTGCAGGGCGGAGCTGCCCTGTCACACCTAGCCACAGCTATATAGCAAAACGGTCTGAACTAGTCAAACAGCAGAACAAAAAGCAGGAGCAACTTGAAAAACCTGAAATTAGCTTAAAAGCTATAAACAGACATTTGGGTGTTAAAAGTCATTATCCTAAAACCTCTGAAGCAAGGAGAGCGAGCTCCCAGGCTCAGAGGGACAAGTTCCAGCCTGTATACACAAGATGTGGAAAATGTCTCATCCCAAGAGATGACGAATGTGTAGCCAGAGGTGCAAGGTGTAAAAATGCACAAAAGATGAGCATTTTGTAGCTGTTTGCTGCACCAAAGCAGTCAGGGAGTTGATTCATATTACAGACAATCAAGAGTCATTGTTTCTGGGATCTGTCACTTGTGACGGAACAGAACCTGCGTGGCGAGTGAAGTTGAATATTTATAGCAAGACTATTGACTTTAAAATTGACTCAGGAGCACATGTTGCAATCATCTCAGAAGGAACTTACAATCACCTTCAAACCCTCCAAGAGCTGAAGTCCCTTGACACAGCTCTGTCTAGTCCTGGAGGGATTCTGAACTGCATGGGCCAGTTCACCACAGAAACAACTTACACTCTGAAGCATAGCTTTTGTCTTTGTGTGTAATCAAAGGACCACAGACCAATAGCCTTCTCACCTGCAGCATAGCTGCCATGATGGGCCTAATGAGAAAGGTGGAAGAACTCAATGGAATATTTGGTGATAGTGGACTTTTGAAAGCAGATCCAGTACAAATAACATTAAGAGAGAATGCCGAACCCGACAGTGTACATACACCTTGCAAAATTCCTATCCCATTACTTCATAAATTGAAAACCGAGTTAAAGGGAATGGAATAGATTGGCATGGAATCTCTGAGACAACAGCATCGTGTGCCCCAGAGGTACCAGTCATAAAGAAAAATGGAAAAGTATGAATCTATGTGGATCTTAAGACTTCTTGAAGCAGTTGAGAGGAAAATCTATCCTCCCAATGTTGGATGACTTCCATCCCAAAGTGAAAGGAGCCAGGAACAGGCCAACCAGATCTTGGTGCTGCCTGGCCACCAGCCTGACATAAAGAATAAAGTATCTGCATGTGAACAGTGCAGAACTAATAGACTAACACAAAGAACCTTTATCACCTCTACCAGACAGACCTTGGAAGAGACCAGCTGCAGATGTATGTGACTTCAGAGGATGTCATTACCTGGTCATAGTGGGCTATTTTTTCACGTATATAGAAATAATGTACTTGAAAGACAATGTTATCGAGAAACTGAAGTGCACTTTTGCTCATTTTGTTATTCTGGAAGAACTAGTGACAGACAATGGACCACAATTCACTGCAGCAGAATTTGTCATTCTGAAGGAAATATGATTTTGATCATATTACTGGCAGCTGACATTACCCACGAACAAATGGCGAGGCTGAGAGCTGTACAGACAGCCGAGAAAATCCTACAGCAGAAAGCTCTTCTGAGCTACAGATCAACACCAATAGCAGCTACTGGATATTGTCTAGTACAACTCCAAGTGGGAAGACAACGCAGATTCTTTTCCAAATTTGGAATAGTAGTTCCATCTCCAAAGTATTCAGACATGGGGGAGGGATAGCTCAGTGGTTTGAGCACTGGCCTGCTAAACCTAGGGTTGTGAGTTCAATCCTTGAGGGGGCCATTTAGGGATCTGGGGCAAAAATCTATCAGGGGATTGGACTAGATGACCTCCTGAGGTCCCTTCCACCCCGGATAGCCTATGAAGAGTAGTCAAGTCTGATCAAAAGGCAGCTTTTGAACACTTTTTTTTTTACAACAGCTGACACTCCGAAAACTGCTGAGTCTAGAACCTGGTGACTGTTTGTGTCAACTTGGATGGAGAAGAATGGACCAGATCGTATGTGATATGGACCAAATCATATGTGATTGAGACCAATAGTGAAGAGGTAAACAAACCATTGACCTCTATAGTTTGTTCCTCAGACAGAGAAAAATCAACAGAACAAGATTTACAGATGGCAGATTCAGAACAACAAGAAGAAAACTTAAGGATTCTGGACCGACCACGGCAAGTCATTGCAACTAATTGACAGCCAGATGATCAAGTTGTTATGCATTCGGGACATGTCATTAGAAAACCAGGATGATTCAGACTCACTCAACGTACTTACTGAATTTCAAAGATAGTGGGATAATGTAAATTTTGTAAACAGTAGGAATGTAGAAATTAAAGGGGCGATGTAATTGAATGTTAAACTGTATTATGCTGTTCAGCCACTAGGTGGTGCTGTGTATAAAAGACCTTATTTAAGCTCACCTCAGCCATATCTGTGAGAGCATTAAAGGATTTTATCATGAACACATCTGGTGTGTATCTCACGTAGAAAGAAGCTCTGTAGCCAGTCCATATCTGGCACAGGAGCATGACAGCTCCCTTGAATTCATGATAAAGAATAAGACATTCAAAGCGGCTGTAAGGCAAGTTATTCTAGTAAGTACTCTTCACTTAGGATAACTTAACCCTGAGCCATGCTCAGTACCAACAGGCTGTGGAGATGGCAGCTTCCAGGTCAATCTGGTCTTTATGTTTAAGTCCTTTAACTAAAATCCCAAAGATGAATGACTCTTCTGGCTATTTAGAGGTAGTGTTTAGAATCCCGGTCACCCAGCACTGTGCCCTCACGGCCGCATTCTGCCCAGACCCACCCCAGGGGTAGCCCAAGGAAGCCGTGTGACTGACACCCCTCTGAGTCACAATACACATCCCCTGCTTCCTGCAGTGATTTACTGCTCTACAACAGCAATAGATGACTACACCCCTGCCACTGTCCCTCAGGGAGGCTCAGCTCTATTGCCAACAAGCAGTCGAGGTGGAGCCAAGGCACAGCCACGTGGCCACTCCCCTCTTTCAGGGAGGTTATAGGGGGGTGCAAGGAGGTTGTAGACTCGCTCTCACCCCCCGTCTTGCCAGGGGGCATAGACCAAGTCACAGTCTAGCCCAGAATTGTTTGGTTCTTCTTGTGCCCACTGTGATTCTTTCCAAAGGGAGAAGAAAGTTTAGGAATGTATATTTTGGGCTAGCTACTGAAGAAAATGCGTTCTCCCCCCTCACCCCCTTCAGCATCATGATTCCTAATGTCGGCCTCTTGCCTTCTAAAGCAAGGTCAGTCGCGCCTTTTAAAATGCCGAGATCCATGACCTAGTGGGAAAAAAAATTCTGCCTAAAGGGCTGGAAAGATGACAGACACCCAGATGTTGGCCTGTGGGCTTTTCAAATGCAAATTCACTCTGTGCGAGGAGAGTAACTTCAAACAAAAGTGAGGTACAAGTCAGGGTTGTCTACTGAGAATACATATGTTTCTTGCAAAAGAGCTGAGAAAGCAACATTTAGCTAGAACTGATTGTGTCTTGACTGGTTAATTGAAGTTCAAGTTGAACATAGTAGATCCCAGAAGCATCTGTTCCGGGGGCAAGACACACAAATATTCTCGGTATTGGCCTAAAATGACAAATCTTCTGTAGGCCATTTCCAAGGTACACTGTAGGCCTGAAAAGAATTGGGATTGTTTTTTTTTTTTTTTCCATTTGGAGAGGGATTCCCTAAATGAGCCAGGTTTCCAGCTCTGTCAGGAATTTGGGACTGCAGAGCGGTGATCTGACCGTGAACATAAATAGAGATTTTTTTAATTTTTTTTTTATGGCTCCTTGGGATTGGAATTTCTGTAGTACTGCACTTTCAACTAACAGCTGTAACATTAGTACTTAAAAGACCGGACATTGCTAAAGCTCTTTGTTTAAACAAACTGCATGGGTGGGTGAACTGCAGGCTTCAGTGCACCACTGAACCTCAGCCCTGACCGGGGCAGACAAAACTCTCTGGGGAAAGGAAAGTAATAAAGACTTGGTGCTCACTCAGGACTCTGGAGTTCAAATCAGAAATATATATGTAGTGGATTTTGTAACACCAAAAAAAAGAGCTACGCCAAGATCAATTGGGCTGCGTATGACCTTGAGAAAGATCTCATTCCTCAGGGTTGACAAAGCAAGGCTGAAATCTACTTCACAGCCCATGGTGATGCTATTACATGTGCGTGCTTGTGTCTCTGCCAAATACAAGGCAATATACCACTGTTTTTTGTATGGCATCTTTCAGACCCACTGCATCCTGAAATGCTTTACAGATTTGAATAGTGTAATTGCAAATAATATTTAGAGAAATTATTAAGGGAGAAAAAATGTTTACAGATGACGCTTCAAGGTGTGGGGGGAGGTGCAGGGGGGCTGCTAAGACACAAATGGAGGAAGGTTGTTCTAGAGGGCAGGAGTTTTAGAGAGGGCTCTTACACTAACATTGCAAGATTGTGCAAAGTGGCAGAGACAAAGTGGTTGCTGGAATGAGCTAAGGGAAGGAAAGCGGAGCGACAGAACTCAGGAGGTAGGCTGGAGAAAGTCCGTCTAAAGAGGTGATTTGAAGCAGAAACCAGAAATCAGTGGGGTGACCCCAGCTGGGGCTATCTGAGGCTGAATGGATTAGGTTCATCTCACATTTTCAATCAGAAAAATTGTGAATAATTGTGAATCCTTTAAGAACAACTTACTTAAATGCCCCAAAAGCCACAATCCTACAATTTGAGCAAGACGGCAGCTGTAAAAAATAAGTAATATATATAAACAAATGGAAGAAAGGGGCAGTTGATGGTAACGAATATAAATCAGAAGGTAGGAAAATTGATGAGAGAAGCTAAAGGCCACAAGGAGACCTCTATGGCCATCAAAGCTAATGACAATATGAAGGAGGTTAATAAAAATATATTAGGAACAAAAAGAAGCCTGACAGTGGTATTGGTTCACTACTAGATGGAAATGGTAGAATTCTCAATAATGTAGAAAAGGCAGAAGTGTTCAATAAATATTTCTGTTCTGTATTTGGAGGAAAAACAGATGATATAGTCTCATCATATGGTGATAACACTTCCTATTCCACTAATATCTCTGGAGGAGGTTAAACAGAAGCTACTAAAGTTAGACACTTTTAAATCCGGGATAGATAACTTGCATCTAAGAGTTGTAAAAAAGCACCTGCTGTCATGGGGGAGCCGCAGGAAGCGGCAGCCAGTACATCCCTGCAGCCCGCTCCACTTCCCGCAGCTCCCATTGGCCGGGAACGACTAACCGCAGCCACTGGGAGCTGCGGGCGGCCATGCCTGCGCACGGTCAATGTAAACAAGCTGTCTCGCGGCCTGCCAGGGGATTATCCTGATGGGCCGCAGGTTGCCCACCACTGCTCTAAGGGGTTAATAGAGCCGTAGGGAGGCTGTGGAGGAGGCAGCCAATCTGAGAAGGGCTGAGAGGAGCAGCCAATCAGGGCCAGGCAGGCCCATATAAGAAGGGCTGCAGGGCAGAGCAGCTTCAGTTGCTCCCTGGAGCTCGAGGAGGGAGAACTGGCTGCCTTGCAGGAGGAAGAACGCAAGCACCTTGGGCAGAGCAGTGCTGGGCAGAATCCAGGGAGTGAGAGCAAGCTCCTGGCTGACTAAGATGAGCAGGCTGAAGTCCTGAGATAGGGGCAGAGAAGGTGCTAGAGCTGCTGAGAAGCAGCCCAGGGAAGTAGACTAAGGAGTCGGAGGGGATGCAGCAAGTGTCAGAGGGGACGCAGCAACTTCCCCTTCCGTGCCTCAGTTTCCCTATCTGTGAAACAGGGATAATGATACTGATCTCTGAATAAAATCTCTCATGGAGAGATGGTGGTTGGGATGGCCATATATGTATTTTCATGTCCATTGTGTGTGTGTGGGTGTGTGTGTGTGTGAGAGAGAGAGAGAGTCATTTTAAAGTACCACGTTAGGGGTGTAGGAAAACTGGGGAGTCATAAGTCACCCTAATGAAGGAAATAAAAATTCATACGTCTCTCCGAGAATGGTGATTTCTATTTAGTAAAACCACAGAATTATTTTGAGTATTACTTAGTGGTATGCAAACATTTCTTAGTACCATTCGTTTGCACTGATGCTCTGTATTTGGCTTTTTATGTGGAATGCTATGCAGTGGCATATGCTAATGTGTCAGATAGGTGTGACAAAGCAAGCATATGTCCAATATAAATTATACATGGCATCCTGAGAATAGGTCTGGCTTGCTGTGAAGGCCGACCCTTTGGGTGTCATCCCTCTGCTCATAAATCTGCGGGGAAAATAATGAGCATAGAATGTCTTTGTGCTGCTCATGTGCTTAATGTAAAGATGCAAACCGTGTTAAAGTATCACAGGGCTGCAAAAGGCAGGTTGTGTACAATAATGAAGGCACCTACAAGGGGAATATGAATGCAAATAGGAATGACCTTTCACTTCAAAGGGATTTGCTCTTGACACACTTGGTCACCAGTGTGAATTAAGAGAGGATCACTAAAGGGCATTCCAAGCCAGCTTGCATTTAAGGGCCCCAATCCTGCAGTGAACTCAGTGCACTTGGACCCCTGCCCCCAGGTGGAGCATGTTTTGGGATCAGACCCTAAAGGGTCTGCAGAGTTAATTGGGTGATTGACACCCACATCTGAGAACCTGGGATGGCCAAGCCCTGGTGTGAGTGGTGGTGGTGTGTCTTCACTGGTGCTGCCCTTCCCTGGGTCTGTCACTAGGGCTTTGAGGGGCATACCCCCTGGCTCTTTGTGCTGCAGTAACCTGAGCTGTTCTGTGATTGTTTCTTTGCCAGTGAATTGTACAAAAATTTGTCTTTCTGGGCACACGGGGGATCGTGGGAAGATATTGGAGGACTATCAGCACTTGAGTGGTTTAGCCTGCGTCCTCACTGCAAAGCAGACAGGTTACCAGCCCTAGTGAAAGCAGAAGCCAGGCCTTAGTCTACAGCTCCGGATGGGCCTGCTGGAGCCCGGATTTAAAGCACCACTACACTCGGGTGAGAAGGTTTTATGTGTGGATGGGAGGGGGTTAGAGATAAGAGTCCAGGTTATCTCTGCGGAGAAGACTGACCTACAGTGGCAGGCCACATACAGGGTCCCATTGAAGATCTGTCCAACATTTTTCAAACCAGCATTTTTGTTGTCAAAATATTTTCTTTACACATTTTGCCAAACACTCTCAATTTTTTTGGAAATCTTTCATTTTTGGTGACATTTTGGGGGGGAAATTGCATCTAAATTTCTTGAGGGTTTTTGAAAAACAAATGTTAATGTTTTTTGAGAACATGTTCCATTTAAAATAATTTTCTAGAATTTTTTTTTGGGGGGGGGAACCAAAATGCATCCATTTCAAATCCTGCTAAATGAAAATGACTTAGAAATTTTAATATCCCCCTCCCCCCAACGAGCTCTGTTCCCTAGTGCTATCATCATAGCAAGGTTGGTCCTTAAAGAGCCAGGCCACATAGAATGTTCCATAGTGATATGATCAGAAATAGCCTCCATGGACCCACTGAGAGATCAGACCCTAAAGTCCACCCCACATAAGGTATATCTACACAGCATGCTAAGGCCGGGCTCCGACCCAGGATTGAGCCCAAGCCCCCATTCCATCCACACACAGATCAGTCTGACTCAGTCCGGGGT
This sequence comes from Chrysemys picta bellii, assembly GCF_011386835.1. Taxonomy (NCBI): domain Eukaryota; kingdom Metazoa; phylum Chordata; order Testudines; family Emydidae; genus Chrysemys; species Chrysemys picta. Next base: position 123,806,106 of record NC_088796.1, read on the forward strand.
CCTAGAACCCTGCTAGGCAGGTGGGTCAGAACCTGAGTCCCACTGAGACTAAGTCCTGTCATTGTGCAGTAAGGACACCGATCGAGCCGCAGACCGGAGTCAGTACGGACACATTAGCACAGTTGTGAGACCTGGCTTGGAAATACCGAGACCATGAGCCCGAGCCCCACAGAGCCAGGCTTAGTGTGCGGTGGAGATATACCCCTAGAATGCTCCACAGTGATCTGATCGCTGCGGGATTGCTTCTTTTGTCATCGCACAGGGCACATTAGAATCACAACAATAGGCTTGTATTCAACAGTATATGCTCTTTTCTCAAAAGCTATTGTTGGAGCAACGGGGGAAGCCTGACTCCTGAATGCCCCCAGTGAAGATTGGCCGCATCTCCTTAGTCATTCAGTGACTCTCTGCTTCTGCATTTCCCCGACCCTTCCCGCAGGAGTGTTACATTTCTGTCTTGTTATATGGATGGGGTGATCTGAGCAGTGGTTTTAACAAGGGGAGGAAATTAGTTGGCATATGTGACAAGAATGACTGACTGTTTCAGGACACAAAGCCTGAACCAGCCCAGAGAAATCCAATTTCCACCCTCCCCCCGCCATCTCTCCCCCTCCATTTGTTCTTGCACAGAACAGTGCTCTTCATCTCACTGTGGCAGAGTCAGCAGTTGGTAGCTCCTAGCCGGCATGGTGCTGCCAAGTTTCTTTCATTTGCATGCAGATGTGGCTGACGAAGAGAATCAAGCCCTGGATCTTGTCTGTCTAGGAGGCCTTGCCAGCATGGAGCTAGCAAGGCAGCCCTGATCAAAGAGTAATCTGAGCTTGATGAATTAGTCTCTGCTCTCACTCTAGGAATTTGAATACAGACGGTCACTTTTTTTCCCATCAAGGCAAGGAGGTTATTTGCATATTCTTTCCTCATCAGTCTTCTGCTGCTCAGGGAGCAAAGAGCTGCTCTGGATAGAATATAAAAATTCCATGCTGGTTTTTCATATGTAAAACAAATTGTATTTCAGCCATCTTCTCTATGTACCCAATAGAATAAAAAATATACGAGGCAGCATCTGAATCTCAGCTGCTTTTCCGTGGGCTATTGTAGCATGATTCCTAACAGAGCTCATTGTTAAAGCAGAAATCCATCATGTCTCCTTTATATTTTTCAACATGGGATAGAGTTTTCTTTGAGTGTGATGCTTTCCTGCCAGCCCTTACATCCCCCGGGACAAAGCACAGCATTCAGGTGACATCAAGGCTCTGATGCAAACCCACAAAAACAATCCACCTCCTATTTTGGGGCTATAACGCTCAGCGGTAAGGTCCTCGCCTTCAGTTTCCAGGCCAAAAAAGGGTCATTTTTTGGCACTCAATAGTGAGCCCTCTGGCAAAGTAGGGAGTTAGGATGACTGGGTCTGAAGGGAGTCTGCTCTGTCCTTGACAAGAAAGATGGTGGCAGCAGTGTGTCTAAGGGAAGGGGACATGCAAATTCACTAGGAACTGAGAGTTCACTCTAGGCATAGTCATCCTGATTCATTAGGGCAAAACTCAATCTCTAATAGGGGTTAGGCAGAAACTTGTGCTGAGGAAAAGTTATTCCCTAGCTGCCTCTGAAGTAGCTGATATCAATGCATGTCAGACTGGCTACTGGCCTAGATGGACCAGAGGTCTGGTCCAGTCTGGCATCACCTCTTCCATGGGAATACATACACTCGAGGGCTTTCCCTCTGTGGGTGGGAGAAGAGGATTGGGGTGGGGGGAAATGGAGGGATCTAAGGACTTTGTGAAGGGTATCTGAAGAGAAAAGACATTAAACAGTCTTAATGGTTGGAAGGTCATTCACAAAACATCTTATGGGAGCTATTAAAAAAAATCCCATTTTCACACTTTGACTTTGGGGCAAATGTGTTTGTTGACATTCCCTCTGCCAACTATTTCCTCTGGTTTGTGTTTGTTTTCTTTGCTCAGTGATGGATTGCAACTCTCATCACTCCAAGTAAATTAATCTAGTACAACCAGCAGATTCCCTGTAGGCCTGGCTAATATACACCAACAAAGACAGTTTTTCAAAAAGAAGTCATGGGGGGGAAATAATAAAGATCACTGCCAGTCCCAAGGTGCAGGCGAGCCTGTTTGTTTGCTGCTCTGAGCTCTTGGCCATTCCTACTACAACTATCGTAAACTGCAGTAACTTTAAACTAAAGTATGATGCACTTAGAACTGAATCAGGGGGGCTTAACCCAGAAGAACTTCCTTGTAGGAAATCTACATGTTTTCCATTGGGTAACTGCAAAGCAACCACTGATTACTCTTGATACTTTGCCCTACTCTGCAGTCACCCCTATTCCTTTCATTTAAGAGGCAATATTTTGTGCAGTGATTAAGGCCCCAAACCAGCAACCAGGAGACTTAGGGCTTCTCTGCACAGTGTGGTAATGTGCCCTATGGGGGTGGGATTTCTCAAGCACACCAATGTGTTACGCATTAATTGGTCTGGGTGAACCTGGGTGGTGCACACTAAAGGTTGCCTAACAAAAGCATCTACACAGCCCAGTTAAAGTGCAATGTGACTGCACGTGAGATATCACACCCCTGGCAAGCACATTACCACACCATATAGCCAAGCCCTTAGCTTCTGTTCTGGACTCTACCAGGAACTTGATGTGTGACTTGGGCAAACCTAGGGTTACCATATTTCAGCAAGAAAAAAAGAGGACGGGAGGAGCCCCGCCCTAGCCCCGCCCCTGCCCCTCCCACTTCCCGCCCCCCCAGAACCCCCAACCCTCCCCCCGTTCCTTGTCCCCTGACTGCCCCCTCCTGGGAACCCTGCCCCTAACTGCCCCCCAGGACTCCACTCCCTATCTAAGCCTCCCTGCCTCTTGTCCCCTGACTGCCCCAACCCTTATCCACACCCCCACCCCCAGACAGACCCCTGGGACTCCCACGCCCCATCCAACCACTCCCCACCCCCTGACAGCCCCCCCCAGAACTCCCAACCCATCTAAACCCCTCTGCTCCCTGTCCCCTGACTGCTCCGATCCATCTCCCCACCCCTGCCACCTGACAGCCCCCCCCAGAACTCCCAAACACTCCCCCCCTGCTCCTTGTCCCCTGACTGCCCCCTCCTGGGACCCCTGCTCCTAACTGCCCTCCAGAACCCCACCCCCTACCTAAGACTCCCTGTTCCTTGTCCCCTAACTGCCCCCTCCTAAGACCCCCCCCCAACTGCCCCCCAGGACCCTACCCCCTACCTGTACCCTGACTGCCCAAAACTTTCTCCACTCCCCCCAAAAAGCCCCCCCCGTTTCTTGACCTCCACCTCCAGAACCTTCCTGCCCCCTGACCTCCTTACCCTGCTGCTCAGAACAGAGTGTTGGGCTCTGTGCAGCCGAGCCAGACACGTGGCTGAGCTCTCCAGCACAACAAAACTTGGTCCCTGGCCCTGCACAACAAAACCCGGTCTGGCCCTGCACAGTGCTGCCGGACTGGGCTGCTTCTGCTGGCTCAGAATGCAGGGCGGATCCGGCTCCTCTACAGCTGCTCCTGAGTCCAGCCCGGGACTTCCCTGCAGCCCTCAAAGCCACTCGCTCTGCTAATCCCGGACATTGTGAGTGTTTTACAAATTCCCCCCGGACGCTATTTTTAGCACACAAAAGGAGGACATGTCCGGGGAAATCCGGACGTATGGTAACCCTAGGCAAACCACTTACCCTGTCTGCCTCAAATTCCCCATCTGTTAAATGGGGATAATAATTAGAGTTGGTTTGGCAGGGGTGGGGAAACAGTGACTATGGAATGCTTTGACTTTTCATACAAAACTGGAGCTTTTCAGCCAAAAATCAAATACTCTTTGGTTTTCTAAACAAAAAACAATTGGAAATTTTGAAGGAAATTTTTTTGCCCTTTTTACCAACACTTTTTTTTTAGTCAAAACCCTCATTTTCAGTCAAAAAAAATGTTTTGATGGAAATTTTTCGACCACCCTAATACTTTCCTTCCAAGAATGTCTTCAAGCTTGACATAAAGCTCATGTCATGAAGTGCTTTGAGGTCCTGGAATGAAAGCAAACTATGATTTATTATTAAAAGACTTCTGGCTGAGAGCAGCTGAACAGAATCTTCCCCTTTTCCATATGTATTTACATGGATACAAACAAACACAATGCTTGGAATGCTGCATATTTTCCAAGAATAATTTTCAGAAATCACCTTTTCCCCTCTTGCCACATTTCTAACATGCAGTGAAACTGCATCTGGTTTAGTGTACACCGTCACCATGTTATGATGACACTTCATTGTAGGTATGAGACCAGGAGGATTCAAGAAGCAAATGAGCTTCTATACCACACATGGAAATGTTGCCAGATGGAAACAATTTAATGAGATTGGGTCATAACACTCTGGAAGAGAAGAACCAAGTATCTGACCTCTGCATCATCATCATCGTGTTCCTATTATACCTCTGGCGTTTAGGGCAGTGACGAATCTCCTCCACTCCTGTCTGTTTCTGGCGAGTCTTTCAATGGTTCCCAGCTGTGCCCCAGGTTTTTCAGCTCGGCTTCCACAGCTCTTTGCCAGGTTGTTTTCAGGAGGCCTCGTTTTCGCTTGCCTTTCTGCAGGTCTTACTATTATCATCTAAGACCTATGTGCCAAATCTCCCTCTCTAATGCCATGGGCAGAAGGACATCAACCCATTTGCTCCTTGTTAGGGATGTGGATTGGAGAAGCAACAGTGATTCCAAAACATCATTCCTTCATTCTGCTTACCCTCTGGATCCCAAAGTGTGGGAGGGACTCAGGTGGGACCTGGCAGAGAGCTGCTGTCCATGGCCCTGATCCTCCACCATGGAGATCCATGGGACTTTTGTCCTATGGCATTTTGCTTCTCCAACCCAAGGTTGAATTAGGGGGAAAACAGTGATATTCTCCCAAGCTATGCCCACAAACCATGGTCCACCTACTTGAGACACCAACACCACTTGCAGTCGCTTGACCAGATGTTCAAACTATCTTGTGCTCTGATGGGCTCCTTGGGCACCAGTCCCTCTCAGCTGCACCCCAGGGTTCCTTTCATTTGCTTGTGTCAGCTTTGGGATGGTGGGAGAATGGTGGTGGTATCTCCCAACCACACACAGCACCAAAATAAGATTCCATTTGCAGTAAATGCTGAAGTTCTTCATTATTTGATTTCTTTGCTCAGCAGGGAAATAGCTCCCCATTTCCATGGGAAATTTGGGAATATCCCAAACCTGAAATAATTAAATTCTGAAATGCTGCCGCGGCACCTCATGGAATTTGTAATCTGACTGGGAACAGCCCATAGAAGAGAATGGGAGCGTGAAGTACATCTCCCATGACATCCTGAGTCCATGTGAGTGCCATGATATACAACCTCCCCTCACCAAGAAGGGAGAGTCGGATGCATCATGGGAGATGTAGTCCAACCAAAGGAGCTGGGTCTATAGGGTAGAACTGTGGGTATGAGATATCTAAACTACAACTCCCATGAGGCACAGCAGCAGCATTCAGAATAAAAAAAATTTAGTTTTTAATTTTTTGCTGAAACTTGAAACTTCCCCTGGGGGAGGGACGTTTTCTGAACGCCTCTACCGGCTAGCTCCCTTAGGCCCCCTCAACACAGGCTAAATTGCTTGAGTGACCCCTTCACAATTTGGAGCCTCCACCCCCCCCCCTAAGGGGAGGTTCTGGGACCAGTGGCCAACAAAGGGCAATTGGGTGTCAATTTGAATGGATGGCCAGTGGCTTCCACAGATTTCCCCTGGATCTATACACTAATTGGAGGGGAATCTGCTGATTTGGGGATAAAGTTGGCGAGAGAACAGACTGAGTTTGCTGCCCTCTGCAGCTGGTATAAAGGACCAGATGACCAAAGAACAGTAAGCTGTAGTGTCTTAGCGAATTCATTCCATCGCTTAACGGTTTGGGGTTTTTTTTATTGAATGACAACACATTTGTCTGGCTTGACTTTCTCTTCATAACCCATGCTGTGCAAGCCCAGGTTCTCCTCTCCTCGAGGCGTTAAATGACAATACATGTGCACCTTGCAGGGTGTTACAGAGGGTATGTCTACACTTTGAGCTGCTGGGGATATGACTGACTGAGCTAGCATGCTAAAAATAGAGTGTAGTCACGATGATGGGAGAGGATAGCTGCTCCAAGTATGTACCGGTCTGAGACACTAGGTACATCCTCAGGGCAGCTAGTCCCTCCTACTCCTCAGACCACCGCGGCTTCAGTGTAATTTTAGCACACTAGCTCAAGCGGAGCTAGTGAGGGTATGTCTCCTGGAGCTGGGACTCGCACCTTCCAGCACGAAGTTTATACCACACTTTGCACAGCACTGTGTAAGTGCTAACGAGCTGTTGCCGATGTGTATTACAGTTTCACTAGATTTACCTATCACAACCTACCCAGGGCTGGAGGGAGAGGTTAGGATGAATATTTCTCTTCCAAATGTGGCCGACTCTCCCGCATTGACAGCGGCTGCTCCCTCATCTGCTGTTCTAAGGTTTGTGGTGGAGCTGTGCAAAACTGTTGGACAAGACACCCAAAACACTCAAGTTCTGCTAGTTACAAGTTGGCAGAAGCCTCAGCAATTTTTTTTAAATGTATTTATTTAATGCAGGAAGTGGCCTGCTTGTTTTTTGATTCTGTGTAGGGGTCGGGGAGGGAAACTGAAACTGGGCGTGATATTTTTGCACTGCATGGATCCCTGCAAAATTGGTGAGGCAGGCTTTCAACAGTGCTGTGACAACTTTGAGTTTTCAGCTGGGATTAGATGCCTGGATCCAGAATTTTAAAGGTATTTAGGCTTTGCTCTGCTCAGCGTTGTATGGCCTAAGGGCTTTAGATTCAAAAGTGACTTAGGCACTTGAGCCCAGAGTCACAACAGGGTTTAGGCACCTAACTCCCTTTGCAATCAATGGGAGTTAGGCACTTAAATACCTTTTTGAGGATCTGGACCTTACATGCCTAAATCTGATTGAAAGTCAATGGCTCTTACCCATCTAAGTCACGTAAGCCTTGCAGTGCTGAGCAGAGCCGTGCCTAAATAAGGTTGTGGTGTCTTTCTGATTTCCTTTCTTCAGCTTCCCCATCTTTGTGAGTCTCCCGTTTCTGTGGCAAGTCCTTCCCCAGCCCCCTCCCACCACAGAACCTCACTCCCACCCCATTCCCCAGCTAGCTTGACCAGCAGTGAATGAGTCAATGACTGCTCCTCCTCACTGAGCTTTAGAGTTGACCTTCCGATCAGAGGAACAGGGAGAAGGTAGTTCATCTCTCGTGTCTCTGCAGACCCTGGCAGACATCGCTGTTACGTTTGGTAGGGTATTCCTGCAGCCACGAGAGAGAGAAATTTTATTTGTAAAGAAAGCTGAGATTCTACACAAGCTGCTTATGTCTTGTGGGCTGTACAATACAATTTGTAGACTGGTCCTGGCCTGCCTGTTGCACGCATTTGACACCCCTGCATTAAGCGAAGGTACCTGGTTGCAGTGAGGTTACTGCCTTAAGCCTCATTAATGAAGGCTATATTGCAGCCAGCAGGCTGAACTGCTGAAAGTTTTACCTTTCAGGACTGAGAATAAATAGGTCAGATGCAACCCGCTCTCACAGTGCAAACATACATCTCCCCTCTCTTTCTTTCTAGCTCCCCTCAATTTTTTCCCTTTCGTTTCTAAATACAGATCTGCATGAAGCTAGGAGGAAGTACTATAACTGATCTCATTTGCATCCTCAAAATAAAATCCATTCTTTGCTGATTGGCTATGAACTGCCGTTAAATCAGACCCTCCACAGAGGTGATTGCTGGTCATTACAGAATATTTTGAGCTCCATTCTAAATTGTCTGCAGCAAATAGTAATGCTGGGTCCTGTTGTTTAGAAGCCGATGGCGTTCTGTGCTGAAGGAAAATTTGCTGATGCTGGAAGAAAAATTCCTGCCTTGCTGGATAATAATTATGTCACTTATGTTAATCTTGTATTATTTATGCTTGAAGTGATTGCAGCTTTCTCTTTGGCGCTAATCTGCTGTTGTCTTGTAGGTGCTGCTTTTGAGCATCATAGCGGTGCTTTTCCTTTCTGCGGGGATGGGCTATGGGATCCCACATTTTCGAGCATCGTTTATATCTCATACCCTGCCTAAGCTCCAGCAACGCACTTAAGCGCATACTTAACTTTAAACTGTGGGTAGTCCCATTGAATCCTATTTTAGCCTCAATGCTTAAGTGCTTTGCTGGTCCATGGCCTAAAATAGCCACTAACAGCACCAAATGAGGTGCTGTACTCTATATCCGCTCAACCCCAAGTTCCAGAATGCTAACGTCCTGCTCAGTTTATGCATTTGTTTGTGTTTGTAACTCACCGTGCTGATCCAGTTTGGCAAATTCTGTGTTCGCAGAGCACCAGGCCGGAGGAATGCACTTGTGACGTACAGTTTGTAATGCAAACTCTTCTCTTTTCATCTAGTCTCTTGAGATGAGCCAGCTCTGGGGATGCAGTTTGTTCTGCTGCAGTAGGTATTGTGACCTTGCACAAACATACCTGACTTCATAAAACAAATGGCAACCACTAAGGAGCTGAGTTGTATTCTTGCAGAAATGGATCAATTTCCATTTTATCAAGGAGTCAGGTCTAGGTCAAAGGCTCCCCTCCCTTCCCAGCAAGAGGCTTTCTTGTTCATTTCTTTAACACTGAAGATTTCCTCTTCCCTCCCCCTTCCTAATCTTTCGGCCAGGCAGGTAATAAAGACTTGTCTCTAAATATCAGACACACACCTCTGATTAAGGTGGCAGCCTAAATCAGATCGGCCTTCAGAAGCTGCTGAGAACAGATGCTTCTGAAAGCTCTGTGTTGAGGCTTGCCTGGTTGGAAGCAGCAAACTGCCTTTCAAGTGAACGCTTCACATTCCTATCTGAATTCTTTGATGCTTGCCATGGCGCATGTTTCTTATGTAGATCTGTTCATAAATGTAAGGCCTTCTTCTAAGACATCTAAAGGAAGCTTCATATCCTAGTGGCCTCCTCCTTCCCCTAAGTTTGTGCATAGTAAAGGCAGAGGAAGCCCTGTGTAATTAAGCAACCAGAGTGAGATTGATATAAATTATTGGCCCAACTGGTCCCTCACTGAGGATTTGACCATGGAAGAGGGTGAATGAGGAGAAAGAGATGTGGAAATACCACCAACATCAAACTGAAGAGAGATGGGGAAACAGTGAAGAACCTTAGCTGTGGAAAGCTATTACCATGGGAGGATTAGTAACTGTCCCGGATGAGATGGTTGGGTCTGGGGGTGCTGGTGAAATGACTGGTTCTTAGTGGAATGGGTAATTGCAGGGGCTTAGTGGAATAGTGGAAAATGTTGCAGCCAAACAGTGGCAGGGAAGAGCTGGGGAATCCACCCGTCTCTTGATGCCTTTCTGGGAGGTGTGCTTTCATAGAATCCCAGAATATCAGGGTTGGAAGAGACCTCAGGAGGTCATCTAGTCCAACCCCCTGCTCAAAGCAGGACCAACACCAGCTAAATCATCCCAGCCAGGGCTTTATCAAGCCTGACCTTAAAAACCTCTAAGGATGGAGATTCCACCAGGGCTTTTCCTAATATCCAACCTAGACCTTCGCCACTGCAACTTGAGACCATTGCTCCTTGTTCTGTCATCTGTCACCATGGAGAACAGCCAAGCTCCATTCTCTTTGGAACCCCCTTTGAGGTAGTCAAAGGCTGCTATCAAATCCCTCCTCACTCTTCTCTTCTGCAGACTAAATAACCCCAGTTCTCTCAGCCTCTCATAAGTCATGTGCCCCAACCCCCTAATCATTTTAATTGCCCTCCACTGGAGACTCTCCAGTTTGTCCACATCCTTTCTGTAGTGGGGGGCTCAAAACTGGACTCAATACTCCAGATGTGGCCTCACCAGTGTCAAATGCAGGGGAATAATCACTTCCCTCGATCTGCTGGCAATGCTCCTACTAATGCAGCCCAATATGCCATTAGCCTTCTTGGCAACAAGGTCACGCTGCTGACTCATATCCAGCTTCTCATCCTCTGTAATCCCCAGGTCCTTTTCTACCATAAAAGCCAGTCGGTTCCCAGCCTGTAGCAGTGCATGGGATTCTTCCGTCCTAAGTGCAGGACTCTGCACATGTCCTTGTTGAACCTCATCAGATTTCTTTTGGACCAATCCTCCAATTTGTCTAGGTCACTCTGGACCTTATCCCTACTCTCCAGCATATCTACTTCTTTCCTCAGCTTAGTATCACCTGCGAACTTGCTGAAGGTGCAATCCATCCCATCATCCAGATCATTAATGAAGATGTTGAACAAAACCGGCCCCAGGACTGACCCCTGGAGCACTCTGCTTGATACCGGCTGCCACCTAGACATCGAGCTGCTGATCACTCCCTGTTGAGTCTGACAATCCAGCCAGCTTTCTATCCACCTTATAGTCCATTCATCCAATCCACACTACTTTAACTTGCTGGCAAGAATACTGTGGCAGACAGTATCAAAAGCTTTGCTAAAGACAAGATGTATCACATCCACCACTTTCCCCATATCCACAGAGCCAATTATCTCATCATAGAAAGCAATCAAGTTGGTCAGGAATGACTTGCCCTTGGTGAATCCATGTTGACTGTTCCTGATCACCTTCCTCTCCTCCAAGTGCTTCAAAATGGATTCCTTGAGGACCTGATCCATGATTTTTCCGGGGACTGAGGTGAGGCTGACTGGTCTGTAGTTCCTCGGATTCTCCTTTGTCCCTTTTTTTTAAAGATGGGCACCATATTTGCCTTTTTCCAATGGTCCTGGACCTCCCCTGATCACTACGAGTTTTCAAAGATAATGGCCAATGGCTCTGCAATCACATGAGCCAACTCCCTCAGCACCCTCGGATGCAGCGCATCCGGCCCCATGGACCTGTGCATGTCCAGCTTTTCTAAATAGTCCTTAACCTGTTCTTTCACCACTGAGGGTTGCTCACCTCCTCCCCATGCTGTGCTGCCCAGTGCAGCAGTCTGGGAGCTGACCTTGTCTGTGAAGACCAAGGCAAAAAAAAAAAAAGAAAAAAAAGCATTGAGTACTTCTGCTTTTTCCACATCATCTGTCACTAGGTTGCCTCCCCCATTCAGTAAGGGTCCCACACTTTCCCTGACCACCTTCTTGTTGCTAACATCGCTGTAGAAACCCTTCTTGTTACCCTTCATGTCCCTTGCTAGCTGCAACTCCAATTGTGCTTTGGCCTTCCTGATTGCAAAAATTTTCAAGATTTCAACTTTTTGTCTCAATTCGGATGTGAGAATTTTTTTCAAACTCTCATGTGACAGGAAAACTGCTTCCTGCCCAGTCCTAGTGAAAAACATCTTGAACTTTTTCAGACAGTGTCCTTCAAACTGTGCAAACCAGCATTTCCGATCTTGGAAGAAAGGTTCCATAAGCACATTCTGTCACTGCCAGCCCCTTGTCTCACAGAGTGGTGTGAAGGAGCTAGACAAAGGAATTCAGCTTGACCACTAATCCCCTCCCAAGACCAGTTTCACCATTTCCCAGTTAGCTCCCTCACCTGTGTCCCAAGTCTGATCTTTTGAAGATCCTGTTGTCTGTAGCTTTGGTAGCCTCGATGGTGGGCTGTGCCTGGGCCTTCTGAGAGAGTACCAAGGCTGCCAGATCCAGAGCTGCCCAGAGGGGGAGGCAAGTAGAGCAATTTGCCCCAAGCCCCGGGCCCTGCAGGGGCTCCCACGAGAATATAGTATTGCAACTTTTTTTTATGGAAGGGGCCCCCAAAATTGCTTTGCCCCAGGCCCCCTGAATCCTCTGGGCGGCCCTGGCCAGATCCCAGCCAGCTGGATGTCTCTTCATAGATTCCAAAGCCAGAAGGGGCCACTGTGACCAACTGTCTGACCTCCTGTATAGCATAGGCCAGAAAACTTCTCTAAAATGATTCCTAGAGCAAATCCGTTAGAAAAACATCCAATCTTGATTTTAAAATTGTCAGTGATGGAGAATCCACCACGACCCTTGTTAATTTGTTCCAATTGTTAATGACCCTCATTGAATGTTTTCTAATCCTTTAATCATTTTTGTGGCTCTTCTCTGAACCCTCTCCAATTTATCAACATCCTTCTTGAATTGTGGGCACCAGAACTGAAGACAGGATTCCAGCAGCAGTCGCACCAGTGCCAAATACTGAGGTAAAATAACCTCTCTGCTCCTACTTGGGATTCTCCTGTTTATGCATCCCAGGATTGCATTAGCCCTTTTGGCCACAGTGGCGCACTGGGAGCTCGTGTTCAGCTGATTATCCACCATGACCCCCCCAAATCTTTTTCAGAGTCCCTGCTTCCCAGGATAGAGTCCTCCATCCTATAAGTATGGCCTACGTTCCTTGTTCCTAGATGTATGCATTTACATTTAGCGGTGTTAAAATGCCATATTGTTTGCTTGCACCCAGATTAGTCTGTATGGGTGACCTGTCCTGTTCAGTATTTACCATTGACAGAACAAGGAGCAATGGTCTCAAGTTGCGGTGGGGGAGGTCCAGGTTGGATATCAGGAAAAACTATTTCACTAGGAGGGTGGTGAAACACTGGAATGCGTTACCTAGGGAGGTGGTGGAGTCTCCTTCCTTGGAGGTTTTTAAGGCCCGGCTTGACAAAGCCCTGGCTGGGATGATTTAGCTGGGAATTGGTCCTGCTTTGAGCAGGGGGTTGGACTAGATGACCTCTTGAGGTCCCTTCCAACTCTGATATTCTATGATTCTATGATTCTATGATTCCCCCAATTTTTGTCATCTGCAAACCTTATCAGTGATGATTTTATGATTTCTTCCAGATCACTGAAAAAAAGTTAAATAGTTTAGGGCCAAGCATCAATCCCTAAGGGACCCCACTGGAAATATACCCACTCGCTCGTGATTCCCCTGTTTACAGTTACATTTTGAGACCTATCAGTTAGCTAGTTTTTAATCCATGTAATGTGTGCCATGTCCATTTTATATTAACATTTAGATTAAAAAACTAAATCTAGTACTAAGTCAAACGCCATACAGAAGTCTAAGCATATTACATCAACACTGTTACCTTCATCAAACTTGTAATCTCATACAAAAATCAAGTTAGTTTGACAGGATCTATTTTCCATAAACCCCTGTTGATTTGCATTAATTACATGACCCTCCTTTAGTTCTTTATTAATCAAGTTCTAGATCAGCCACTCTGTTATCTTGCCTGGGATCGATATCAAGCTGACAGGGCTATAGTTTCTCGGGAGCAGCCTTTAGCCTAAGCTTGGGGCTCAGGCAGCCAGCAAACCCATACAGTCTCGGGGTTCAGGTAGGGGTGAGCATCCACACAGTCTCGGGGGGCTCCAAAAGGGGTTGAGCACCCAGAAGGCAGTCTAGGGGGCTAACAGGAGACCTCAGGGGGCACAAGCCTCCTGGCCTAAGGTGGGGAGTCTGCCACACCAGGGTTTGGTGGGGCAGGGGGACGCGGGCCTGCCCTACTCCACCGCATCCCAGCCCAGGGCCCTAGCAGTGGCAGAGAGGCCCGCCACTGGGTCGGCGGGGATCCAGCCGCAACACACCGACCTAGAAGCGGTCAGGCCTGTAGCCGGCCAGTCGTCGGCTGTACCTGGGCTACTTCCTACCTCCCCAGGGCTTGGTACCTCTGGTATCCACCAGTCTTTGGGCTCCTTTGGGTAGACAGCCAACAGTAGTCCCAGTAACTCCTCATCTGGGTCCATCTCCTCCGGGGGCAGGGCATGGCAGAGTGTAGATTCATCTCCTGGGCGCCGCAGCAGGGCTGAGGCATCCGTCTCAACTGAGCTGCAGGGCCCTCCCTTTATACTTCCTGTCCCACCCTGGTCTTTCCATCGAGGGGGACAGGGCAAGTTCGGCTCTGCTCACCAAGGGGTGTGTAGTGGTCCCTCCATCTCCAGTCCAGAGGGAGGCCGCTCTGCCTCACTACATACTGGAACAACATTAGATTTCTTCTAGTCTTATGGAACTTTCCCAGTGCGCCAAGACTTATTAAAAATTCAACATTAACTGTCCAGTGAGTTCATCAGCCAATTCTTTTAAAACTCTTAGATGCAAGTTATTTGGACCTGCTGATTTAAAAGTTCTGACTTCAGTAGCTTCTGCTTAACATCCTCCATAGATACAAGTGGAATGGAAAGAGTGTTATCACCATATGATGAGACTATATCATCTGTTCTCCCCCAAATACAGAACAGAAATATTTCTTGAACACTTTGGCCTTTTCCACATTATTGAGAATTTTACCGTTTCCACTTAGTAATGAACAGTACCATTGTCAGGCTTCTTTTTGTTCCTAATATATTTTTAAAACCCTCCTTTATATTGTCTGTAACTGTGGTGGCCATAGATTGCTCCTTGTGTCCCCTCAGCTTCTGTTATCAGTTTTCTGCAATTACTATCAACTTCCCCATTTCTTCCCTTTGTGTGTATATGTATATAATATATATCATCTTTTATTTTATATAGCTGCCTTCTGTTACCCTCTAAACCAGGTTGTTTTTTGTTATGTTTTTTTAACCAGGGCAGCCTTCTTCCTCTCTTGTGAGATTGTGGCTATTTGGGCATCTAGTGAGGTGTTCTTAAATGATTCCCAATTATCATTCACACTTTTCTGATTAAATTGTTTCTCCCAACTGATTTGGCTCATATTGTTTTCAGCTCTGTGAAACTGGTCCTATTAAAGCACCAAGTCTACATAATAATAGAACTGGAAGGGACCTCGAGAGGTCATCTAGTCCAGTCCTCTGCGCTCAAGGCAGGACTAAGTATTATCTAGACCATCCCTGACAGGTGTTTGTCCATTATATATATTGCTGGTCTGGAGTTTATTCTGCTTGCACATTATAGATGTAATCAAGTCATGATCAGTTCCTCTTTGTCTGTTAGGACAAGATTGAATAAAGAACACGTTTTGAGTTAGGAAATTGTCCTCTATAATGTTTAGAAATTCCAAGGATGTTTTTGCATTGCCAGTGTGAGACCTCCAGCAGATGTCCCTCAAATTGAAGTCCCCCATGATCACGTAGGTTTTTTTCCTATAGATCAAAAATAGTTGTGTAAGGAGATGGTCTGTAGCTAACACCACTAATACCCCATCTCGTGCTTTATCTGTTTGGACATTGATCCATAAACATTCAAGATCATTTTTGTCCAAATTACCAGTGACTTGGAAACAGGCAATGACATTTTTGACACTGATTTTAACATTCCAGGCGTGTGACTCATCCCACCAGGTTTCAATAATACCAAGACTGAATTTATGCTCATGAATGAGCTATTCTAATTCCTCCTCTTTGTTACACAGGCTCCTGAAATTGGTGTCTAGGCAATTCAAAGGACACAAAGAGGAGAAATTCTTGGTTTCTTGATTGTTCTCAACATCTCAATTTTGTTTTTGAGCTAAGTGCTCATCTCTGCCCTCTTTTTACCCTCCCCTTTTGCTATTAGTGTAACACCTTCTGCACTACTCTAGACAACCTGTCCCCCAGGAGATGGTCCCCCTTCTACTGAGGTGGAGGCCATCCAAGCAGTATAGCTCTCTTTCCCCACTGAAGGAGGATCAATGTTCCACGAAACTAAAACCCTCCACATCTTCCCTAGCCAGTGATTCACTTGCAAAATCTTCTGCCCTCTTGCTGTTGCTGGTGTTGTCCTCCGAGAGTGAAATAAAGCCATTGAACCTCTCACTGTAAACACCATTGTGAGAGGGAGTGAGTTGGTCAGCCTTCCCATGCCCACAAAGAAGCTACCTCTTTAAAGGGGCATAGTGCTATCTGCCTCCATGAAGGCAGTGTTGCCTAGAGGTTAGTGCACTGGAATAGGACTCAGGAGACCTACGTTCTATTCCTGGCTCTGCTGCTGGGTGACCTTAGGCAAGTCACTCCCCCTTCTGTGCCTCAGTTTCCCCTTCTATCAAATGTGGATAATGCTCCTGACCTACTTTTGTATGGTGTTTTGAGATCTATGGATAAAAAGCAGATAAGAGCCAGGTATTCTTATTATCTGCCTATGGTGATCCTGCCACAAGAAGAGTTTAAAGAATATATGGGTGCGGGGGAAAAGGAGAAAGCAAGATCAGGTCTGTTATCCTCAGTTCTTCCAGCATCCATACCTTATTCCTTATACAGGGGCACAAGGGCAAGTGGCCAGTGGCATCCACACAAAATCTGTTCTTAAACCATCTTCAGTAGTTTTGGATTCACTGGTAACCATAGTACCATGGGAGCCAAACACTGCAGACCAGTAAGGGTTCAACATGAAACGCCTTTCTACTCCCCGAGCAAACCTACTTTCAACAAGAGGGACCTGTTCTCCACCCCACTACTAGCATGACTTAGCCCCTGTCACCTTGCCACTCGTGACTCTGCTTCCGTTCCTAAAAACGGACCATAATTGTTTTATTTCCCTGGAAGTGCAGTCAGCCCAGAACACACAGGAGCTGAACTCGGTTTGTCTGATCAGAGTACTTGGGCCTGGATTGATCTTTACAGATATCCTAGGCTAGGAGCTGCTTGTCATCAACAGCATTTAAGCTAAACAAGTAAGCAGGCAGACTCACATGCCTGCTGTATCTGAAAGCCGCTTCAGTGAGTTCGGATCAAAGGCAGGCGTTAGATTTGCCTTCAGCACTGTACGCACCTTTACCACCTCAGGTCAGGTGTGGATCTTCTTGTCTGGCTTTCTAGCTAACTAGCCAGAGAGGAGCATGTCCATGGCCTACCAAGCCAGGCTCATGATTCGGAAAGGAGATTGTTAAATGAAACATGCCAAAGTCAGACCAGATGGAGATGAGAGAGAGGAAAAGAGAAATGAGGGGGAAATAACAGAATAAAAAAAGGAGGGCATAGGAGAAGTGAGGGGGAAGAGAAGGAAGAAGCATTGACCTTCTGCTACCCTGTCCAGCTGTTCAGAAATCGCTTCCAAAGCATATCACTCTTTCCAATTAGTTTCCAAAGAGATTTCATCCTATAAAAATATTGACTGTGTAGGAGGAGCAGGGGTGGTTCCTTAGTTCTGATGATGGCCTCTGAGCTCCTGAGACAAACTGATGAATTCCCCAAATGTGAAAAATAAGCAGCGATCTCACTGATCTAATCGCATTGGAATGGGAGCCTGCTTAGCATCACGGAGAGGTTGTCACAGTGAGAACTGGCACGTTGCAATGAAACAAGGGTGGCATCGTCATTGCTGATCTTTGCATGCAGTCGTTGCTCTTTCGATCAGGTAGCATGTGGTCTACGCTGTGTATTCAGTGATCAGAGGGCAGTGTTTAGCCGCTGACCATTAGCAGGGCTTTCTGTGTCGCAGACACTTATATGCGCCCCGTTGCTATAGGGCCCGAGCAGCTAACAGTATCCCTGTGTGGTGGGGAGGTGCTGTTATCCCTTTTTGCAGGTGGGGAACTGAAGCACAGAGAGGTGGGGTACGTCTGTCCTGCAACTAGAGGTGTGTTTGCAACATGGCTATGCATACATACACCAGTTTCACTCTACCTAATGCAGCTAAAATAGCCATGAAGATTCAGCAGCACAGACGCTGGCACGGGCTAGGAACACATGAACCCAGAGTTCTAGGTGGGCTTATACAGCCCACGTTGCTATGTCTTCACGGCCATGCTAACTCGATTAAAGCTAGTGCGGGTCTGTCTATCCGAGCTGCGATCGCATCTTCAATTGCAGTGTCAATCTACGTACCGTGGCTTGTCCGAGGTCACAGAAAAAGTCTGTGCAAGATCAGGGAACTGAATTGGGGTCTTCAGGGTCCCAGGCTAGCTTCCTAACCACAAGACTATCCTTCCCATCCAGTCTCTGGAATTTGCACAACGTTGAGGTGTTTTGTTGGCCAGATCCTCCTCTCTTTACACGCACTGAGAAGTACCCCATTCCACTGTGAGGGTGCTGTGCACTGACTAAAGGAATCAGAATCTGGCCCCAAGATAGCAAACCTCATCACCTCAGAGAATGTAAAAAGACTGAGCATCAAGGAATCTGGAAACCCAAAATGCAGGGCGTAAATAGAGACCTTGCTCTGGATTTTTCCATGTCTGGACTGGAACTGCCTAGTGGCCATGGATGTTGTGGAATTCAATAGCCTGCCCCTGGAAGTGACCTCCCGCTTCTCCTCTCAGCTCACCCCTGTGGACCAACTGCCATGATGGCTTTGACAGTCGCTATTACTATCATAGGACACAGGGGGAGAGGTGCTGTCAGAGAGAACTGGGTCTTAGCCAGGTAATAATCAGCAGCTGGATCTGTACCAGGAAGTGAACAGGTGGATGTAGTGCATTCTTGTTCGTCCACCCTGTCTAAAAGGTAGGGGTCTGCATGCAGCGCTGATTGTGTGGCTTCAAGGAGGTAAAGATCTGGGTAACAATGGGAAGGGCAAAAAGATAGTGCCATCCCCAGTGAGGACATTTCTGTTGGGACACCCCCTTGAACTGCTCTTGTATAGAGATGGTTGAAATTTTTTCAGAAAGAGAGGGAAGTGGGTGGAAGTGGGGTTTTCAAAAAAAATATCATTGTCCAAAAAAATTTTCACCCCACAATCTCTGTCTCTGCTTTCCCTCTCTCTGTCTTTGTCTTTGCCCTTTGAACCTGGACTCAGGGGTTATAAAAAGGATGGACCCCATCAACATCTGATCCTGGGCACTCTCCCTGTAGCTGGAATCAATCCTTTCCTCGGTGGAAATGTCTAGAGTGAGGTTCGTGCTCTTCATGTCTAGAACCTGAATGCAGGGGAGAATCTGGGATGACCCATGGGCTGGAAGTTGAAGCTAGACAAATTCAGACAGGAAATAAAGCATTAATTTTTAACAGGGAGAGTAATTAACCATTGAAACAACTTACCAAGGGTCATGGTGAATTCTCCATGCCTGACCATTTTTAAATCAAGACTGGATGTTTTTCTGTTAAATCTGCTCTAAGAATTATTTCAGGGAAGTTCTCTGGCCTGTGCCATACAGGAGGTCAGACTAGATGCCCACAATGCCCCTTCTGGCCATAGAACGGAGGAGTCTATTCTACATCTCTAATCTTTCATGGTAAAGAGTTTCTTGTCAATTCTTCTATTCTGGCTGAAATTATGAGAAAGAACAGGCTCGAGATGTCTCTAAATTATGGACCTTCTGGGCCTGACCTTCTTTGCTGTGATTTTTGTTTCTCTTGATCTCTGTCGCTCTTCCTCTCTTCGCTACCATGTGCACTGACTTATTCCCTGGAGCATCCTGCAACTTGACTAACCCCAAAATACGTTCCACCATAAAATAAATCACAGTAGTTTAATCACTCAAGTAAATTACCCATAGAAAACTATCGTGTCACCGTAATAGCATCTCTTCTGAAGAAGCAGTGTATTAGAAGGCTGCTTGGAATTCCCCTCCTACAAGTTATGGTGTGTCATGATTTAACTATTATGGTTACAGAGGATATAGCAGGGGAGCTGTAATATTTTCTTAGTATGCTTGTTCCCTGATAATACTCCCATTTCCCCAAAGGCTCCATTTTTAAACCTATTACAAGTGTTTTGGAAGATGATACGTTATTTACCTTTCTCAGCCCATAGCTTACCACATACTTTTCTGCCTGTGCACGCATCCCAGGATGTTGTTGCACTACCAAACAAAACCAGGTACTGTGGGGTAAAACCATTTACATAGTTGGAGGTCCACATTTTTTTTTCAGTGAAGGAGAAGTCATGGCTGAGTGCAGCAGACGGCCCGTTGGGAGGGGAGGAGAGGGGAGGAGGCTGTGAGGGGTTAGAAGGAAAGCTGGGCTGGGGTCAGAGCTTCAGAACTGTGTCTGAAGAGAAAAGGGGACAAGAGGTTCACCCTCCAGATGGGGATGGAGCAATCTCCTTCAGGGAGCTCTGCTACAGCCTTCCTGTGTGACTTTGGGCAAGTCACTTCTCCTCTCTGTGACTCTGCTTCCCCTCCCACTCTTTATCGGTATGTCTAGACTGCATTGTAAACCCAAGCTCAGAGTCAGGTTTGAGCCCAGCTGTCCCTCCTGGCCAACCAAATCTTTCAGAATCGGGTCAGCAAGCACAGAGGACCTGGGTTCCAGGAGCCACCTGTAGGAGGGGTCAGAGCTTGAGTCCAGTGTTGCTCATGTCCAAGCCCTGTCATTCTGCAGTGTGGACACAGCTCGAGCTGCAGAGCTGACTCAGAAGGCCTGATAGTGCAGTAGGGACGCATTAGCACAGCTGTGAGACCCGGGTCCAGCAATTGTAAGCCCAGGTTTACCATGCATTGTGGGTGTTCAAGTGCGGGCCTGGAAACACTGAATCCGTGTCCCACAGATCTGGGTTTACAATGCAGTGTAGACGTACCCTGTCTATCCTGTGTATTAAGCCTTGGTCAGTATAGTACTTAAGCATGTGATAAAGTGTTACACTGAATTAAGAATGCTTTCCCGAATCAGAGCCTTCGATTGTAAACCGTCTGGGGTAGAGGCCATCTCTAATTCTGTGTTAGGCCGTGGCCAGCACAATGGATTCCTGATCTCACTTGCGTCCTCTCTGTGCTACCGGAGCATAAACAACCGCTGCTTGTCCAGTGTCCTTTCCAAGTGCCTTACCCTTCATAGGATTATAGAACGATAAGGCTGGAAGTGACCTCAGGAGGTCATCAAGTCCAGCCTCTTGTGCTGAGACAGGACCAAGTAAACCTAGACCATCCCTGAGAGGGGTTTGTTCAATGTGTTCTTAAAAACCGCCAGTGACAGGGGTTCCACAACCTCCCTTGGTAACCCGGCCCAGTGCTTAATTATAGCTAACTATGGCCTGGTTCTGAGGGCCTCCGTACCCTCAACTCTCCTTTGAGTTGTTGGGAGTTGAATGAGCTTATTCTTTCCCAGGACGTGGCTCTATATTAGCACTTCTACATAGATCAGTTTAAAAAAAACATCCGAAGGAGTAACTTTCTGTGTTAAAAGGTAACTCCCGTACACAGGGGGAGGACTGAGAGTGAAGCCTCCTTAAAAGTTGATGTGGGATGCCCATGGTTAACATATCAGCCTGGATTTGTTTATTTTTATCCTTGATACAACATTTAATGTTGCTTAATTCTGCCCCAAGCAGTAAGCTGGCTTCCCAGAGAAAAGAGTGCTGTCATCGGAGCTTTTGATGCTAAAGTTCCTCAGACAGCCGTGTTCAAAATCTCACTTCAGAGGGCGGTTTTGTTTGGGTTTTTTTTCTTTCACTATAATCCACAGACATCTCAGTTCAAAACCTACATGGGAAATTCCCTGGAGGATCTTGCTGTAATTTGAGAAATTCAAATTTCTCCTAGTGATTTTTTTTATTGCCTTTTAAAAACTTGTGATAAATAGTTTTTCGCGTTCAAAGGGCTACAGTGTCAAAGCCATCAAGGTAATCTCACTGCCTTGAGCAGGAGCTGGGCACTTCCTTTCACACAGCTAACTATCCAATAGCATCTATAGGCTCAAGATGAGTCCAGCAGCCTCATTATAACCTTTATTGTTGTTCTTGTTGTTTGTGCTAACTACTCAGGAGCCATGAGAGATCAGGACTCTGCATCCTATGCCTAGCTCTGCCACCGGTCTGTTGGGTAACCTTGAGTAAGTCGCTGCCCCGCCTTGTGCCTCAGTTTCCCCTCTATACAAGGGAGATAATGATACTGACCTCCTTTGTAAAGTGCTTTGAGATCTACTGATAAAAAGTGCTATGGAAGAGCTAGATATTATTATTATTATTAACAGTATTTCCAACCCCAAGCACTCAGAAATCATGTGTCAGGTCCACCCAAAGTCATGAGATTAACTTAGCGATCATGAGCTGCTTTTAAAAAAATACATTTTGAGGTTCTTTTTATTTACTTTCTGGTTCGAGCCTTTAGTGGGCACTAAGGTCACATTTTCAAGCTTTCCACTGCAACCATGAGGGCTGGAAAGTTACTTTTCTATTTCATGAAAACTGGGATTCTCATGGAATCACCAAAAAGAACGAGGAGTACTTGTGGCACCTTAGAGACTAACACATTTATTTGCGCATAAGCTTTTGTGGGCTAAAACCCACTTAAGCCCACAAAAGCTTATGCTCAAATACATTTGTTAGTCTCTAAGGTGCCACAAGTACTCCTTGTTCTTTTTGCTGATACAGGCTACCACGGCTACCACTCTGAAACCTGTCATGGAATCACGTGACTCCAGCTGCTGGGGACTTAAGAAAAACAGCAAATATCACAGTAAAATCCCACTTTACCTTGATCCTGCAATTGGGCCTGTGTGCGTAGAGGCTTCTGTCCGCACGGTGAAATCAATGGCGCTCCAGGGAGGAACAAGGGGCCACCCGCTTTGAAACTCATGCAACATCAGAGCCATAGAGCATTAAGTAATTGATAGCGTGTGGCTGGACTGCTGAGCTTGTACTGAGCCACAGTGATTTTAGCAGAGCTCCCTGCGCATGCTGCGACCTGCCTATATGCTGTCCGTTGTGGCATCTGGGGGCCTTAGGGTGACCAGACAGTAAGTGTGAAAAATCGGGACAGGGGGTGGGGGGTAATAGGAGCCTATATAAGAAAAAGACCCCAAAATTGGGACTGTCCCTATAAAATCGGGACAACTGGTCACCCTAGAGGGCCTTACTGTGTAAATATGGGTGAGTTCTAATCATGTAACTGAAAAAGATTCCCTAACTGATCCTATGAAGGACTGTTTGGTAGGACTGAAGAGAAGCCTTAAGTCTCTGGGTACATGCTAACAGAGTGGTAGTCTATGGAACTGGTATTGCTGTAGAATAACCAAACACAAGACATACATGCCCGGGTTGATTTGGCACATCTGTACTTGAAAACACGATTGCAAAAAGGCCTTTCCAAAGAGAAGTTAAGAGCTTCTTTGTATCAGTCCATAAAGCCAGGTTTATCATGATAAATCAATGCTACTCATTGCCATTGCTGTTCAGTGTTGGTTTTTGCTGAGCGGATCCAAACGTCAAGTTCATTCTAAAGGGATATGAAATTGCGGCTTCTCCACAATCAATGTTTCAACTATTGCTATCAAGGGGCAGGCCCGTGTCCTAGCACAACACAAAAGTTCGTGGTGTGGGCGGTGCCTGAAAAGTAGAACTACAGCTCAGGTGCACAGTTGATTAGAAAATGGTGGGGGGTCCGAGTCTTTAGTGGGCACTAAGGTCACTACAAAAATTTGTACCTTTTGTCAAAAACCCCTTTTGGCTGAAAAGTTTTGGGGTTTCAGGTTTTCGACAAACCCAGGTTTGATGGAAAAGTTTTGACCTATTCCCATTTTTGTGGGATGGGTGTTTGTTCCACAAACCTGCTTCATGAGTGTAGGTGATGGGGCTGAAAAGAGCCAGCAGGGTCAAGTAGGGCCTGATCCAAAGCCCAGTGAAGTGACTTTCCAGTGTCTTCCATGGACTTTGGGTCAGGCCCTTAACCCATCTCTCTGCGCTAGCACAAGGACTTCCTATTTAGGAGTGTATCCTGGCCAGGGTCCACAGATGCTGCCCCCCAGAGGTGTGCACGGTCTGAAGGCACTAGGGCTCTAAATGTTTTGTCCAGTCTGCTTTTGAGTCCGACTTCCCATTTCTCTGCTGTGTCTTCTCCATAGCTAGTAGTGTCCAGCTCTGCAGCTGTCTCCGCCACTAACTGGTACTGTATGAGGGGCAAACACGAGTTTGACAGATGATACCCATCCTACGCTCTCATGCCATCTGCATCTTTCAGAGTCAATATGGAGGTACTCTCCTCATCAGCTGCATCAGGAACTGCAGACTGGAGTAAACTCCTGGTCCATCTAGTCCAGTATCCCGTCTCTGATAGCTGCCTGTACCAGATGCTTCAGGGAAAGGTGTAAAAACCCTGGAGTGGGAAATGTGGGATAATCTGCCCCCCATGGAGGACTCATCCTGATTCCCTAATTAGTTTGGGCCTTGAAGCATGAGGTTTAAAATCCCTTTCAAAGTTTTGTTGTAATCAGTTCTGACAACACTGGGTACTCTTGATGCCCATATGAATGTCCAAGTCCTTTCTGAATCTTGTTAAGCTCTTGGCCTCCACAACTTCCTGTGGCAATGAGTTCCTAGGTTAATCACAACATATGAAAAAGTATTTTCTGTGATTGGCTTTGAACTCCAGTTGAATTTCAATGGGATTTGGTGCCTAAAGCCCAGATCCTCAAAGGTATTTAGGCACTTAACTCCAGTGGGAGTTAGGCACCTAAATATCTTTGAGGATCTGGGATGAATTGTCTTGGCCTCCTTTGAACATCACAGCATAAAGATCTTCAGCTTCCTTCCAGGCTGTGAGATGGAGGGAGACAGAGGGTCCTACATGAAAGCAGCTATTTGAGCATCAAAGCAATTACATGACTATTTTAATTGTTGGCACCAAAGCAAACAATATTGAAACTCAAAGAAAAACAATGACTATCTAGCAATAGTGTATTACACTTTGCATGGCAGGCATGACATTTTTACATAAAAATACCAACAGAAACAGGGGGTCAGGACAGAGAGAGACTCTAATCCCATCAGTAATAAGGCTTTTATAAAGTTCTGATTAATTCTGAGGCCACTGAAAGATGATGGCCTTTTAGTAGAATTGGTGGGTGTTTTTTGATGACAAACCAGAAACTGAAAATTTCTACCCCAAAACTGTCCTTCTTCAATTTTAGGTTCAGTTTATGGTTAAAAAAAAGGGGGGGGGGGTTGAAAATCCAAAAAAAAAATTTTTTTTTTTAAGTAGAAATGTTTTGGTTTTCTGTTTTTTTCATAATAATAATAATAATCCACGTTGTGGATAATTTAGGGGGGAAATAAATTCATTTCTCATGAAAAATAATTGGCCTTTTGGATCAGCTGTACAATTTAGCCTTTGGTGATAGGCAATCACACTCAGAGCCTTTGGCATCCCAGTGACTTATTTTAGATGTTTTTTCTTGATTTTTTTTGAAAAACACAAAAAATGTGTACACTCTTTGTAGCCAATCAGCAATGGCCTATCCCAGCGGTTGTGGGTCAGGATCCCAAAGTTGGTCGCAACCCCATTTTAATATCCTGTGATGTGATGTAGACTGAAGCCACCTACAAGGAAAAGTTCTCCATTTCTGTAACTCAGGTTAACTGCATCAAAGTTGCTAACAACATCATCCTCTTGGTGTTTACCATTTGCATGCACCAGTAGCTAAGTTAAAAAGGAAACCAGGCAACTGCCAACTGGATTGTATGATTTTCAGAGGGAAGAATTATGTGAACTTGTTGCATAAAATATTAGACTGAAAAAGGTGAGAATGATTCCTAATAGTGAAAGAAACTCTGAAAACTTGGAATGCAGATTGAAACAGAAATGGAGAAGTCTATTTCACATATTGAAATGATACCACCACTTATTCACAGTGACATCTATGGCAAAAACTACAGTAATTGGGAGTTTTCAAGTTCACTTTGGCTCATTGGAATCCAGAGCACACATTAAAAATCCATCATCTATTTTACAAGGAGTAGAGATTTAATAAGCCAGGCATTTCAGTACGAGAACATCACATCTTCCATTCTGCTGGAGTTTCTTTCCATTAATTAATTCTAGTCTGCTTTTGTATAAAAATGCAGATGAATTGGTATTTCTTTGATTGGGGTGTGGGTGGGTGTTTAATGATGTGAAATTCCTTTAGGTCTGATCATTCAGTACAATGGAAGAATGTGGGGAAAATGAGGGGGGGTGTAAAGACCCATTAAACTCCAGTTATACGGATTAGCAATGTTAATTCAAAAATAGCCTGTAATTTTGTGTATCAGAACAATACTTGATGGGGAAAACAAATGATCAATACTAGAGGAGCGTAGACTCTGACCATGGACATCAGTGGCCCTACTCACATGCTTAAAGTTCAGGGGACTGAGTCAGGACCCTGGTTCTAATAGGAATTTAGGGTGGGAGGCATCCATGACTGGGCAAATGCAGAGACATACATGTGTCTTTACAGGACTTAAATGCTATCCCTGGGCTACTGTTCCATCCACTCCAACTCACGTACACATGAAGACAAATTGCACCATGATAGAGATGACCGTTTCTTAGCTAGAGTAACCAAGGTATGTGCTGACATTCCCAACAGCTGCCAGTCAAAGACCGATTGAGCGAAGAAAGCTGGGGAAATATTGATAGTAATGGGTTCCAAGCTTCCAGCTTTTTGCCCTACTGGAGAAGATGAGGTGGAGAGATTTGTACATCTGAGTTGTCCAACCAGGGAATAATTGGAGACACCTATCGATCATTGCTGAGAAAGTTTCCACCTGGAAGTCCATTATACTGGTAAAGAGATCATTATTTACAGATTTCAGTGTCAATTCAGGAAACAGATGAGTAAACCAACAATTTCTAAGCTGTTAGAAAATCAAGTCGATGCTATGAATATGTCCCCTTCACACAAACAAGAATATATCCCATTAAAATTCATTGTAGCTCATTAAAATTCATTTATCACAGCACAATTTTAATCTCAGTTTAGAAGCATGTTCTCTTATGACTTGTCTGGATTATCAGTCGTTCTCAGAAGCAACATTCTTCTTCAGCTGCATTTTTCTTAGTCTGTGGGTAAAAATACAATGCCATCTTGCTACTTGATCACAGTCCAGTAACGAGTCTCCGAGTTTTGAATATTAAAGCAGGGCCATCTAGGAGCTGTTCTGGTTTCCCACTGGAACTTTGGAAGAGGAAGCTGCCCCAAGAGATGAGCGAGACGTTGGCCGTCTTGTTCCTTTAAAATAACAAAACAAAAATACCAAGAGGACAAATGAATAAGAAAGCCCACAGAGAGGAACAAAAGGAAACATTACATTTCAGGGGGGATGGAGAATTAAAGCAGAAACGTACGGTAAAACCTTATCTTGCAGTGTTGTCATCTTTGAAAATCTCATCAAAGATTCCACTTGCTATTAAGAACAGGAGGAAATTATGCCTACTCAAAGCACTGTAGAAGCTCTGGCAAGCTGTTCAATTAAAAACTGAACTCTCATGAACTTCTCGGTCTCGGGAGAAACCAAACTAAACATGAGCTCTGATAACATCCTCTTCAACATGCAAGCTCAATGTCTTAATTATTGGGTCCATTTTGGCATAGAACAGCACTATGGAATACCTCTTGTGTAGAGAATTTAGTCTGATGTCATAAACAGCTTTTGCAGTATCAATCAGGTAGAACAGTTTCTGTGGCTAAGAAAAGGAATCCACTAATATTTCTGTGTATAAAAGCACTGGGTTTGGTTAACAGTCATTCCTGAGGTCATGTTGTTGCGCTAAGGAATGGGTGTTCGTGAAAATGGTCATGAATCCTAAAATTTTCGATGAATTTAGCGTGTATGATCTTTTTTCACACCAGAAGTTGACTATTCATTGTTCTCCTGCTTCAAATGGTTCAGTCATCCAACCAGGTACCAGAAACATTACCATGTGACTCAGGTGAGCCACCACACAACACAAATAACACACAGAGAATGCCCAAATTAATCAGTTCACAAACAACACGTAGTGTGAAAATGTTTTGTGTAAACTCTTCTATGAATAACCATATAAAGAATGGTTTAAAAGGGGCTTAGGCCTTTTCTACACATACAAGTTGTACTGTTTTGAATCCGCCAGTATAATTAAAGTGGTACAACCTCCTAGTGGGGATGTCATTATGCTGTTATAAATGTGCTTATAGCAGTACAACACACAAAGCAGAATAAAATATACTGGTATGCGGCACCTTTGGACCTGTATAACAGCATCCGCACCAGGGGTTGTACTAATCTTGGTTAAAAAAAAAAAATCACTCCCTTAACCAACATAATCATACCGGTACAAAACCTGTGTGTAGGCCAAGCATAGGTCCATAAAGAACAGTTCAATGTAGATTGTAAACTCTTCAAGGCAGGGAACATCTACTACTCTGTACAGCACCTTGCACAATGAGGCCCGGCTCTTGGGTGGTCCTTAGGCACTGCCATAATAAATGTGGTTATTAATAAGACTAATTGGTTGTACAACTATGGGTGAATTTCTTTCTCATGGCAATGAGTTCTAAACATTGGCTATTGCTGGGTGAATGTGATGCAAGCTTCCACCAAACAGATCTAGCCCAACCTACAAAACTTCTGCTATTCTAGTCCTGTGTCCTTTTTGATGCAGTCCTGCCAACCATGCAGTAGTTTTGTGATATGTGAAACACCTCCAAATTCATTTTGACATGAGGCTTTCACTTCTAGAGATGAAAGGCTAGGGCATTACCCAGTCTGCTATCCACATTCTCTGAACATAATACAATTTTACAATTTCTTTTTGGATCAAAGATCTAATGCAAACCTGGGGCTTGATTCTGATTTCACCTACATGCACATGCATGGAGAGGAGGCTCTGTTAGGATTTTGGAAATGCAGATCAGTTCCTGCCTTTATTCCAGATTTCTTTTGTGACCTTGGGCAAATCACTCAATTTCTCAGTGCCTCAACTGGGCTTCCATGTAGTCTCCTTTTCTCTCACCCGTTGTCTGTCTTGTCTACTTAGACTGTAAGCTCTTGTCTTTTACTATGTGTATGTGCAGCACCTTGCACAGGGAAGCTGTGATGTTGGCTAGGGCTTCTGTGCACTGCTGTAAATGATAATGAATAATAAATAACCGACTTCAGGGAATTTGCTCCTGGTTTACACTGGCGTAAGTGTAATCAGAATCAGATCCTCTGCTGCTTCTTTGGAGGGGAAGGCTGGCCTTGTTGTTAAGCTTGTTGCCTGGGTCCCTTAAGATCTGGGTTCAGTTTTTGCTCCCCCACAGGCTTCCCGTGTGACCTTAGACAAGTCACTTCATTTCTCTGTGCCTCAGTTCTGCATCTGTATAACAACAATTCCCTCCCTCACAGAGTGGTGCTGAGATAATAGCGAGGAGCCCAGACACTATGCCTATGAGGGCAGCATGGAGAGAGCTTGGAGAAACATTTCTGGCAAATAAAAAAATTGCCAAAAAATGCATTGGGGGGCCAGGAGGTGGCTCCAGAACTGCTTGCAAATTTGGGTCAACTTTGCCCAATAATTTCCGCCAAAAATACCCAGAAAACATTTTTTTCTAAAAACAACATTTTGTTTAGACTTTTTTTTATTTCAAAATGGCATTTTGTTTTCACATTTGGCCAGTTTAAACAAAAAAGATAAAAATCCCCTCAAAACAGCCACAGCGAAACGCAACACTAAAAATAAGCATCACCATCATCATAGTTTCAAATCGACTAAATGGTGTTGTTTCAAAACAAAATTATTATTATTTTTTTTAGAGTTTTTCAATATGATGAAAAATTGGGGGGAAACTGATTTTGTTTCAAATCGAACTGGATTTTGGGGGAGGATTTTCTGGCTTGGCCCCTGGACCAAAAAATCCATTATTCACTTAGCTCTGAACATGAATGCCTACGTTGGACTGGATTTCAGAACCTGTCCTGTTTCCTGGGTAGGAAACTCTGCTATGATCAGGATCTGAGTCTGAATGCTAGCTGGGAATATGGAGCTTAGGCCATGCACAGGTCCACGCCTCTGAAAGGCATTCTCACTTTTCAATGCGAAACAGTCAGCACACAATTCATGGTGCTTCATCAGATGGACATCAGGGCGAAAGTAACAGGAAAAGCTCCAATCATTTTTCTTAGATAACGATCACCTTGTGTAATTCTTCCTGGCATGGGAGCGAAGGCCTCACCCACCAGTGGGAATGGAAACCCATGTGCATTATAAACTGTTCCTCTGGAGCTGGTCAGAGACCTCACTGACTCAGGAGCAGGCACGGACACTTTGAGGCAGAATGAGTAGCTCCTTTGGGCTCATCTCTCTCCCCTCTTTCACCAGATGCTACACGAGAATGAAAGGCGCTTTGGACTCTATCCAAGTGGATGCAAATCAAGCCAGTCTGCAGTTTCTTGATGAGTTTGTTTGTTTGAGTGTCAGCTACGTCCCCTTGTTTTGTGAATATCCACGACATCAACCAGGGCAGACGGAAGTGAGGGCAAAACAGCAATAATAATCATAAGGATGTCCTTAGCACTTATTACCTATAACACTTGCCCGATCCTCCTCTCGCTGCAGGTCAGGAGTAACTATCCGGCAGCACAATGCAGTTATGACACGGTAAAACTGGTGCGAGAGGCGAATCAAGTGCCATGTGTTAGAAATGCAGTACAATCATTAACTAATTGTGGATTGAGTCCTCCTGACAGTGGAATAGGGTTTCCTCAGGTGAGTAAGGTTTGCAGGACTGGGCCCTCTGTGAGTTCCCCATTATAGAGATGGGGAAACCGAGGCAGGGAGATGAAGTGATTTTCCCAAGGCCACACAGATTTATTATTGTTATGTGTATTACAGTAGTGACTAGAGGCCAGCGCCCCATTGTCCTAAGTGCCGTACAAACATATAACAAAGATTAGACCTTAGAAATGCCTAAGACCCAACTTTCCACTCATTCCTTTAGGCCATGCTACTTCCAACAGCCCCCTCTGTCGTGTTCGTTCTTCATGCCATAGAAACGTTTGCTAAGACTATGCGTCTCAGACGAGCATAATGAAACTGGAAGATGTCAATGCAACATTAAGTATTATTAAGGATACAATTCTGTTATGGAGGTCATGGATTCTGTGACTTTCCGGAACCTCCATGATTTTTTCTGGGGCAGGGCTGGAGTAGCTGTCAGCCCTGGGCCACCGGAGCAGCAGCTGGGGTTGGGTTAGCCCCC
Source organism: Chrysemys picta bellii (assembly GCF_011386835.1). Classification (NCBI taxonomy): domain Eukaryota; kingdom Metazoa; phylum Chordata; order Testudines; family Emydidae; genus Chrysemys; species Chrysemys picta. The sequence goes on from NC_088796.1 coordinate 123,836,872, forward strand.
TGGGGCTGGCGCGGCAGCGGTCAGCCCCTGCCGCAGGAGCAGCATCAGGGCTGGAGCAGCTGCAAGCCCCTGGCAGAGCTCTGTTTGTCTTCCCCCCTCAGGGTATTTTCAGTCAAAATCAGGGACAGGTTGCGGGCTAGCGTGAATTTTTGTTTATTGCCCGTGACTGTCCCTGATTTTTACTAAAAATACCTGTGACAGAATCTTAACCTTAAATATTATTGACTGCATTTTCAAAGGGGCTTCAATCCAATATCGAAATTTGCACTTGCAAATTTGCCTGCATAAAATATTTGCACTTCAGCTTGGGATTTCTGAGGACCAATTAGGGTGTTGACTATCTAACTCTTATTTGCTCCCACAAATGCTATTTATTTGGGCCAATTCATTCTTGTTCCATGCATAAATGACTGTGCCTGGAAAACAGGGGACACAGATTTAGAGGCTGCTTTTAAAAATCAGTCTGTTGAATTACAGGATTATAGTGAAGGGTGAGCTAGTGAGTAGGCAAGGATGTTACCTCTTGGTCCAAAGTGCTGCAGGTAGCAGTGATTGCAGTAGGGTTTGTCATCGTACTGTGAAAGAAGAACAGCAAAAGGTTTAGTGACAACTAAGGGCTAGTTCTAGGGACTAGGTTTTTCCTACACCCAGGAAATCCCTGAAGCACCACTTGTGATAATATCTTGTATACTGTTTTAGAGTCTTCCTTCCAGTTTGTCTCTGAGTATTCACAGTGTAGGTGTGGATTGATAAATCCCTGCATAGTTTGGCACTTCTGAACTAAGAAACCATCCTTCATTCCTTGTTTTACTTCCTATCGCAGATCTGGTCAGGCTCCCCTGTTGCCCGCCCTCTTGCTTAAGAACATACTGGGCCAGACCAATAGACCATCTAGCCCAGTATCCTGTCTTCCAACAGTGGCCAGAGCCAGGTGCCCCAGAGGGAATGAACAGAACAGGGAATCATCAAGTGATCCACCCCCTGTCACCCATTCCCAGTGTCTGCCAAACAGCTTGCTGTGAGGACTCCACCCGCTGAAGCCCTGGATGTTTTAAGCTTCCCTGGGCCTCAGCAGGCTGCAGTATCGGTTCCTCTCTTGGTCTTCCTTGCAAATTTCTTGGGTGCTGGCTCTCAGTCTCTTCCCTTGTCATGGGAATGGAGCCCCTCAGCCAGGGCCAGCTTTAAGCCGATTCACCCAATTCCCCGGAATCGGGCCCTGCGCCTAAGAGGGCCCCGCGCTCACACCTAAGAGGGCCCCACTCCGGGGGTCTTTGGCAGCATTTCGGCGGCGGGGGGTCCGCTCTGGGGGTCTTTGGCGGCATTTCGGCTGCGAGGGATCCTTCGGTGCCGCGGAAAACCCGGAGCAGACCCCCCACCGTGAAGTGCCGCTGAAGCCCCGGACTGCTGCCAGGTATTGGAATCGGGCCCCCTGGGTCATAAAGCCAGCCCTGCCCTCGGCCCACCTGCCTTAGGCCCCAAGGTCCAGCGTTGACCCCTACGGTACCCCAGTAGCTTAAACACCGCCTCTCCCAGAACTCCACCCAAAGGTCTGAGCCCACTGCGTTACAGTTTAACTCCCTCAGGAGGCATGTGGTAGGTGCTGCACACAGATACTATGCACAGAATTCCAACACATTATTGCTCTTTAGTTTATTTATGTGATTTAGTTAATCACATAAACACACAGACTCATATAAAAATAATAAGCTCTACACACATTTCCCTTCTCCAGCTTATCCTTCCTTTGGGAGTCCTGGGGGACCGCCTGTGTTCTGGTAGGTAGGTAGGCAGGCAGCATTCCCTATTCCGCCGCCCACCTCATCTGGGTCCTGCTGCAGCTTCTCTCATCTTTAGCTCATGACAAATGGCCAAGTAGAGAGCAAATAGAACAGCTTATTCCTTTTATACTCTCCTTTGTCTCCTCTGTCAGGTGACTCCCTGGTCAGCCTCAACAGGTGACCCCAGAATCCTGGGAGCCAGTCTGTTGTTTAGAGCGATTCCATTTCAGTGGTTGAGCACTCAAGTCAACAACCCTCTCTTGTTATTCCTTGGCCACCAGCCTTTGGAATTCTAGTCCAACATGGAGGTAACAGGACCACCAAGAAGGTAAAGAGCCCCACATCCAAAATGGAATCTGCAGCCTCATAAAGAGAGTTCATGCAGGGAGTTCATAATCCCATACAGAACTCAGAAACTGTACAGAAAGATTCCCCCACCCGTCACACATCCACATTTGAGATCTGCTGGGTGTTCAAGCTTAGAACTCCCATGTTTAAATGTGGGGGAGAGAATGGTGGCAGGATGTTTCCATTTAAGGACTCTGAGCTCTGGAATTCACTTTGCTCTTTGGTGTTGTCAGACATTGGCTGTGTGTGCGTGTGTGTTCCCTCTGTGTGCTACCCCAGCTCTGTGCAGCTAGCTGATGCAGCAGACCTCGATCATACCACCCAAGAAAACCACAGACCCGTTTCAGTAGCGAAGGCGCCCAGCCAAGTTTATTGCTGACAAAGCACAATCCTAGCTCTCCGGATCAGTGTCTACGTTACACTAGCACATGTGTGCCCGTGACAATGGACCACCTCAGTCAATGGCGGGACTTTCCAGTGCCCTGCTAGGCTGACCAGAGACACTCTGAGACCCTTCTTTATACACCAATACAAACAAGTTACGTATTGCCCCTCTGACATGATTAGTTACTGCCCCCTGACGTGATTTGTTACCACCCATTACCTTGTACATACTGGTTTGATCAAAACATCTCTATCCATCACACTGTCATCCTGACCTTATCACTAAGAGGGGGGTCAGTGTATCCTTGTATCATCTTCAGGGAGAGTGTTGGTACTATACTTGGTATCGGGGTGTTCTGGTACCACCCTTCTGGAATGTGTTTACGCGAGTGTCCTGTGCCCAGCACTTCTCAGGAATGTGTGTGTTTTTGCAATACCAGCCCTGTTCTTGCCAGGTTCTGTGAGCCTGCTCACAGGCTGTCTCTTGCTAACTTTGCTTTATATTAGCAAGGCTTGACCGCTACTTTAGTTTAGGCCTCATGCCGGGCCTCTGATACAAGGCCTCATGTCTCAGGCTGTCTTTCTACTATACTTGGGTCAGAGAGCTTCCAATCATGCTGCAAGAATCAGCTTTTTATCTGGGCCTTCATAGAGGAGGCGGATTGAGCGGGAAAGGCATGATTATTTGTATTTGTGGAAGGGTGTTGATTTGGGCATCTATTGGGGTTCTTTATGACTGTATTGGAATGTAAAATATACCTAGAGACTGCGGCAGATGCTTGTGGCAGAGGGCAAGGGGCACTACTTGATCACTAGCAGACAAATTGCAGTTTCTTTTTTTGTCCCTTTCCACAGGTGTTCAGGGGAGGATCGGGAGGCAGGGCTCAAGACTGCAGGCCACTCAGCTATTCCTGTGACATGGTGGGAGGATTCATGTAGTGGGAATGGTCTCACCGAAAACACCCTGTTTAGGCAGGACAGAGTGGGCAGCAGATACCATTACCTGCTTTAGAGCTACCGTCAGTTCAAAGCACAGGACCTGGAGTGCTTACGGATCAGTGTTCTCACTGATGAGCCACAAGGTGGGAGACCTGTGGGAGTTTGTTACGGACATTGAGAGCAGGATAAGCTGCTCTTTAAACATCTATTTGCAATGTACAGAAAAAATAAACATGTCGTCATTGGGGAGTTCAGTCGGGGAGACATATGCAGGAAGTTTGAAGCTGCCACTATTTAATCGTCCTTGGAATTTCTGAAAACTATAGACGATAATTTTCTAACACTAAGTATATTATATCCAACTAGGAGTATTTCTATATTAGACCTTATTCTGACAGATAAAGAAGAATTGAGCATTGAGCTAACAATTAGCGGTTGCCTAAGAGCAAGTGCTCATGACCTAATTACATTTGTTATGTGCAAAGAGGATATAGTCCTGCCCATTAATATATATATTTGGCATTTTAAAAGGGCCATTTTTCTGATGCTGGAAACAATTAAGATCAAAATTGATTGAAAGAAAAATGTTAAAAAATGGATGATCACTGGGAGTGTTTAAGAAAGCTTTACTAAATAAATCACAATCCTGCAACCCTAAAAGAAGTCTTATTCACATAAAATACCATCCTGGTTAAGAAAGGAAGTGAAATCAGCTATAAAAAATAAAGTACAGTATATAACAAATTGAAAAAGATGGAAGTTGATTGTAATGACTATAAATTAGTAGTTATGAAATTCAGACAATTGATAATGGAAGCTAAAGGTATCAGTGAAAAAGGTATGGACATAAATCAAGAACAAAGGAATTCCTAGAAATAACAGAGGTTTTTTACTGACAGATATGGTAAAATTGTCAATAATTCTGCAGAAAAAGGAGAAGGGTTGAATAATTTTGTTGTTGTGCATTTGGAAATAAGCTGTATGATGTAGCCCCATGTTAGAGGGATAATGAAATACTTTTTATTCCAACAATACCTAGGCAAGTTGTTATAAAGTAACTCCTAAAGTTAAACATTTTTAAATCTGCAGGGTCAGATAACTGGCACCCATGAGTTTTAAAAGAATTGGCTGGCAAACTATCTGAACCATTGATGTTGCTTTTTAAAATATCTTGGAATACTGGGGGAAAATTATGGTGTGCCAATATTTTAAAAGGATAAACAGGATGACCCATGTAACTATAGGCCAGTTAGCTGGACATCGATCCTGGACAAAATCATGGAATATGGAGTCATGGACAAACTCAGACTGGAAATAAGCCATAATTTTTAACAGTGAGAGTAATTAGCCATTGTTACAATTTACCAACATTTTTATCTATGATCTGGAAAACAACATAAAATCATCAGTGATAAAGTTTGCAGATGACATTGAAATTGGGGGAATGGTAAATAATGAAGAGGACCAGGTCTCTGATATAGAGCAACCTGAGTTGCTTGACAAGCTGGGCACAAGCAAACAATATGCCTTTTAATATGGCTAAAAGTAAATGTATATACCTAGGAAAAAAGAGCGCAGGCCATACTTACACAATGGGGGACTCTATCCTGGGAGCAGCGACTCTGAAAAGATTTGGCGGTTGTGGTGGACAAGCAGCTGAATATGAGGTCCCAGTGCAACACTGTGGCCGAAAGGGCTAATGTGATTCTTGGATGCATAAACAAGGGATTCTCGAGTAGGAGCAGAGAGGTTCTTTTACCTCTTGTATTTGGCACTAGTGCAATCTCTGCTGGAATATTGTGTCCAGTTCTGGATCTCTGACGACCAGAAACTGGGAGTGGAAGACAGGGGTGGATCACTCCATAATTGCCCTGTTCTTTACACTCCCCCTGAAGCTTAGATACAGGCCACCATGGGAGATATGATACTTGGCAAGATGGACCATGATCTGACCTAGTATGTCAGCTCTTATGTTCCAGCATGATCCAATGGCTGGAAGTTGAAGCTAGACAAATTCAGATGGGAAATAAGGTGTACATTTTTAAGTCAGGGTAATTAACCATTGGAACAACTTACCAAGGATCATGATGGCTTCTCCATCACTGGCAATTTTTAAACCAAGATGGGATGTTTCTAACAGATCTGCTCTAGAAATTATTTTGGGTGAGTTATGTGGCGTGTATTATACAGGAGGTCAGACTATGGTCTCTTCTGGCTTTGAAATCTGTGAATCTATGAGAAAAGATGTTGACAAATTGGAAAGGGTTTAGAGAAGAGCTACAAGAATGATTTGAGGTCTGGAAAACCTGCCTTACAATGAGTAACTGAAGAAGTTCAGTCTATTCAATTTATCCTAGACAAGTTTAAGAGGTTGCTTGATGATGATCTACAAATACTTAAATGGGAAAGGCATTTCTAACTGCAGATAACTCTTTAATCTAGAGGATAAAGATAGCATAATATCTGGAAACAAAGCTAGAAATAAGGAGCAAATTTTTAACAGTGAGTAGATTAAGCATTGAAACAGCTCTCCTAAGGATGTAGTGGATTCTCTATCTCTCAAAGTCAGTAAATCAAAATTGGATGTCTTTTTCTGAAACATATGATGTTGTGCAACCAGCAGTCTTGAGCTTCATGCAGGCATCCCAGGCCTGTGCCATGTAGAAGATCAGACTTGATTATCATCAATGGACCCTTTTGGCCTTAAAAAGATTTTTGGCCCTTAGAAAGATTGCTATTTCCCCCTCTCTGTCTGCCTGCTGAATCTCTCCACCTGCTTACAGAGAGAGTTAACTCAATGTAAATATGTCATTATCTGTAACTTACAGCTTTCATTCAATTTTGCCATATCAATCATATGAAGGTCAGTTTCACTCTATCCACCAAGGAATTGTAGTCACCTTTGCAATGAGATGTGACAAATGTCTCATGAAAAACAGCAACACTCCGAACAGTTCAGGACAGAAAGTGAAGACTACCTTATCCAACCAAAACTGCAGAGGGAATCTAAGTAGTTATAATATAATTACCCATCTTTGAATTTGGACATGACATCAGAGTTAACTTCCCTACTCCTGTTTTAAAGTCCCATGGCACCTTTGATGACCATAAGTGGTACCAATCCTGTTTTTGAATCTCATCTGAAAGACAGCACCTCCACTGGGCAATGGTTCAGCACTCATTCAGAGCCAAGCGTGCTACCTGCAATACCACTGATAACACTTCCTGCAACACCTAGCTGCCCCATCCAAGGCCTGAGCTGGCCCAGTGCTACTTAGCTGTCAGAGGTGATGGATTTACAGCACCAGGTTGTATAGCCGCAAATATTTCTTCACTGGTTGAGCAATATATAACAGGTCACGTGAGGCAGTTTAGACGTAATGGGGAAGAAGCTGTGATTTGCACTATTGTGTTGGAAACCTGGATTGGGAGCAGGCACCACTCAGAGTAGGGGAGACATAAAGACTCACACAAATTACATTTTAACAGGCAGGAGGGATATATTATAATTCACTTAAAAATATACTGTCAAATTTAAAATCATTGTTAAAGAAAACCCAAAGGCTGTACGTGTGTTATCAATATTTCTTTATATTATTCAAATGGAAAGAATGTTTTCACCACAAGCGCCAGCTTCCTCCTAGTCCCAGGGGTGCTCAACTCCTGTGCCACCCCAGGCCCCGCCCCCATTCCACCCCTTCCCCCAAGTCCCCACCTCTTCCTGCCTCCGTTCTGCCCCCGCCCCGCCTCTTCCCACCCAGTTCTGCCCCCTCCCCTGAGTGTGCTCCATCCCCGCTCCTCTCCCTCCCCTCCAGCACCTCCTGCACGGCATGGAACAGCTGATCACAGCGGCTGGGAGGCGCTGGGAGGGAGCGGGGAGAGTTGATCAGCAGGGCCACCGGCAGGCAGGAGGCATGGTGGGGGGAATGCTGGCTGCCAGTGGGTGCTAAGCACCCACTAAATTTTTCAGTGGGTGCTCCAGGACTTATGGTTTTCACCATGGAGCTCTTTATTTACATTTCTGTATAATCTGTGAAACTAGACTCTAGAGAGAGACGAGGTCGGTGAGGTAATATTGTTTATTGGACCAACTTCTGTTGGTGAGAGAGACAAGCTTTTGAGCTCCACGGAGAGCTCTTCTTCAGGTCTGGGAAAGGTACTCAGAGTATCACAGCTAAATACAAGGGGGAACAGATCATTAAGCATAAGGAGTTAACACATATTGCAAGAAACAATTCTAAATGAAGTGAGCAATTGCTGCAGTCATAGGACAATATGCCAACCTCTTCATGCATCACCTGGAGGAAGAATTTCTAGAAAAATGCTGCATGAAATCAATGATATACCTGAGATACATCAACGATTATTTTCGCTGTCTCCACGGATGACCAAAACTCCCTCCTAGAGTGCCCCCCAAACTTCAACAACCACCAGCCATCCATCAAACTCTCTCTAGAACATTCCCACACCTGCGTCACCTTCCTGAAAAACACCATCAGCTTCAACAATGGAGCCCTAGAGCTAGATATAAGGAAATCCACGAATCACCACACTTACCTCCACAGATTCAGCATCCACCCCAAACACACCAAGAAATTTATGTATAGCCAGGTCCTCAGATACCATAGAATATGCTCTGAGGAGAATATTCGGGATGCACACCTTAACATGCTCAAAACCGCTTTCACCAAATAAGGACTCTTCACCAGAGAAGTAGATCGCATCATGGAATGAGTCACCCTAATTCCCTGAGAGAATCTGCTTCAATACAGAACAAAACAAAAAAACACCCCACTGACCCCACACTCCTAGTTGTCACCTACTAACCCACACTCGAACCCATGCAGGGTATCATCAAACATTACAACCCATACTTGATGGGGACCACATCCTGAAAGAAATCTTTCCTGTCTTCCAGCTTCTGGCCTTCCAACCCCCGACCCCCAAACTTGCCAAGCTCCTTATCAGAAGCAAACTCCGCAAAGACCAGGATACACCAACTGAAAGTGGCAGCAGACCCTGCCAGAACAACAGATTCAAAACCTGAAGCCATATCGCCACTGCTATGATGATCAGTAACCCCTACAACACACCTTTCAAGAACCCTGGATCCTACACATGCCTATCACAAACATCGGTACACCTGCGCCAATGTAAATTTCTAGTGTAGATCTGCCCTACCTCTCCTTTGTCCTATGACTGAAGATGTGTTAATTTTCTACTTGATTTGGAATGGTTTCTTGCAACATGTGTTAACTCCTTATGCTTAACAAATTGTTCCACCTTTTATTGAGCTGTGACACTCTGATTACCCTTCCCAGACCTGAAGAAGAGCTCTGTAGAGCTCAAAAGCTTGTCTCATTCACCGACAGAAGTTATTCCAGTAAAAGATATTACCTCACCCACCTTGTCTCTCTGATATCCTGGGACCAACAGGAGTATAACAACACTGCAAACTGGATCCAAGTCAGTTTCTCTTGGCTTATTGCACTTCTCTTTATGTGCATGATGCTTCAATGTTTGGGTTGCAAACAGTACATGGGGAATTTTTAAATGCAAACAAAAAATGTGTTGCACTGAGTGGTTTGTTTGTTTTTTTAATATTTAATGAGAACAGTTAGACGTTTTTTATAATTTTCCCTCAGAATCTGTTAGGCCGAAACCTTCTGCTAATAGATTATTTCAGTATATGAATTAGACGTATGGAGTTAGTCCATGCTAACTACTCCACTCTGTAGGAGAGACACTTTTCATTTCCTTTTAATTTTTCTTCAGTTTGCTTCCTTGTCTCCCAAAAACTGCACTGAGTCCAAAGCATTTCAGTGGGGGCTAAAGGCATGTCATTATTCCTCCCCCAAATGTTCCTGCTAATGGTATTTAAGTGCTGGCACCGATGTGGGTGTTCTCAGACAGAGTAAAATACAGAGCTGCTACAGGCGAGTTTGGGATGAGAGCAAATAAACTGACTGAAGGGCTGGGAAGGGGAGTGGCAGAGAGGGAACTCAGCAAGAGGGTTGTTTTTGTTATGGCCTGTCTTTAAAAAAAAAAAAAAGCAAGCAAAGTTTAGCATTTCAAATAAAGTATCATGAGCATTGCTTTGTACCACAGACCTCTTTTAGCTTCGCATTGCAGCTCGATATTAGCTGATGGCAGTGGACAGATCTGATCCTAGTGCAGGTAGCTGCTATCCCGACCTCTGGCAAGCCAGCCTACCTCTAACTTTCCTTTTTCAATGTGGCTCTCTACTTCGGGAGAGGGAAAAAACTCCCAAATCCCAGAGGAATTAAAATTGTTGGGACCTGATCTAAAGTGATCGAAGTGGATGGAAAGATTGTGTGTCTCAGCAGCCTGTGGAAATGGAACCCAGAGCAGAGAGGGCAAGTCCTGCTTAAAATGGGATCAGGAATAATGTGTGTGCTTGATTCAAACCAGCGGTGTCTAGAGCTTTGCAAGCAATGGCGTCTGGATGTGGTTCAAAAGCAGGCTGGCCATTTGGAAGCAGCTGCAGCTGGAGTTGATTGGAGACTGCACCTGGGAATGAGTTAGAGTTGGATGGAGCTTCTAAATAATGGACCTTCTCTTTGGGCTGACGTGATCCATTTTCTCATTATGTGCTTCTTATCCCGTTAAAGTCACTGGCCAGAGCCTCAGCTGGTGCAAACTGTCATAGCTCTATTGAAGTCAGTGGTGCTAAGGACCCTTGTGGTTCGCTTAAATGGCATAATTGGCTTGCTGGATTTGAGGAGACATTGCAGGCCCGTATTTTTGTTCTGTGTTTGTACAGTGCCTTGCCCACTGGCGTCCCGATCCATGGCTGGGGCCTAGATGCTACCGCAGCACAGATAATTAATAATAGTGTAATGTTGTGGGTTAGATCATACCTCAGTTAACCTGTTGGGTGTGGCTGCCACCCCTCATTTAAAATATTTGTAAGAGACACTTAAGCAGCCTCCACCTAAAACAAAGGCATATGCGAGTCTGCCCAGGAATTAGAACTGTGTGGGCTGAGGGCTTTGCTGAGCATTGTTTGTGGGCGAGGATATGTGTGGGAGAGGAGAAGTAGGAGAGAGAAAGACAGCACCACAGAAGCAGAAGGAGCAAGAAGACAGTAAGAGAAGGCTGGTAATGTGCTTCTAAGAGAAAGCTAAGAGAAAGCTTTTTAGGCAGAGTTCTGGTTGGAAAGGGAGGCTTGGAACAGCAAGCAAGGAAACTGTCTCCTGCTATTTGATTCCTGCTGTGTTCAGGCAAACAGGACTTTATGTATAATCTTTGTAAAGAAACATGATTGCATCAAAGGCAATACCTGGCTCTATCACCAGTTTGTCCCCCTAACTGGAACAACCCGTGACACCCTGTATTTAGCTAATCGCTCAGGTCAAAGGGAATAACAGGAACAAAACCCAGGTGTGTGTGGAGGGGATAGTTTAAACATCACTACCTAGTATTTCCCTTCAGTTCCTGAAATTAAAATGAGTGGGTGGATTTTCTTCTGTTTACCCCATATTGACACCTAGCAAATATGGAAAAAGGAAACGCCCGGTGTGTCAGGAAACTTCCTTAGCAAACAAATCCCAAGAGCCTGGGGGGTCTTTATGACCAGCCAGTGCTGCTGAGATTTCCCACCTTTAGGAGCACTAGGTCTTGTCATGAGCTCAAAGGATACTGTACAATATTACTGCCTGGCATTTTTCATTCTTCCCGCGCTGTGCATGGGGCTTTGGGGGCACTCAAAGAGTATGTCACCGACCAGACATTTTGAATCTCGATCATTATCTAGTGCTGAAAAACACCTCTAATGCCCCCCCCACACACACACACACACACACACACGTGAACTCCAAGAATCGCCTTTCCCCAGAGCTGCAATTAACTCGTGATAAATAGCACCATTGCCACTAATGTTGCACTGCAGCCTGATGATTAAATGGCTGGGTCTGAAAAAACTCAACTTCTGCTTTTAAGCAAATTCATACAGTATTAGAGGGTGCATAGGGAATGCTGGTTACATGATGAAATCAACTGAGCCAGAGGTCAACATTTGCCAGGAAATAGTGACTGTCAGGACTAGCAGTCACTTTAAATCAATCCACTAGTAAAAGGAACTTCCCACAGACACAGTGGGGATGGGATGCACATATTCAGGGAAGCAGCTTCGCTTCCAGAATAGGTGAGTGTCTGCTATTTCTGGTCTTATCCACCAGGCCCGATGGCTATGAGGCTAGCGAGTTAAACAGCCAGTCTCTTCCTCTGGAGACCTGGATTCAACAGCTCAGTGGTTTGAGTGTTGGCCTGCTAAACCCAGGATTGTGAGTTCAATCCTTGAGGGGGCCATTTAGGGAACTGGGGTAAAAATCTGTTTGGGAATTTGGTCCCTCTTTGAGCAGGGGGCTGGACTAGATGATCTCCTGAGGTCCCTTCCAACCCTGAGATTCTATGATTACAGCAGAGCCGGGAGTCAGAGCTTTCAGAAATGAAAAGGGACCTTCGCAGATTGCTTAATTAAAACCCCTGCTTCTAGGTTAGAGATGTCTAGTGACTGTGCCATAGCAAGCTACCTTATTCGACACTTTGTTTCGCTGCCTGACTGACCTTAACGTCAGTTACTTCTGCTACCTCCCTTTATCCTTTTAACTTCAGCACCTTGCTCCTTAGTTTAGCCCCAGTGTCTCCTAAGGATAGTTTCTTGTGCTCTTCTGTACTGAGCCGCTTTTAGGAGTGTGCCGGTACCTTGCTGCCTTTTCGGGTAGTTTTTTAGGTTAAACAAACTAGTTCCTTCCATCTCTCCTAGTAGAAACTCAAGACTCATTTTGGTTGCTCTTCTTTGAACCCTCTCTTTTTTTGGTATTTTTTTTTTTTGAAGCCATGGCAAATTCCAACATTTTGACATTTCCTTTCATTGTGAAATGTTCACATTTCCTATGAAACAAATTTTTTTTGGGGGGGGACTTGTTTGGGGTCAATCAATACATTTTGTTTCAATAAAATCTAATCCACAAGGGGTCCAGGACCATGGCCTCCTAGGCTGATTTTGACATTTTAAAAAGTGTAGAATATACAGGTGCCAGAGCAGCTGAGTGGGGAGTAGGTCTGGGCTCAGCCCGCCTGGTGTAGATCCGCAGCCAATTGTTACTGTCCTCGAGAAGGGGGAAATCAGGCTGGGGATCGTTCCTCATTAGGCTGTTTGGGGAAGGGAGGGGTGATGTATATATCACCTTAGACACAAGAAGTTCACATGAGACAGACACAAAACAGGCTCCCACCAGCTTCCCACTTCTGCCTAGTCAGCAAGCAGAATTTGGCTCTGATCACATGTTAAGGGGAATGCACTGGCTGCGCTGCCCAGGTTACTGTGTGTTAGAGACAACATCATCCTAGTGCCTTGTCCTTACCCAGATCATCACCACAGCCCTCTGGGTAAGAACCTGAAAGATCTCTTGGCCTTTCTGATTCGTGAACCTGCAGAAAGCAAGTGGGGGCTGTGTTGTTTGTAGCACAGAGCCAGGAAGGTCTGCGGCAGCACGCGCCACCATCTTCATTTGTCTCAGTGATTGGAGATTTGAAGAGTGTGGCAGTAGGACTGATTCTGGTTTTAGAGAAGAGGAGCATATGGTTGGGTATGTTGCAGAATCAGAAACTGCATGCAGATGCATGACAGCTCTTGGGTGTCTTGTATAAATCAGATCCTGTATGCAGAATCTGTCCCAGGGCAGTACTGCAGACAAATAAAGAGCAGCTCTCTCTGGCTACCCTGAGAAATCAGCCACCGCGGATGTGGGCAGGTCAGGTGCATGCATGCCCACAAAGACCTGAACACCGCTGCCTGCACTGGGACTTGGAAGCAGGGACACATTAAGGCATAGGCAGCCTGGGGCTTCAACTCCTGGAATCATGTGATGACGTGAATTCCAGTATTAATTTAAAAAATGGTTTCTAGCCCTGATGGTTAGTAAGAAGAGCTTGAAACTTTGGCCTGAGTCTGCAGAGAGCCTGAGACAATTGCTCTGAGAGACGGAACTGCCCCGGTAATCTCAAAGGATTATTTATTCTGAAATCCACTGCTCTTGGGACCCCTGCCGATCCCCCTCTAGTCGAGGAATGGGGATACCTTTGAAAATATGGCCCCAGCTGTCTAAATCCCTTTTGAAAGTGGGATTTAGGCTCTGAAATCATTTAGTGGCTAGCTCCATTTGGCCAGCCAACCAGTTACACAAAGCCCCTTTCCATTTCTCCCCACCACCCCCATTTGAGGAACATCTCAACCCTCTCCAAAAACCCATCCCATTGATTTGGAAGCATCCCTAAAGAGTCATCGACTTTGGGTTAGACTAGGAAAATCTTCCCAAGAGTTCACTGATGCTCAGAGGCAGTCTTCAAAAGCAGGGCTCTCGGCTCTATTGCTTGAGGTATGTCAAACCGCCCTCCCCCGGTGGTACTCATCGGCTGCCCCTTCAGATCTGAGTCTGTTTGATTTCCCCAGTGTAGAACTGGGCAGGAAATGGTTTTCCCATCCCAGGAAAACTTTCACATCCTGAATTGTGATGAAAAGTCGGAATCTCAATTTTTTCCACCTGTCAAACCTCAGATTTTTTTTTTAATAATTCAGCTCATTCAAAACATTTCATTTAAATTTAGATTTTTTAAAAATTGTTGTTAGCAGAAATTTCTAACCAAAAAGTGTTTCTGAACCGGAATTTTTCATTCTGAAAATGTCGACACGAGTCACGTGGACAATTTCAAAACTTCTTTTCTCCAAACAATTTTTCAAGATGAGCAAGTCATCGAAACTGGCCCTTGCCTGTGAACAGCTTCGGTTTGGGCAAATTGGTATTTTCTGATGAAAAAACATTTTGCTGAAAAATTCCTGTCAGGCTCTCCTAGCGTGTACAATACCGTGTGCAACCTGTTCTCTGGCTCTCAACACACTCACCCCTGTCCACCTCCCCACACCAGAGTGTGACAGACACACGGTGGTTTGTCTTTATCGCTCTGGCAAGCTGGATATTTTTAGTAAATGGTGGTGCTACCCTGGTGCTGTAATAGTTCTAATCTGTTTGCTGTTCTCTGTGTATGTCCACTTTCTATCAGCCTTTATCTCCCCAGCTTTCACACTGAAAAAACTTCTAAGCATATTGCATGCAGCCTTTAGTGCATCCCAGTGCGAACCAGCCCTTTGAAATGGAATCAGGAGATGGATTATTGTGGGCATGCAGGAACTCATCGAGGCAGGCAGATAAGAGACAGTTCATTTCCTACCTCTGCGTGCTGGCCGGGGCTGAGCTGCCGTTTGCACTGGTAACACTTCAGACAAAGGGGATGATAGTCTTTGCCTAGAGAACGCTTCCTCTCAGCTGTTAAGAGAAGAAAAAGGTATGAGTAATTATACTCCAAGCACCTCATTAATAGTGGAACATATGTGAAATGGTTGTCTTTGATCCGTGGAATTGCTTGCCAAGGAAGAGGGAAGAGTGGGACTCTTTTTCTCAAATCAAAGCCAGGGTAGAATCTTTAATACAGGGACAATTTGGCTTTTTTCTGTGAGTTGGTTTCAACAGCACCGCTGTGGCTCTGCCTTTTTGAAGTTTACTCTTTCTAAACTTTACACGTTGGAAATTTCACGCCTAACCAGGATGAAAATTGCCTTTCTTCTTCGCTTCAATCAAGTGTAGGGTTTGGGAGGTTTTTTTTTTTCATCTTTGGCAGGATTTCTCTCCCAGGTCACACATTGTTTAGTGTAGATGCTTTCTTGGTTTGTGTTTGTGCTAAGAATAAAAAGACACACAGGGAGACACATCATGCAGTCAACTTGGGTACCTAGTTGTCTTATTACTATTTAGAATTTTACTCTGAGGCAATTATGTATTCGATCTTGTGTCATAATCCTGCTAACGGGAGAGGGCAGTACTTATTAGCTCCCCAGGCGGAATATGATCAAACTCAGAGATAACATAGCTCAGGATCAGGCTGAATGCATGGCTTGATGCAAACATTCTTGTGGGAGTGAATCAAGAAAATCAGGACAACGCTACAGCCACATACTGCATTTCAGGAAACATACAAACGCGTTTTATTTATCTTCCCTGTGGAGCTGTCAGACAATTATTGGGCATTTATTTCCCTCGTATATTTTCCCCGTAGAGGGGCTTTGGTCCTGGTACATTATAGTCATCTGTATAAGGCCACAGGGAATGCCAACCAATAATAATACTTAATATCTTACATTTGTAAGGCACCTTTTTATCCCTACGGATCTCACTGGACTATGTAAACTGTGTTTCTCCCCATTTCTAAAGTTCTCCCCACTCCAGAAATTTAGCCAGCTCTGGGGTGTAATACAGCATCTGTTTAACAGCACACACCAACCTTACACAATGGTTACAGGAAGAAGACTGAAACAGCAGCAGGAAGTTAGATGGGCAGAATATCTGAGTTGGATTTAAACCAGGACACCAGGGTTAACATCTCTACCCCTGTGAAAAGGGCGATAAGAGCTTTACTCATCACCAGCACTGAGGGTTTCCATTTAAGAGCTCGCTCAGTGAGTGGTTTCTCTAGCAACACAATGGGGAGCTAGTTCAGTACTGATCCGGTCCCCGATTCTGCACGTGACAGCACTTTCTGCATAGTCAGTTTCACCACATCACCATAGTCAGTTTCCCCTGGTGTGTACTGTATGTGTGTGTTTCCACATCAAGCGGGGGAATGTGATTCTAAACCCACAAACATTAGCAGGGAACTCGGGGGCAAGCCTTAGAACAACTTTTACATCTTTTTTAAAAAACTGGCTGGATTTCAAGTTACCGATGTCTCTTTAATGTCATAGGATAGATTCTGTCCTCTCTTACAGAGCGATACTAGTGACTCCAGTGAAGTCCAGGAGGAAAATTGCCGCTTCAGATCCAAATTCCCTTTAACTCTGGAAAAGGTTGGACTCTGATCCCAACCCCAGGGCTCAGGCGTGTTGGGCCGAAGCTGGAATCTGGATGGGACCAGACCGATAGCTTGAATTTGGTGAAATGTGGGTTCTAGATCTGAACCTGGCGACATGGGCCCATATCCAGCCAAAACCTGAAGTAACTCTATTCCAGGGCAGCTGGGCGCTAGGTTGAGTGCTGTATAGGGAGCTTTATGGACCTACACAGAGGGGCAGAATTTCTGCTGGGCAGTAAGAATGCCCCGGCGCATCTCCATTCCTCTGGCATGTCCCCCCCGCTTTCCTCCAGCATGCCCCTGCCCAGCCCTGGATCACCCCATGCATTAGGGCTCTGCGGAAGCCGCACAGTGCTGGTAATGATGAACCGGGCCCCTAGAGTTTAACTGACCCAAGTAGGGCTTGGAATTATTCAGATTCTTGCAAGTGTAGGGGCTAACCTGGAGGCCTGACTCAGGCCAGGATGAAGTTTGGCACCAGCCATTTAAGAGTATAACCTGAAACAGGGCTGCAGCCAGATGACAACAGAGGCCATGAGTGGTGCCCAGTCATTACACTGATCCCATTGGCAGCCCCTTTAAGCTCCTTCTTGGATGGTGCTCAATTAAGCCTGGGATGGGTTACATGTAATCCCTGCATTTTCTAGCCTGACCAGCATTTATTTCTGATTCCCGTTGGATTGGCCCACTGGGAGCGGAGAAGGAACAATCTCCAATCTCCACGCACTTTGCCCTTCTCCACTGGTCACATAAGAGCTGCGGTGATGTGTCAACTCAACAGGATTGGTGCAGATTGGGGCTTAGCAAGAGGGCCCCTGCCTGTGTCTCTCTCCCTTCAATCCCTGGGCAATCCCCAGGTGAGTTCCACCAGCTGGGAGTCCGGATCTAGGTTCCCACAGCACAGTTGATTTCGGTCATTCTGGCTCTCGCATCTCCTGAGCATTGGCATTGGAGGTGGCTGTGACAGGTGCAGAAACCCGCCCCTTCCAATATGGGAAGGGCAGTATTCCTAACCTTGCAGATTTGCCCGTGATAACCACATGGTCAGTAGCAGGTATATCCGTTCTGAAGCACTTCTGATTTCCCTTGTAGTAATATCCTACGGTCACCCTCGTAATACCCTGCAGTCACCGTACCTATAGTACCATAATTAAACGTGTCGTGGGTTCCAATCCCCTTAAAGCAGAAGCTACAGGATTCATCAGGCTCAAATTGCTTGGTTAAGAAAGGACTGCATTGTAAGTCATTGCAAGCCAACAAACCCGCTCTGCCAGCAGTGGCTATCTTTGGAGAGGGATGGACAGGGGCATACATGTTTGAACTAGTGTATTACCAACAAAGGGAGGTGGTGTTGGCTAATGGGTAGCATGCCGGACTGGGACTCGGCAGACCAGGCTTCTATTCCAGGTAACCTTTGACCAGTTGCAGCATTCCTCTGTGCCTCAGTTTTCTCATCTGTATAATGGGGATAATGATACTTCTTTTGTAAAGCGCTTTGAGATCTCTGGATGAAAAGTGTTATAAAGACCTCAGTAGTAATAGTATTAATTAGCACAGACCTCTCTGGAAACAGGCAGATTCTGAGCAACCGTTTCTAGCAAAGTACAAATGCACACATGACCGAGGGGGAAGGGAAAGGATCCTCCTCCCCACTTTGTTGTGCAGGTTGAAGCAGCTTTCCTAAATCAGATGGTACATCTCGGGCTGGTTGGTAGAAGAGATCCTAAAGCAGGATTTTTAGATGCATCCCACAAGGGACGAGCAAGATGAGATGGCCCTTCAGACCCCTCTTTATTTTAAACATTCATATTGTGGCTAATGCATGTCATCCCTTCAGCCGCTGAAGCCCATTTACTGGCCTGAATTCTCCATTTGCTGACTTTGCTGTCACATCGGACTTTTTCAGAGCAGTGGAACAGAATCCTGTCACTTTGCAGCACAAGGACACGCTGCTGGGAGGCGAAGCCTTGCCTGACACAAACCCCAGGAGAAAAGAGGTGCATGCATTACGCCATAATAATATGCTCGACAAACCTCCAGCAAGTCAGATGCCCTCAATTGTTGTCTCCGCTGCTATCGTCAGCCAAAGAGGTGGAAGAATATTTGGCCAAACGTGAAATAAACAGATGTTTCCTGACAAAATGTTTAAAAATTAATCAGTATTTCAGTGGGATGGCCATTAAAGCCCAAGCTGTCATGGAGGTTAAGGGCTTTAAGAGTACAGACCAAACCTCCCCTGCTCCTTTCTTGGGACTATGCAGTGGAATTTCAGCAGGTCTTTTCGTTCCCTGTTCCCGCACTTCCCCCACATAAAGTGCATACGTTCTTGCCCCAAAGCAAGAGGAAAAATTCAAGCCTGCCTACCAAGATCCAATTAACTTCACAAGGGTGTCTCCTCCAGGGAAGCCACTGAACTCTTCTGTAATGACACCTGGCAAAAGTGGTCATTTGGTAAACCTCACCAAGGCATTTTTTTAGGTTCCATTGTCCACAGCTATAATTATGCAATTGTCTGTGAGTGATTACAGTGAAACTACTGATGCGAACTATAGAAGCGTCAGTTTTTACTACAGTGGATCAGGTCCAGGGTGGATAAAAATCAGTGATTAAAAAAAATCGGATTTTTATTTAAATCGGATTTTTTTATTTAAATTGGATTTTTTTGATAAAATACTTTTTTGAGGAAAAAACCTATCTAAAGATAGTTTTAATTAAGTTACATTATAAATCAAAGATATCTCATCATGGAATAGGGATTATAAATTCTAATTCTATAGTATAAGACAATATAATCATGTAATGTTTAAGACAAGTTTTGTAAATGAGTTCCAATAGTTTATGGATTAGGGACCCAATCTTACGGGGTTCCAGGGGCTTCTGTATAGATTATTTAGGATAAACTTTCTATCCACCCAATGGGACTCAGTGCTCAGTCTAGAAGATACCATCAGAAATGCTTAGGTTTGCAGTTCTCTAACTGTGGATTTGTGTCTCCAGAGGTAACATGCTTGTTAACAGCAAAAATGTTTTAAATAAATAAATAATATAGAGAGGTGAGAAATAACGGACCTCTATCCTATTGTTCCTCTGCAGACTTGTGTACACTGAGTCAATCCCTTACCTCTCTCTAAAAGTGCAAAGTTTCAAAAAGTTCAATGAATAGAAGATTGTTGGGGGCGGAATAGATCTGGACAAGGAGAAGAAGTCTGGAGATACATGTGAGAAGGGAGGGACAGGCAGTAGAAACAAAAGTGAAACTGTTTGAGCAGCATATTCCAGAAGTCTTGAGGTCTTTCTGGGTGTAGCCTTCATTGATTGGAGATCTACCATAGCATTCTCTCACTAGAAGGGAAAACCTATAATGGCAGCAGACCGTAAAAGAGACCCAGTTTGGGAATATTTTAATGAAGTTCCTCTACCTGTGGGTAAAACAGGCATGCGTGCAAAATGCAAACAGTGCAACAAAGAAATGCAAGGCCTGGTTGCCCAAATGAAACAACATCATGAGACGTGTTCCTTCTCAGGAAGAAGCTGCATTGAAGATGGTGAAAGGAACATGTCTGAACATCAGGATCTTCAGGTTGGTAAACTTTTTTATTTCATACTTCTTTCTTAAGGACTGCCTGTCTTCCTTCTGGCCTATTCTTGAATTCTCATGTTTGAGCAAAAAATATAGTTGTTACTATGGTACTATCATTTTAGATGCAGTTGTGATAAAAAATAAATAGCTGAAATAGGCAGATCTTCCTTTTACAATTTCACCTTTAAAGTAGTACTGAGTGTCAGTGAATGCAATGAGTAATACTAAATGAGCGGTATGGTAATAATAATTAAATAACTGCATTGACTTATTTTGTTTAGGGGAATCCATCCTCAACATACAGGATTCTGAAGACTATCCACCTTCAAGATCACCATCATTTTCTATAGTTTCAGAGTTATCTGCCAATGATAGTGTTTCAGTCGCATCATGTATGTCACATAGCCACAGTAGATCACCTGTAGCAAAAAGAGAAAAAAATCTCTATCATCCTGAAACAACCATAGATAAGTTTGTGATAAGAACCAGCAGATTACAAAAAGAGGTAATTGATGAAAAAATTGCCCGGTTTGTTTATGCAACAAACTGTCCTTTCTGTATGATTGAGAACCACACTTCATTAACATGGTTCAGTCATTAGGACCAGGATACAGTCCACCCAACAGAGCAGATATCCTAGGCAAATTGCTGGATAAAGTGTATGAAAGAGAAATTGAGCAGTGTGCCAAAGGGCTAGAGGGTGAAATTGTTAACCTGAGTCTTGATGGGTGGAGTAATGTCCACAATGATCCTGTTGTATGTGCTTGTGTGACAACAGAAGAAGGGAATGTCTTCCTTACAGAAACAATTGATACATCAGGAAATGCGCACACTGCAGAATACTTACAAGAAGTCGCAGTAAAAGCTATAACAAACTAAAAAAAAAAATTTAAAATGTCTAGTACACAGCTTGGTCACAGACAATGCTGCAAATGTATCCAAGATGAGAAGAAATTATTTAGAAGAGAGTGAAGAGTCCCAAGCTAATAACATACGGTTGCAGTGCTCCTTTGATGCACCTCCTAGCCAGACTTCAGTGTTGCAGAAATAAAGGCTAATGTTGTTGAAATTGAAAATACTTCCGAAACAACCACTTTGCAGCAGCAAAGTGGGAGGGACCAAGCTAACTCTCCCACAAGACGTGCGATGGAACTCAGTAGTGGACTGTTTTGAGCCCTATATCAAGAACTGGCCTAATCTGATGACAGTTTGTGAAAAAAAATTGTGAACAAATAGATGGCACTGTCACAGCCAAAGTTCTCAACATTGGGCTTAAGAGAAATGTTGAACACATGCTGAGTACCCTGAAGCCTATTTCTGTAGCCTTGAACAAAATGCAGGGAAATAGCTGTTTTATTGCTGACGCTGTTGAAATTTGGAAGGAACTGAGTGAGATCTTAAAAAGAGACATATGCAATGACAGAGTTAAATTACAAGCATTAAAAAAACGAATGGGACAAGCACTGTCTCCAGCTCATTTTCTTGCAAATATTCTCAATACTCGGTACCAGGGTCAAAACTCAACTGCTGAAGAAGAGGAGTTGGCTATGACATGGACATCCAGCAATCATCCCTCCAAAATGCCAACTATAATAAACATCAGAACTGAGGGTGAACCATTCAAGAAATATATGTTTGCTGATGATGTTTTAAAGAAAGTCACACGAATGAAATGGTGGAAGTCACTTCAGCACTTGGATTCAGAGACTGTTGAAGTGATAATCTCACTTTTAACAGCAGTAGCTTCTTCTACCAGTGTAGAAAGAATATTTTCTTCCTTTGGACTAATTCATTCCAAATTGAGAAATCGTTTGGGACCTGAAAAAGCAGGAAAGCTTGTTTTTCTTTTCCAGATTATGAACAAACAGGAAAATGAAGGTGAAGACGACTGAGTTAGCTGCAGAAGCCAATATTTTAAGTTTCTCATGTTGACCTGGCTGGCATAGTCAATTTAATTTTTGTTTTTTTTAATATTTCATTTAACTATTTTAGTTAAAAACAATTTTAACAAAAACAAACCTGATTTTAAAAAACTTGAATGTTTTAACTAAATTCAAAATTTCATATGCTTGTTTTGTAAAAATATTATATGTTTGCTGTTGAAGAAAAAAATCCAAAATACATAACGTTGTTGTTTTAGTTAAATAAAACAATTTAAATGTCTGTCTGGTGATGTTCTCCTCCTAATACAGCATGACACGAAAATCCTCCAAATATTAATGATTATCCTGTTGAATTGGAGATAGTTCACCTCCCAATGACTTCATAAATATCTGCTTCGATTACCTTTGGTAAATGAAATAACCAAACAATCATTCATTTTCTGATATAGCTGTAAAATTAATCTGAAAAGTTTTCAAAATAAATCACTTTAATAATATATAGTGTGTATCTTCTAAAAATGAAACCTACATCTATCTCTGAGTTGTGAAGAATATGTATTAAGGTTATAACAACCAACAAGAATGCACTTTTATGTTGAAATCCATTATTAAATCGAGTCTTCCTGACTAGTGATTTAAATCAAATTGATTTAAATCAAATCCACCCTGATCAGGTCATTGGTGGAATGGTACACTGAGAGGAGGAATGGTCCCCTTGTTAACATGCTAGCCTAGGAGTTGATAGTCCTGGGTTCACTGCTCTGGCACAGACTTCCTGGGTAACCTTGGGCAAGTTACTTGGCCTTTGTGTGTTTTGTTTCCCCATGTGTAAAACCAGGATAATAACATTTCTTGCCCTCACTGGGATGTTGGGAAGATAACTATATTAAAGATTGTGAAGCACTTTGAGATCCACTGATGAAAAGCACCGTAGAAGAGCTAGGTGTTATTAGTCTAATAGAATGAGTGGGCAATACGTGATGCTTTGGAGAAAGGTGGAAAAATCCCCAATTCAAGTGCCTCTAGTCACTGGTGCAATTGTATAGGGGAATTTGGGGAAATTCCTTCCTTGGGGCCCCAATTCAGCCAGGTGTTTAAGCTCATCCCTAACTTCAATCGCATGACTTCAGTGGGCCTGCTCACATGCTTAAATACCTGTTTGTACTGGAGCCTGACAGCTGCCTGTAGCAAACACATTAAGCACGTGATTCAATTAGCCAGATCATAACATAGCAAGCCATTAGGCCAGGCTGAACAATGTTGAAATTTCAATTAAATATTTCACTGAAATTTTGATGAGGAAATAGGAAAAAATTCTCACTATATTTCCAGCCCATTTTTCAACTGTCTCTAATAACTATAAATATTGCTGATCCTAAAATTATCCATCCGTTTTAAAAGCCCACGACTTATGTGACAGAGCTGAGTGAATAACTGACACTAAATAATTTTGTTGCCTTTATTTCTGGGTACATATTTTCTGTGAATGGATCATGAAATGCTCCCAAATGTCTTCAGAAAATAATTCTTGGTCTGCAGATTGTTCGCAATAAACTATTCACCAGTGTTTTGGTTAGTTACATAAGCGACGTGGCATTGTTTCCATCCCCTGATTTGACAGCGCATTTAGCTAATAACACAATGTGAACGGGGAATTGTCATTGAATTCAGTCTCAGTTTTGCTCTCAACGAATGTTTGAGCAGCCAAGCTTCACATTCGATTTTCACCAGCGTTCTCACTAGCTGAGCTCAAATGCACACGTGTTAATGGAAAGGGAACATAAGAGGGTCATGAACACATGAAAGCCACATGTGATTTGGAATTCAAATAAAGATGTATGGCACCTCCCCCTCTATTCCCCCCCACCCACCAATATTTGCTTAGCTCTAGTGTTTGACTCCATTATCCATTGCACTGTATAGTATTTGAGAGGAACAATATCAGAATTTTACAGCTTAATGCACCTCCTGACAGCTGTGAAACAAACTGCTCTGAGCTCTTCATTCCTCTGCAGTTTGAATCACTTGCCATCTCCTCAGCTTAGAGCAATTTATGGGAGAGCCTAACTGTGGAAAAGCCAGTCAAAGCACAGAACATGGGAAAGACTGACTATATAAGGCATTCAGAATCTGGTACTTTGCTCGGTAGATGAAAATGGCCCATGAACGTAACTGGATAGAGAGTAGGAAACAATGTGACTATAATAACCTTCTTGTTTCACACTCCTCTATTAGAACCTTCTGGTCTCCTTTGATGTGCATTAAAAAGGGGAGGCCAAGTCTAATCTCAAGAAATGGGATCATCATGGGACAATGGTAAAAATGCCAGAAAGAGGGATTCTAGCAATGAACAAGCATCTCGATGAGAATAAGGAAACCAGTATTATCCCTAAAGCTTCTGTCTCTCTCTGCTGCACTGTAGAAATTCTTCCCCAAAGCCTGCAATAGCGTCCTGCAATAGACTTAAAGAAACAGTACCTGTATCCTCACAGGAACCAAAATAATTACCAGGAAAATAGATTTCTCATACAGTTACAACAGTCCCCACATACAGTGGCTCATAATTGTACCTTGCATACCGCTTCTGAAGCTTAGCAGGACATCATGAAAATTAGGTCATTTCTCAGCCCTTTAAGAAGACAGATTATTAGTCGCTGCTAATTAAGGCACATAATAAAAACCATCTTGAGAATCTATATTTGCCTTCACAGTTTTAAGTAGAGCTAGCTGGAAAGATTTTTTTTTTTTGCCAAAAATGGCTTTTTGACCACATTTCTTTATTCATTCCTTTATTGGTTTGGTGGAAATTGTTTATTTTCATTAAACATTTCAGGTGTTTCAGTGAAAAACTGGAATCCAAAGCCTGAACATTTTGCAGCAAACTATTTCTGGTTTTGATTTGGATTTCAGTGAAGATTTTCCATTTTTGGTTTTGGAAAACCAAAAAACGTTTCATGAAAACACTGAATGTTTGTTGCTTTTTGGTGTTGGTTTTTCATTAACAAAAAATTGAAATACTTTCATGGGAAATTGGGGGGAGGGGAATGGACATTTTCTCTACATTTTGTACAAAAACGAAATGGCATTTTCCATCCAGGTCAAGTTGTAACATTCTTCGGTGAGATTTGTTAACCGTGTCGGCTTCATGTTCTGAAACAGCCTACTTTAAATGAACTGTCAATTAAAGTGTCCCTCACCCTCCATTTTCCAGAGACCAATTTCTTCCTAGGCAAGGCTGCTTTTTAAACCCTCTGCCTCCATGTTTCCCCCCCCAACCTGTATGTAACCATATTCCAGACTGACCCAGTGCAACCTTTCTGCTTGCTGGCTGAAATGTTCACTTCAGGGTCGGGTTAAAGCCTGGGGCTGTAAACTTCAGTCAGGCTAGACTGTGGACTATCTGAGCTTGTATACACAGGAGCAAGTGACTGTCTAGAATAACTATTCCGCTCTAGCTAGTCCAGAATAAGTCCCCATGTGGACGCTTTATCCCATATAAAAGTGACCATGGAGACAAAGTAATTATTCTGGAATAGCATCACTTTGATTCTGGAACAGAGCGTCCACATGAGGGAGTTACTCCAAAATCGGTAAATTATATCAGAATAGCTATGGCAGAATGGTGAATCTGGAATAGCCAGGCAGGTCAATTTCCCCCATGTAGACAAGGCCCTGGAGCTTTACGCACCATGCAAGTTTTGGTACTTGTAGACAACACAAATAGTCCCCTTTGGGGTTTATTTGCAAGATCTGACATGAGATCAAGCCATGCAGCATTGCTTCATGCTTCAGCTTCCACTTCACTTGCTTTGTAATCACCAGTGCATGGCCGAGCGGGCTGAGTCTAGTGGGCAAAGTTATTTTGGTGGGATCAGGAATTGACAAGGGGAAGAAGATGGAAAGTGAAGGTATGAGTATACGCTGATATGTACGTTCTAGAAACCTGCAACATGAGCGTCTCTCAGCTGGGCAGCTGTGAGATGGAGAGATCCATTTTCTTCCTTTAGAAGATGATTCAGAATGATTATTCCCCCTCTTGGAGCTCTAATGAACCCTCCCGGCATGTTGCGCCTGTGATGATTCGCGATCAATATACCTTTGAACTCAGGGTTCCATTTTCCTACAGCAATTACAGAACCGGCCTTGCTTTGTCCCAAGGACTCCGCCATCGCTCGCAGCTATATCTCAAGCCGTGCTGCTGGGCTCCATAACATGACTGCAGCACCTAAGAAAGCACCCTGGTGCAAGTCGTGGCAGAGGGGACCAAACTGTAGCAGGAGAATGGAAACGTCACTCTCCTCTTCCTCCCAAACCAGACTGCAAAGATAGCCTTGTGTAGAAATCATGCGTTGCAGCCTGTTTTGCCTCCCAGAAACTACACCTCTCCCTGAAGCACTGGTGCTTGGGGTTTTATTCACAAGATGGCCAGGAAGAAACTAGTAATGAAAGACGTAGCAGAAGATCCTCAGGTAGTGTAATATCAGCACAGGTCTGTTAACTTGAATGAAGCGACGCTGATTTACCCACCAGCTGAGGATTTGGTCCATCATGTCCCAGCCTCTAAACAATGAGCAGAACTCATTTTTCTCACGGTGAAGTGGCTCAAAAGAGTAGAGAACGCATACAGCCGTCTGGCTTCAAATGCTTCTCAGGCACCACTCCAACACCAAATGGATGACACTACGGGGAAGTTCAGAATGCCCAGAGGTATCGTCAGATCCTCTCTCCTGATGCCAATAGGTAGCCCACATGCAACAATCATATCATTTTTCGTTTGTTGTTGTATTTTAAGATAAGAATAATTAAACAAACTCCGTCCTGTTAGCAAAATCATTATGGAGGGTACATACATTGCTTCAGCACAGTATATGCATTGTGCAGCCTGGTACGTTGCGACAGCACAATAATGTGGCAATCATGAAGCATTGTATTGGAATTCGATCCAGTGACTTGAGTTGATTTTAATGGGATCCATGTAGCTAAAATTCCATACAATAAATTGCAAATATTTACCTCCATCTTTTTCTGGCACTTGTCAATATACAGAAGTTTTACCCTGTAAATCCATTAAATCTCAGTTTCTGTTTAACTCTTGAGGGTTAAGGTTCCAATCATTAATTCTAGTATTATGCAGAAAGCTATAATAATTGCAAGAACGACCATGTTTATTCCAAGGAGTCCGGTGGCACCTTAAAGACTAACAGATTTATTTAGACATAAGCTTTTGTGGGTAAAAAACCACTTCACCCACGAAAGCTTATACCCAAATAAATCTGTTAGTCTTTAAGGTGCCACCGGACTCCTCGTTGTTTTTGTGGATACAGACTAACATGGCTACGCCTCTGATACTTGTGTTTATTCCATATTACTGCTAGCTAATAGTATACAAGCAGCCTGATTTCACTTACTCTTATGTAAATCAGGACTAACTCCGCTGAAGGCGATAGGGTTCCAGATCTGAACTGATCCAGGGTATGTAAACTGGTTTTGTTAATGGCTGATACTTTATTCTAATATACAGCCCACTTGGAGATATGCAGACCCCTCTTAGTAACCCTAACCCTAACCCTTTACCAGGAAAGCCCTGTTGTTGTAGAAGTATGTCCACTAAGACCGATGGACGGTTAAGCACATGTCCGTTCTTTTCTTAAATAGGTGCACTGAGTGCGACATTTATTGTTGTTCTTTGTATTGCGATAGTGCCTAGTGGCCAGCCATGGCCCCATGGTGCTAGGTGCTGTACAAACACAGAGCAAAAAGACAGTGCCTGCTCCAAGCAGTTTACCCCTCTGTTGTCTCGTTCTCATATTGTGCAGCCAGGCTGATGGAGGGGCTCAAGGAAGCAATGAGACAGCATTAGTCATGTACCAATCCTCTGCCGTGGTAGGTTGTTGCACATTACGGTAACCCACTTGGAGAAGAAGCCTCCGTATTATCTGCTCTGCTGTGTTCATCCGGCTCAGCAACCTCTCATTTCATCATCCCTCTTGGTCCCTTGGACAGCCTGCTAGTCCAGTGCCGTGCTAGAGGAGAAATAGCATTGATGTGGGACTGGATTAGTTTTACAGTGGAGATGAGATACCTAGTTACAAAGAAAGAGACCTAGTGGCTAGAGCCTTGCATTAGGACTCAGGAGACCTGGTTCTGTTCCTGGCTCCCTCACTAGTCTGCTGGTGATCATGGGCAAGTTGTGTCAGCTCCCTGTGCCTCAGTATACCCATCTGTGAAATGGGTATAACACCACTGACCTCCTTTGTAAAGTTCTCTCTAATAGCTAGGTATTATTCTTATCAGCTAACCTGCTAGATGACCTTAGGCAAGTCACTTCTCTCTGTGTGCTTCTGTTTCCCCTTGTCTGTCCTCTCCATTTGGACCATAGGCTCTTCAAGGCACAGACTGTCTTTTGCTGTGTGTCTGTACAGCTCCTAGCATGTTCGGGCCCATAGCCACTACAGTACAAATAATAATCCCATTTGGTAAACAGGGGCATTGTTTTCCTGCTGTCATTTTTGAGACACTCTCTGCAACCCCAGGGGGCTTTGTACGTAGGGAAGGTGTTGGAAGACTCAGAGAACAGCAGGACAGAGCAGAATTCAACTTGGAGCTAGAGACTCCGGTTTCCTGGAGGGTCCTAGGTCATCAAGCGAAGGTGCAGGGGTTTGCTAAGACACAGATCAAGGAGTGGGCCAATGTGACTTACACAAATCAGAGTAATAAGGAAACCGAGTCCTTCAAGGGCTACATTGTGAAGAAGATGAACCTCAGTTATACAGCTAACGTCGGTAGTCATGTGCCAAACTGTAGATGCAATTTGCTTCCATACACAGCAACTTATAGCATGCTGGGCTTGAGACACCAAACTATTGAGTCCCTAAATTGTGAGAAGATATGGGAACTGTTTCTTTAAATCCAGAGGCGGAAGCCAGTCAGGAGCGGGTTAAGGAACCTCTGCAGTGAAATGTAGAATGACATAGTGGCTTTAGCCCTCACAGTTATTTCTTAGTGCAAAGAGTTCCTTGTTCAGTGTTAGAAAAAAAGTGATTTTCTTTGAGTCTTTACTCCTGTCACATGACCATGCAAAATTGAAAATTGCATTTTCAGCTAAACCCTATTGGCCAATGAAAAATCTTTTCAAGCAAAAATGTTCAATGGATGAGATTCTTTAACTGAGTCCTTGACCTTAGTCAGTGCTTCTATACGTGATTATGGAACATGAAGCGGTCTGCAGTGGGTTCTTTGCTTTCCTGCAAGCCAAGTTACTGAGGGATTTAGTTGATGTTGACATCATTTGGAACCGAAAGACACAGCAAGCGGATGAGAAGGAACTTCGACCCTGCTAATGGGACAGCTACACAAAGGATGGAGGGTTTTTTTAACTCCCATGGAGGAACAAGGATTTCAACATCGACCTACAGAATCCACTGAAAGCTGAGGAGTCTGCCAGGTATACGGCAGAGCAGAATTTGAAGCAGGGGGGTGAGTGCTCACGGTGACACCCCAGAGCTACGCACACCTCACTGCTCTGCAGCAGACTCACTGTGTCAGGGACCCACAGCTGAGCCCAGACCCAGATCCTGAGTCAGCAAATGAACCTGGCCCCCCAATTGGTGGAAGATACCAGCAGGCACATTCTTAAACCCTGTAGCAGGGCTAGCTACTCAATCATGTTCTATGCTCCTCCCGATGCAGCCGGTCTGCTTTCCTTCTGAAAGTCTGGCCTGATTCTTGGCTTCTGGCTCTGCTCTGCTCCCTAGACTTGGTAAGTTGGCTCTTGATCTGGGCTCTGGCCACTAGGCCAGCCTCCCACCCTGACTATTAGGTAGGACGGCCCCGCATTCAATCTCTTACAGCTTGGCCAAGCCACTTAGTCTCTCTGGGCCTTGGTTTTCCATTTGTAAAATGGGTATAATAGCTCGGCCCTGCCTCATGGGGTGTTGTAAAAATAAATGCACTAATATAGGCGATATGCTCATGTTATGCAGTGATGGAAGCCCTATAAGAACCTAGATCAATAGAGTGCCCCAGACCCTCCCCACTGAAATAAATGGTGCGATGTTGCTTGACACCAGCTGAGGGTCTGGTGTGGTGAGGTTGGATTACTGCTGATCTGAGCATAATTAAAAGCAGTGGTGACCATGCAGTGAAAAGCTCCATGTGCTATCACCAGGCATTGTGCCGCCCCATTTTTTCCTTTTGCGGTTACCTGCTGATTGATAATGGAGCTGTTTTAATGCTGATAGCAAAAATCCATCAGTGGCTCTGTCCCATCCCCTTGCTTCCAGTATGCTGCAATGGGACTTATTAAATGCACAATGCATCACATACTTAGGGGGGGGGGATCTTCCCTTCATTTGCTAAATTGCAAGGCATGCTGCAGCCGTGCTCAGCACAGAACATTCCCCTCGCCCTAGGGGAGAGGCTGTTCAGAACAACCTGCGCGTGTGGGTGCCCTTGGTGAGGTGCAGCATTAGTATGTCAGCGCAGCTCTCATGCCGGAGCTCATTTGCATGAGGTGTCTGTAGAGGGCTCCTCTCCCTGTCGAATGAAATTCAGCAGCGAGGGTAACACAAGGAAAATGAATAGACTCTGAACTTTAGAGCCTCCTGCTCTGACACGAGTGTTCTCCGCAGAAAGGCCTAGCGAGTGGTGTGGGATCCCAAAGGTACTTGGTCACGCACGCTCTTTAGGGTGCATGTTTTCCCTCTTCTGTGTTTTCCTGCTCCACTTAGCAACTTACGCCATCAGATCCCTTCTGTTTGAGGAAGCAGAGAAAGCTGCTTCATGCCAAGGCGAGTACTGGCCAGCAAACAGTTTCACTGAGCACACACAGGGTACAACGCAGCCAGGTGCAGGTCACTTAGGCGCTCAAAGGGCCTTGGCTCTGCAGGAGCAAGGGGCTAGCAGCGGTGGGAATAGGTGGAAGGGCCGGCTCAATACACCGATGCCTTGTGAGTAGTCTGTCAGGTGCTTTTTTGGCTCTCAGCTTTAGCCCAGATGGGCCAGATTCTGGTCCTTGTACCTGAGTTGAGTAGCACGTGGTCCATTCCTTTCAACAGCAGGGCAATGTACTTCTCCTCTGGAGGAAAGGGAAGGGCATCTGGCTCTCTGAATGTGCTCCCCCGGCTAATGACTGCAATGTGGGGTGAGTTAAGAATAAGGTAGCCACAGTTCTCATTCCCAGCATTGCTGCGACGGCAGCATCTTAGCCAGTCTATTAGCCGGGATGCACGAGAAGGGGTGTTTAGAATGTGCTTCCAGTCATAAAGGGATCCCCTGCCAAGGGGGAAAAGCAATCCCCCCTTATCTTCCTCATGTTGTCTTCTATTGCTGTTCTCTCTCACCGTGGAAATCAGCGTGGATTCCGTTCAACAGCTTACCTGTCACGTCCCAACTGACCTACAGCAACTAGGAATGCCAGCAGCAAACCCTGATTCCACATTGCTCTGCTAAGTCAGTTACACCCTGTGCTCTACTGGATTAGGATAGTGGTGTTTTCATACCTGCTCTGCACAGACCTAAATGACTGCCCAAGACAAGAGGTGGGATGCGGTGGGGTGGGAAGGGAGGGGAGTGGGAGAGTATTTTACATCCCATACTAGTAACCGGTGCATAAATTATCAAGAGTGACAGGAGAAGGTACACCAGAAAGCTCTCTGCTGCTCCAGAATAAACTTCCACTGTACCCAGCGATAGCCATCACTTGTCGTGAATGCAACAACCATGAGTTCTATGTGTACGGAGCAGAAAATGAATGGCCCTTCTCCATGACGGAGAGCAATTCAGCATCTATGTCCATTCCTTACACTGCACGGCAGTTATCGGTACACTCCACCCACTGGTCTGCACTGGCAGCAGCCCCTATACACTGCACGGCAGTTATCGGTACACTCCACCCACTGGTCTGCACTGGCAGCAGCCCTTATACACTGCATGGCAGTTATCGGTACACTGCGCTCCCTGGTCTGCACTGGCAGCAGCCCCTATATACTGCATGGCCGTTATTGGTACACTGTGCTCCCTGCTCTGCACTGGCAGCAGCCCCTTTGCACTGCCCGGCCATTATTGGTACACTGCGCTCCCTGGTCTGCACTGGCAGCAGCCCCTTTACAGTGCACGGCAGTTATTGGTACACTCTGCTCCCTGGTCTGCACTGGCAGCAGCCCCTTTGCACTGCACGGCCGTTATCGGTACACTGCGCTCCCTGGTCTGCACTGGCAGCAGCCCCTTTGCACTGCACGGCCGTTATCGGTACACTGCGCTCCCTGGTCTGCACTGGCAGCAGCCCCTTTGCACTGCACAGCCCTTATCGGTACACTCTACTCCCTGCTCTGCACTGGCAGAAGCCCCTTTGCACTGCACGGCCATTATCAGTACACTGCGCTCCCTGGTCTGCACTGGCAGCAGCCCCTTTACAGTGCACGGCCGTTATCGGCACACTGCGCTCCCTGGTCTGCACTGGCAGCAGCCCCTTTGCACTGCATGGCCGTTATCGGCACACTGCGCTCCCTGGTCTGCACTGGCAGCAGCCCCTTTACAGTGCACGGCCGTTATCGGTACACTGCGCTCCCTGGTCTGCACTGGCAGCAGCCCCTTTGCACTGCACGGCCGTTATCGGTACACTGCGCTCCCTGGTCTGCACTGGCAGCAGCAGTTGGAGCGGGAGGGGGGTTGCCAGAGGGAATGGCACTGGGAGCAGTGCAGAGACACAGGGCCTCAGTGCAGGCAGAGCAGGCTGCTGGCTCATCCAGAGCTGGGCATTCCTTATTAGCCAGGAGACCAAGAGCTGAGGGCAGAGTTTCTTGCCAAAATCATTAGCAGGCTTGGTCGCTGGCCCTGTCCGTTTAGTGCGGATCTGCCTCAGCTCTCTAGAGAAAACGGCCAGGCTACAGTGTCGCAGAGCCTCTTTTTTAAGGCTGTGCTGAGGTTTCTGCTTAAAGTTTTGTTTTGCCATTTCTATCTTGGGTACTTAGCAGAGCTCATCACCACAGTACTGAGCCCCCCAGATATCCCCAGTGAGGCAGGGCAGTGCTGTGCTGTCATCCCCATCGTACAGACAGGGAACTGAGGCACAGAGAGGCTAAGTAACTTACCCAAGGGCATACAGAAAATCTGTAGCAGAGCAAAGAACTGAGTCCCAGTTAGCACCCTAACCACGGGGCCAGCCATCCTCCTCCTCCTCTTCCTCATTTGCTCCCACTTTAACCTGTATTTCTCAGCCTGTGTTAATCAGTTTCTTTTTGTGAATCAACTGCATGGGCCAGATCCCCGGCCGATGTCAGTCACTGGCACCAGCTGAGAATCTGGCCCACAACTCCTGTGTAGCTCTTCAGCATGTCTTTAGCTGGGCTGTTATTTTCTGTGCCTGGGCTCAGAGACGAACGGCATCCCAGCGTAAGTTAATTCAATAGTAAGTCGGTGGGGGTTGGACCACGTCTTTGAAGGAAACACTCCTCCAAGTGCTGAAGGCTTTTCAAGGACTTTGACAAACAATCAAGTACAAAATTGTATCCTACTTCTCTGTATTTCTTAACCACATTTATACTATTAGGAATGTGTGTTGTTTGTTCCTTGAGAATCAGTCACTCCTGCTGGTTATTCCTAAGGCTGCGAGTCTTTCACGGAAGTCACGGATTCATGGAAGTCATGGACCGGTTACTGGCCATGACTTTTTGGTTACTGCCCTTAACCTGTCCATGACTTTTACTAAAAATACCCGTGACTAAATCGTAGCCTTACTTATTCCCCACCGGAAGTCATAGCCATTCTTTGAGATGACATCACTGGCAGCTATGGAAATGGCTGTGAGGTCACAAACAGAAGACTGTGATACCAAGAAAGAAATAAGAAAGAGCTGTTGACATCTGAAGGATCAAATCCTGGACTATGTTCAGCCCTGGCATAAATGGCTGCCTTAACTTCCATGGGAAGCCCACCTGCTTACACCAAGGCTGAATATGGCCCATGAACTTAACACAAATAATCTTAATTATTAAAAGGAGGGGAGAAGAGGGGCCTCTAGCAACAGATGACAAAAAGAAGGGGAATGGACCATTTCTGTCTCCAACAAGTTCAACATCCTTCTTCTAAAAAGAAACCCCAGCGAAAGACTCACGTTGAATTATAACAGCACAAAGTACCTGACCACCACCAGGGAGGGAAGTAAATTCTTACTAGTGCTCTTGGTCAGTTTAGGTCACATGGTTCATTCCTGGTACATGAGCTGCTTTCAGGCCCCTCAGTTTGGTGAGCGGGGTTGTAAGGGTAGCTGGGTTTTGAGAATGTTTGCTATTCCCTGTTAAATTCTGCACTCTTGCCATTCCTCTTTCTCAGGCATCAGTTTGAAGGCACAATGTGAGTAATATTCCCTCAAGTTAATATTCCAGCTACACGCTTATTCATTACCGACTGATGCTTATTTTACGCACAGACAGTAAGATTAGTAGCACCATTGGCTCTGCTGTGTTTTATAGTAGCCCCACTCTTTCACTTTCTGATGAGACCAGGACATTCAACCAAAGTAGGTGGCCCAAGTTCATTTTCACCACCTCTGTCCTCCTCAGTGAGATGAATTATAGACATGGAGCCTAGCTAATCAACCTGCTCTCTCGGCTATTTCAGAGAATTGGCTGTATCTGAATTTGTGGTGAGTTACTTGATGCCAGCGGTTGATGAGACAAATTCACACTGCCCTCATTGGTTAATTTAGTTTAATGTACAAGGTATTAGGGTGAGCAGTTTCTCTGCCTTACTGACGTGGTTGTATGCCATGTGGTTGTAGCCGTGTTGGTCCCAGGATACTAGAGAGACAAGGTGACGGAGGTAATATCTTTTATTGGACCAACTTCTGTCCCATAGAAGATCACCTCACCCACTTTGTCTTACTGATGTGAGTTGTGGCTCCCATTGATGTCAATGGGGAATCATTGCCCAGGATTAGCTAAGCAGAGGGTTTCCTTGCTGTATGTTTGCACCACCCCACATCACAGGGAAAGAGGGATACCAGCTGCCTTTGCGGTGCCATTTACACATCTGCAAAATTTGGTTATTTGGCTTAGTCAAGTCCTGAGAGGGCTGTGAGGAACTTCAGAGGGACTCAGTCAGGCTAGGAGAATGGGCAACACGATGGCAGGTGAAGTTCAATGCTCATAAATGCAAAGTAACATGCACTGGAAGGAAAAAATTAAACTACTCACACACCGCACAGGGTTCTAAATTAACTGTATCTACTCAGGAAAGGGACCTGGGCATCTTTATAGACAGCTCTGGTCAACGGTCAAAGAGGCAAACAAGATGTTAGCATGCGTAAAGAACAGGATTGAGAATTATCTGGCAATATACTAATGCCTTTATATTAATCAATGGTGCGGCCTCCCCTGGATAGTGTGTGCAGGACTGGTGACCTCAGACAAGTCATTTCATCTCTGGGCTACCCCATCTGTAACATGAAATAATAGTCCTTCCTTTTCTCCCACTCTTTGTCTGACTTGCTCATTTAGGCCGTGGCTACTCTGGGATTTGCCAGAGGTGGAGCTGCACCACTGCAAACCCCTGGACATGACTTACACTCATGCAACATGATGGGTAGCAGTGCAGTTTATCTTAGTCAGTATTGATCACAGCTTATTACATGGATGTGCAGAACCTAGCACTATGGAAATCCATAAAACCCTGCTGGTGTGTCTAGCCAGTGCTGTAACATGGATATTAAATAATGTAGATAAAGGGCTCGCAGCATCCTGTCCATATACTGTAAGCTCTTTGGGGCAGGGACTGTGTCTTTTCTAGTTTCTGTAGAGGGCCTGGCACACTTAAACCTTCTTAGTTATAGCATCTGGTAGAGAGGCGTGTTTGGGGTCCATGCCAGTGTTATACACACCCGCCTCACCAGGGCTGCCTACCTAGTGCTTGTGCTATTGTCAGACTTTCTATGTCTGCATGTGGACTGGGTTGAGAATAGAGACGAGAACCTCAACAGTCAGATGATGGTTTTGCAAAGCCAGGGATGATTCCAATCCAGGATCCACTTTAACCAAACCATCATAGTTCCGAGCACTGGGTCAGGTAAAAGCATCTGGCTTTGGCTTCTCTTTAGTAAAAACATACATCAGGTGGTATTTATAAAAATGACTTATCGCCTCAACCCTGTGAACTCAGCTAAGAAACCTGAGCTTGGAAAGAAGTAATGTTTCAGCACATCTGCAATGTCTGCACACCTTCCATCATACTTTCCATGAGTCTTCTTTAATCTCCTCATCACACACACAATAGCCTGTGGATCATACAGAAGCAACAGGGCAGGGCTGCGTGTTCTTTACAACGGCGTCTCTGCCTCTCCCTGTCACTGTTGTGGATCAGTTTCCACTTCGGTGCTACTCTCCGTGGGTGTTTTGTAAACTAAAATGAAAGGCCGCCTCCTTTGCTGCTGTAAATTGGCAGAGCTCCATGGACTTCAAAGTCAGCTTAAGTTCGAACGGCAAATGTATCGTCCCCCTGAGTTTGATTAGATAACATCAGGGACTCCAGAAGCTTCTTAAATGCCACATAATGGAAAAATGAATCCTAAGCATGCGGCACTGTATAATGTTGGTTCTCAGTCAGTTCACCACCAGCGACGACAGTTACTCAGAGAGACATGGTGGGAGTGAGGTGATATCTTTTATTGGGCCAACTTCTGCTGGTAAGCGAGACAAGCTTTCGAGCCACACAGAGCTTTTCTTCTTCTACACTGCCTAGTTCCTCAGACATTAAGGTACCAACGAGATGATGGACCTTATTTATAAGGTCGATAAGGTAACAGTCAATACTAGCATGAGACAAGGCTTGTCTATTGGTCACATTATCTGGCTCTTAATAATAATAATCAGTTATATAACACCTCCTCCTCAAGCAATCTGGTTCAGTAGTGACTGACAGAAAACTGCCACCCACTGAGCTACCAACACCACTTACAGGGGGATTTGTGCCATTGCACTTTAGCTGAGGTTTCTGCAGAAGGGAATTGCCTGAGTGCAGCATGGGATCCCCTCCGTCCAAGGGAAACAGGAGTTGTGTACATTTTGAACATCAACAAATTACACTAAGTAAATGCACTGAGTGCACCACTGATGTCTCCCCTTAAACTGAGTAGGGCTGGCTGGAAAACAAGAATTCCATTTAGCAAAACATTATGAGGTTCTGAAATTTGTTTGCATTCTTTATCAGAACGAACCCAAGACCTCTTGAAAATTTTCATGAAAAACAACATGAGAGACAAGCCCAGTTTTGTTTGAAGTATTTTGGCATTTGAATTTACAGAAAAAATAAAAACTTTCCATGGACAACATAGATAAAGTGTTTGGTTTTTTTCCTTTTTTTTTTTTAAACCTCTTCTAGGTACAAGCTCTTGGTGTGCAGTTAGGAGCCAGTGGTCCATCTGAGTTGGCCAGGACTCAACTAAAGGCTAGCAGAAGAGGAAAGGAAGAGATCCTCCCCCCACACACCTGCTCTGGCAGAGGGATGTGAGGAGATCGGTGTAGCCGGCATATCCAGATGTCAGTGAGGACTCGCATGCTATATTAGAAATGGGCCAATTTACTGAAGCGTAGCTGGACAGGGACTTGCAAATTCAAATCAGAGAATTGATACGAAGGACAGGTTGTGAGGCAGTAGAATTCGCTAAAAAACTGGAGTTCATCCATTCAGCAGCTCGGCAGGAGAAATAACAGCTGCTAGTGAGGAAGGTGCAAGCTGATCACCCTCTTCTCTGTAAGTACAAAACAGTGTCTAAGATGCATGATGTGAAAGGGGATTCCGATGATTCTCACAAGAACCCCACTTGCCCATGCCCCAGGGCTCCGGCTCTAGGAAGATAAGGGGAGATAGATGTAGGAGACTCTGGCAGTACTTTGTCATCTGAGGAGCCCTGTACATGGGAGATCTTGCTGTGATAAAGCAGCACAGACCTGCCTCTACACAAGGAAGATCTGGCCCCTAATATTCGAGCCGCATGCCCAAACTCCTCATGAGTCATCCAGTCCTTCAAGCTGATTGGCCTGTGGGACACTAAATTCACCACATCTGGAATCATATGCTCAACTCTTCCTTAGTCCTTTATTAAAGCCAGTTAGCCAAAGTCCGGGTGTTGTGGGGGTGGGGGGAAGAGGGTCCGTGAGGAGGAGACATCAGTGAAGCCAGTCAGATGTATTCTTGATGTAATCTTGTTTGTTTGCAAAACGTGTGCACGCAGTCCGTTTTTCCCCTGAGCACAATAGAAACAATAGAAACAGCAGCAGGCAGTTTCCTTGCTCAAAAATCCCCATAACTGCTCTTCCAGCAAGTTCTGTGCCCAAGAAGTCCTGCACCTCTGCGTCCTCTCACGGTCATGCTCACCGCTCCTTCACTTGGCTGTCTGCCTCCAGCACAGCACACACGCCATGCAGCCTATCTCCCCCCGCCTTCGTTAGCCCCTCGGTCCACACGCACAGCACCTCGGCCCTCAGGCCCGGCTCTGATGCGGCCTTTGCCTGTGGCAGACCGCCCCATTATTGGCAGCTGTTTTGACTACAGAAGGAGGTTGGATTGCTTATTCTGTCGGGCCTGAAAGAGTGCTTGGCACCTGTAGCGGGGTGGTTATCCGCTCCTGCCCAGAGGGGTTTAAAGACAGCCCTGAGAGAGGGCTGGGGCAGGGGAAAAGCTCTACGAGCTGGGCTGATTGGGGAAGCAGCCGCAGCTGGGCCACGCCCCAATCAGGCCTCAGCTGGCCTGTATAAAAAGACTGTGAGCCCTAGTCCAAACAGTCTCCTTCTGCCTGTAGAGGGAGAAGGACCTGGCTGCAGGGAGCTAGAGACAGGGTACCTGGGTGGAGCAGGGCTGGGGAAAGGCAGAGGAGCTGGGGAACTCCTGCCTGGAAAGCCCCAGGCTGCGGCCTAGCATTGGGCCAAGGGGTACTGGGGGTGGCAGAGGGCAGGCCAAGGCAGCAGGTCCAAACCCAGCCTTGCCTGTGATGAGTGGCATATACTGCAGTCTGCCCCAGGGCGTGGGGGCTAGATGGTGACTGGCAGTAGCCATACACTGAGGCGAGGTGGGGTTAGTGGGTGGGGGTTCCCCTGGGAGGGGAGACCCTGAGACAAAGGGGTTACTGCCAAGGGGCAGCACCCCAGCTAACAGGGCACCGGAGTCCAGGGAGGGACACAGTGGCAGTGGATCACCGGCCTGCAGAGGGCGCTCTGAGGG
Organism: Chrysemys picta bellii; assembly: GCF_011386835.1. Lineage (NCBI taxonomy): Eukaryota > Metazoa > Chordata > Testudines > Emydidae > Chrysemys > Chrysemys picta. The sequence continues at coordinate 123,875,922 of NC_088796.1, forward strand.
CTGGAGAGCTAATTCCCTGAGAAGACCAGCAGGAGGCACCGCAGGGGTGAGTCCACACTGCTACAGCACCCATTGATTTTCACAAGGGCTGTGATTCTTTCGATCAATCCCCGGCTGGCAGCTATTAGCACCTTTCAGTGGGAGCCAACAGTAGCGTTGGCTCCAGAGACGCTGGCGAAAGCTGCAGGGCATGGCCTATGGAAAGCAATTATAGCCAGTTTTCCATGACACAAATAAATGTCATCTCAAGCCATGCCCCATGCTTGCAGGTGTGGGTTTGGTCTATGGATCTTCTGTGTGCCGGTTTTTGAGTGAGCTGCTCCGTCTTGTCGTGCACTCTGACCAAGGTAGGACTGGTATTTCCTGCCTGTAGCAAAAAGGCTTCTCTTTGATAGCTCTTCGCTTCTTTTTTTTTTCCCCACCCAGCATCTCAGATTTCATCAGCCTTTGTGCGTGGTGGCTTGCTACAGAGTTGTAATAACCCTGACGCAAGTGCAGAGTGAACTTAGTACAAATCCATTTCACCTTGCTCACGTACAGCTACAATCCCATCCTGCCTCTTCCTGACGCACAGACCTGACAGTGGAGATATCCTCTGTGAAGGGAGGTTACACAAATAATTGCTCAGGAAGAAGACAAAAGAACAGTCAGGGAGGATGCCGTTTAAAAAGGTCAGGTAATGAAAGAATCTATTCAGAGCTGCACATTAGCAAAGCCACTGGTGACCCTGAGTTACTTCCTCCCTTATCAGGGTAATGTGACCTAGATATGGTTCTGGTGATGCAAACATTCCCCTGACTTGGATCATATAGGGCCCAAATCTTGCCACCATGGATATCAATAGTACAATACCCATTGAAATCAGTGCAAGTGACAGGAGCAGCATACTTGCATAGTGGCTACAAACATTATCTGTCCTGTGATCCCCTGGCATGTGCCTGTCCTTCACTGAGTTGCTGTGGCTGGCAGGGCTGTTTACGTCAGTGATGTTAGTCGTGTGTGTCCTCTCGCCGTGCATTGGTAATGCTGATAACGCCTGTCCTCTAACCATGCTGGCAGCATCTGAAATCCAAATGAAGGTCACATAGAACAGGTCCCCTCGAGTCATGGAGAAGACATCAAATTGGAGCTTAATGAACAGTCTCCTCAGTCCAGTCCAGGCCAGGACTAGGGAGCACAGGGGCTGTTCATTTAGGCCCCTATTCTGGAAGGTACTTAAGCACATGCCTAACTCTAAGCATGTGAGCAGTCCCAGTGACTATCAATGGATCTAGTCATGGACTTACAATTAAGCATGTGCTAAAATGTTTTGCTCAATCTGTGAGCTAGAGAGCCAGCGGGAACTCCCGGGTGTCTCTGTAGGCCAGCAGCCTGAATAAAGAAACCCTCCTATAGTCACTGTAGGCAAGTCCTGTTTCTTCTTTACAGGAAGAGCATTACGCAGACCACAGAAGCCTTTTGAGTCATGACACCTGACAAACTAACCCGATTTGCATTGGAAATGTAGATCAGAGGCACGGTAAATACAGAAGCCAAATGAGCAGTTGGCCAGAGGGCAATGGCAAACCTCTCTTGAGCAGCGTTCTAAAGCAAGGGGAGGCTGCCGAGGCTAACGCATTCTGCTGTTTAATTCAGGAGTCCTATAACATGTGAAGCCCCCACACTGCTGACGCACAGCTCTGCAGCAGGGGAGGCGTTCAGATGACCCCCCCACACCCCAAAGTGTTGACAGTCAGTTTGAATCCGCATCCAAGGGTCCAATTGACTTCACTGGCACCGGGATTTCATCCCCAGTGTTCACCCCAGCATTGGTCCCATTCCTGCAGCCCTAACTTACGGTTTGTCTTCACTGCTGAGATAATTCAGGCTCCTATGCAGGCATTGCCCCTAATCCCTGTTGCCATCCACACAAACTGAATCTGGCAGCACTTTCAACTTGAACTCGTTCGCTCAGCTGGAGCTAATGCTAATAGCTAACGCTCCGCTGAGGCGTTCACTCGGGTTGGTAACCCACCCACTTTGCAGTGAGGATGCGGGCTAAATTAATCAAGCACTGATAATTCTCCAATGCCTTCCCACAACTCCTTGACGGGCCCGGAAGGACAGACACTTTCTCCCACAATTCTCTGGGAAAGAATCGTGGGGCAGCTTAGGTTACCGCAGCACACAGAACCATGGGAAGTGCCCTCAGAAGTCCTGGTGACCCACGCGGCTGTGTGCAGCACCAGTGAGAACATAGTGACTAGGGAAGGGCTTTGCAGTGTGGCTGCTCATGTCCATGTTAGGTTTACCCAGGTGTTCAGACCTGGGTGGCAATCAGCCGAGTTAACTCTCAGGGAAGACAGACCCTTCAGCTTCACTGTCTTTGCACTTCCAACGATGGAAATCAGGAGGCACTCCACTCAAGTCAATGCATTTACCATAGTAAAACTTGGTAGAGAGCTATAGCTGGTCAAAAAGTGATTCTTCCCTCCCCCCCCCCCCCCCGCCCCCCGAACAATTTTGATTTAAATGATTTTTTTTTCATTTTGCTTGAACGTTTTCTTCAAAATATTACAAGTTTTCATCAAAAAACCCCAAACCAAAAATGATTTGTTTTGGGGTTTTCACTGAAAATTTCAACAATTAAAAAAAAAAAATCATGACAATTCCTCTTTCATTGAGCAAATACTTTCCATAAAAAAACAAAACAAAATATGTTTCAACAAGAAAAGCTCTGACCAGCTCTAATGAGATTGGACTCAGTCCCTGCGAACAAAAATAGAGACCACTCCTGCACCAATATTGAAAATAAGGACAAAACTAACCTTGATTTCATAGATTCCAAGGCCAGAAGGGACCATTGTGATCATCTAGTCCAGCCTCCTGTGTAACACAGGCAAAAATAATTCCTAGAGCAAGTCTTTTAGAGAGAGAGCCAATCTTGCTTTAAAAATGTTCAGGGATGGAGACTCCACCACGACCCTTGGTAAGTTGTTCCGATGGTTAATCGCTCTCACTGTTCACAGTCTGAACTTGTTTAGTTTCAATGGAGCAGGATGGGCTATGGGAATGGAGATAGCATGAAAACTGCTTTTTTGCAGTATTCTGGCATATCTGCGTCTGTTGGCTGTGGTCTCTGTCCCAGCACTTCCGTCACTTATAACCTGCTCCAACAGATCACTGCACATGGAAAATGCCAGTCTCTGTGGATCTGAACATTGTATTCAGGCAAAAATTGATCTGTTTATCTCTACAGCAGTATATGACACTAAGCTTTAGGGCCGGTCTACAAACAAAGTTGCACCTGTTTAACTAAAGATGTGGGGTAAAATCCTGGCCCCACTGAAATCAATGGGAGTTTGACTTCACGGGGCCAGGATTTCACCCACAATGTTTAAACTGATTTAGCTAACTGATGAAAAAGGCTGTGTGGACACACTTAAATCGATTTTAAACCAGGACAACATTGGTTGTGCTTCTGTTGTCCATACATGGGTTTTCATCCACTTAAATCAGAGGTCCCCAAACTGGGGGATGCCCCCCTGGGGGGCACAAAGGAACATTCGGGAGGGTGCGGCTGGGGCCCAGGCAAGCTCCCACGGGGGACAGGGAGGGAGTGCAACCCAGCTCCGTTCCTAGACCCAGCTGCCGGCCCTACGCCCAGGGCCCCGACTGCTGGCCTTGTTCCCCGGCCGAGGCTCCACTCCCGGTCCCTCCCCTGCCCCCAGCTGTGGCCGCAGTCCCCCTTACCCATGTCCACGTCCCCCTTCTTGGAGCTGCAGCCCCACTCCTGGCCCCAGCTCGGGGAGGGGCAGGCAGACAGAGATTGGGGGGCATGAGGTAAAATTCTGGGGACCACTGATTTAAATAAATAATTTTATAACTGCTTTTAAGTTAAACTGGTGCAATTTGTGTGTGCAGACACACAATTATTATTATTAATTATTACTAAAAATAAAAATGCATAATAGAAATGCAGTATGATCTGTGGTGTTTCAAAAATAAATATTTCAAACAGCCATTTCAAAATATCAAATAATATCAGTTCACAAACAGAACAGTACCAAATTTTTATTCTTAAATTAACCCTTTTTTTTTTTTTGGCTGAAATTTGTGCCTTGCAAAAATCTAATGCAAATTATTTCTTTAAAACTCCATAATTTGTCCAATTTGCATCATATTTCTACCAAAAAAAAAGCATCTAGACAAACAATCTCTTTATAAAGTTTATTAAGCCAGATGTGATTTTAAATGATTGAATTATAAACCCATGAAACGCAGGGATTATAGTGGATACAGAGGCTGAACCATGCTGGTAGGTAAGGTTATAATGAAGCACGCACTATTGTAACCACTTAAGCAGATACATTAGCTGCTAACAAAGAAGAGCGTCTATAAAATCATGCAGTTCCTGTGCACCAAACCATGATGTTTTAAATAATCCATCAAAACATTTTTTTAAAAAGGAAAATAATGAGGCTATTGAAATAAGACCTGCTCTATGTAGCAAGCCACAACATTTCCAATAATGCAGTGAATGACCCATTCTTAAGCAAGTAACAGAGGAATTAATTTGCTACAATGAAAATGCCTAAGAGGGCTTGTATAAATTTTGCATAATGTTTGGAAGATATATATCCCCCATAATAAACTTCCTTCAATTAGAATGAATTAGCTCAAGGTCATTTCCTATTAATGGGAGTACTAAAAATCAAGGAAATCACTAGTTATGGCATTCACCTCCCCTGCAACCTCTCTCCACACGTCTTGCCGTCCAAACTAATATCCAAATGCACTCACCTCCCCAGCAAACTCCCTCTTATTTCCACTAAACAACTGCCCACAGTTACACATTCAATTCCTCAAAATCACACTCAACTTTACTTCTGGCCAAGGCAGAGTTAAGGTTGTTTGGTGCCTGAATTGTGCATTCCCATGCTTTAAAATGTTTGGTTTCTCTTTAATTTAACCTTAACTCTGAATTTCCCTGGTTTCTAATAGTGTCTTTTAATATGATTTACAACATTCTTGTAGGATTTTTTTTCCCCCTGAAATTACTGAGATAGTCTCCCACCTTTAACTCCCGCTCCTGAAGGGTGGGGAGTATATATATAATATCACATATGTGCACATATGCTCTCTTCACAGTTAATCGAAACCTCAGGAAAGTGCATTTTTCCAGGCAAACTTTTCATGATGTGTCTCTATGAAGAAACGATGCAATGAGAGCAATGGGCTGTATTGTCCCCTTCCTGGATTTCCCCCCTATAAAGCACAGGAAATTCGGATTGTCCATTCACGGAGTCTCTGCTTTTATTATTTAATAATGGGGGTAATGGGATTTGTCCCCCAGCCAACCACTGCAGAACTGACAGGGGACTTGACCCAAGGAAGCCACAGAGTACCCAAGGTCAGTGCTATCTGAATGGAGACCATTTGCATCTGTTCTGCCTCCTAAATCTCAAGCCCCATAGCCACCCAATGGGCTCTCCCATGGGCACATCATCCCCCAGGCAACTGCTTCATTCAGCCCCTCTCAGGGGCCATTTCAGAGAGTGGGAGGGAACAGCACGTGAGTTAATACTGATAAGGTCACCGTGAACAGCTTATGGTGCTCCCACGGGGTAGACCAGAGTGGATGTTCCTACAGCAAGCACTGATTTCCCCCGCCCCTGCCCCCGCCCCCCAGTTCTGCCTCCTCTAATCCTTGCTCAGTCCCACCCCAACCAGTGGAACAGATACCCCTGGAGCATCCAGGGGCTTCCATGAGGTGATGGGAGGAGGGCAACGTTCTGCAGGTAGCTACCTCCTTTCTGGGCCCCATCACCACCTGGATCCACTCATTTCCTCTGCCTCTGCCCGCACAGGGGTAATATGGCTCATGGTGCAGAATTACCCTTTGGTCACAGATGGGATCTGTTGGCTATGGAGTGGAATGTTAATGAGGCATAGCAATAAGGACCCCACCCTGCTATGCAGATCTTTGCTGGGCATCTTGGGTAATTTTAACCACAGGAAACAGAAGTAGGAACAGTGGGGAGACAAAGGGCAAATGGAAGAAGCTGCTGCTGGCTTTCACTGGACTAACCTAAAATGAAACAAGATGGATTCTTCCAAATACCAAGCTCTTCCTGGAAAACCGAACCCTCCCCCCCCTTCGAGTGCTACCTATAAGCGTGGATTTGTGAGCACCCCATCAATATACGCTCCCCTACCCTTTGTAGCCTTCAGGTACTGAGCTTCTGATAAATCCATCCCATAGCCCAATACATCCCATGCATGCTCCTCAGGGTAGCTGGTGATTTAAAAATAAACCAAAATTCATCCTATAAATCCTTTGAAACAACTGCTAACTTAAAAGTGAACAAACCTTTTCCATGTACCTTTTTGCACTGTTGACCCATCCTTGTTTCTCTGTCACATGTATAATGCGTACACTGTAGCAGTCCTAATTCACATGAAGCCAAGCGGTCTTATAAGGGCCTACTGCACCACTGCAAATATGATCTGAGAAACTATAAATCACTTCTAGGTTCCAAAAGCTATTTTGTGGCTTTATCTTAGCTTATCATTTCAATTAATAAAAGCAGTTAACACATTTCAGAGTACATTTTGAAACAAGTTGAGTAAACTTTTCCTGTCCATTGCCAAAATATTTCATAGCAAATTTGGAAGGAAATTCATTTTAATCCTATTTAATTTTGGAGGACTGATCTTGAGGTTTTCTGTCCAGACATCCACATAATTCAGAACTGATTATATTTATACATAGAGAGACAATGTATTAAAGAGGTTGCTTGGTGAGGTAATATGTTTTATTACACCAACTTCCGTTGGTCAAAAAGACAAGTTTTTGAGCTTTACAGAGCACCATCAACTTAAAAATCAGACTTCTGTCTGAAAATGCTTTTCCTTCAGTTATTAAAAGTATCATCTAAGACTGAAAGAGATTAGAGAAAAAGTTTCTCTCTATTTTTGTTCAGTGTATTCACTTTGTGCAATTGCCAGCACTTCTCATAGGGCTGCTGCCCCGGTATAGTCAGATTCTCCAGTTTGTGGAGAACACACAACAACAGGTGAATAACAATATTTTAAAAAACAGGAAAATGTGATTTTTTTTTTAATAAAAAGCACAAAAACTGGAACGGAATGAGAAGCAGGTCAATCACTGAAACTACTTTTAACTGGCTGGCTGAAACTGATTAGATATGCAGCGGATGAAGTGACATTATGAATGGAGGGTCACTAACTGCAAATGTAAGAGAAGTCGAACAGAAAGTGCCTGGCTTCATTTACCATTTAAAGACACGTACGAAAAAAGGGCTCTTGCTTCCAATGGAAGAAACTTACCGAAGTAAACAGGCTTTCCACATATAGGACAATATGAAATCATCTTCAGGGCTCCTCGGCACAGCACACAGCATTGAGCAGAGCTGGTATAAAAGCCGTCTTTTGCTAAAGCAACAGGAAAACCATGGCCAACAGCAAGATGATGACGTGTGGTTTTGAAGCAGGATATTGTGGTTGTAGGTAAATGAGAGCGCTGTAGTGTAAGAAGCTGAGTTCAGGGGCTTTATTACGGGAAGAATTAATTTATCTTTTGGAACCAAAAACACAGACTTTAAGAAACACTTCTTCTCCATCACTAGAAGAGAAACACTGGAACCAGTTTAACTTCACCCCATGTGCAGCACTCACAATATCTGGTGCAGATGCTGCTTATACAAGACTCTTTGATCACAAAAGTGCCTTCTTTGCGTCTTTTGCAGATCTTTTCCCCCAAGGGACGTGAGCGGGAATGTTTACACTGCTATTTTTAGCGCCATACCACAAACCCGTGTCAGTTGACTTGGGTTTCGAGACTCGCTGCCGCCTGGGTTTTTTGCCATGTAGACATACCCTCCTTGGCAGAGCTGAAAGTCCAGCCCTCCGGTCCAGTGTTCGTCTCTCTGGAGTGGGAGGCACCTCTTCCTTTTGCAGCTTCGAAACACAAGTACAGATTTCCCCCCCAAACCAGTTTTGTGTCTAACTTAGGTTATGTCTACACTTGAAAAGTTTTTGCGCTGTCAGTTTCAACGGCGATCGGGAGCCGGTGAAAGAAAAGCGCTGGCGTCAGATCGGGTTTACATTTGCAGCACTTCCATCGCCAATGAGAGCAGCGCACAGAGGGCAGCTACCCCACAGTGCAGCTCTCTCCATTTTGAGGATAGGTCTTGTAGGAAGGGGCGGGGTTGATTGCGGGGCATCCTGGGTCCCTGCACAGCCTCCTCTTCCCAAACACTGATCCACTCCCGTAGCTCAGCATTGCGCCCAGCAAGGGATCCTTTGCTCCGTGGAGCAGGATTTGTCACCTGGCCAGATGATAAATGAGCACTTGCTAAGAAAACAGGAAGGGGAGTTTCAAAGTTCCCAGGGCTTTACAGGGGGCGGGGCAGACGTCTGTTTACCTGGCGTCAGAGCAGCAGAGCTGCTGGCCAGAGTGGTCACCTGGGCACTGTGGGATATCCTGTGGAGGTTAAAAGCTCTGTAAACAGGAAGAACGTGTCTTCACTTGCACATCACCGCAAAAGCATCACCGGTAAGAGCTGTACAGCTCTCATGGAGGTGGTTTTCTTTTTGTGGTGAAACGTCTGAGTTTTACTGCCAAAAGTCATTGGCAAATGTAGACGCTCCCATGTTTTTTGCGCAAAACAGGGACTTTTTCCACTTTAAATGGCAAGTGTAGACATGCCCTAAATGTAATGATTACACCTGGTGCCTGTGTGAACCCCTGATGCACCTCAAACAAACACTATCCATCCAAATCGAAACAGCGGCCCTGCAACATACAGCGAGACAGTGTACCCAGGCAGCACACACGAGACACTGAATTCCCCAATGGCCCTCAACAACCCCTCCACCAACAGCCCTCTGAAAGAAGATGTGTTTGTGTGGTGTGGCAGGGGGATTGACAGATCTGGGCTGAGCCAGGCCACAGTGTTCCAGCTTCACGGGGCTCCTACAGAGTAAAATTGTACAGTCTCCAGAGGACTGTACTGCATTGGTCTGATCCCGGTTATTGGGCTCAATACAGGGAGAACTGGGTGGGGTTTAGTGGCCTATGATGTATCAGAAGTCAGACTAGATGATTGGGTGGTCTCTTCTGGCCTTAAACTCTATGACTATAAGAAACATGATCCAGAGGTTAGGGCACTAGCCCAGGTCTTGGGTTCAAAGCCCTGCTCTGCCACAGATTGACCACGGGCAAGTCACTGAGTGGCTCTGTGCCTCAGTTTCCCCTCTAGCCAATGGGATAATAGCACTGCCCTGCTTCACAGGATATGTTAAAGATTGTGAGACCCTCAGATACTATGGTGGGGGGGGAGGTCAGAGAAGTATCTGAAAAAGACAAAATCCATGGGAAGTGAAATTCAGGGGAATTTTAACCAAAGAATTGTTCTCAGGTTTGTCCAGCTGTAATTTAACTTCCAAACAGGCATCTGTCAGCATCTCAACCTCAGGCGCTGTGAAGTGCCTTAAAACAGTGTGGCAAACTGCACTCACGGTGTTTGCGAGACAGGAAAACGTGACAGGAAGTGAGTGCTCACCCTGCTTCTGACCATTGTTAGCTCACAACTTAACTCTTACGGAGCCTCTGTCTACGGCATTTGCTTGGCGGTTGTCGCTCACTCTGAGCGGTACCTCACCCAGGCAGCACATAGCAGTCAGTTGGCAGGGCCGTCCCGTTAACAGACCTTCCCAGCAAGTCTCAGTCCCGGAAACAAAAGAGAAACAGGAGCATACAGCATTGCTCCAAGCAGGGGATTGTCCAGCAAAGTTCAGTGTCATAACAACGGTTACAAGTTTACCCAGCTCTTGATACCGCTCCTAGAGACAGAAGGCTGGAGTCTCCATTGCCCGGCACCTCACACATTCATTTTACACAAACATTGCCCTGATGTAAATGCTACCACATTAGAACTCTAACATACTGCACCCAATCTGCATTGGCACAAATGACATTACCGACCCAAGCAGCGAAACAATCCCAAAGCCTCGTACGACAGGTTAGAAAAGAAATGAGGACAGTGGTAAAAAATTCAAACATTAGCACTAGGCTTTTACCCTATGGCCGCCAGTGAATCCCATCCAGTCTGACGGCCCTACAGAAGAGTGATTTTTAAGAGCTTGCCAACTTTTTTTAAAAAATTACATTTCAGTCCGATGCACAACATAACACCTAAGATTGTTATATGGGCAAAAGAATAGCCTGAACCAAAACAATCTCTCTTTTGGATCACTCACTGCACATTTGGCAGCATTTTGTGTACAGTTTCACCATCTCTCCTTTGCAGTCAGTTTGTTCCTCTTTTCTGCTTGTGAGAGTGTTTCCGACAGCAGCAGAGGAGAGAAAAGCATTACATATTAACATATGATGGGGAAACCACAAAATGGGGCAAGGCGGCGAGGGGCAGGTGCAATTGCCGAAACTGCTTTAAACTCATTTCTTTAAAACTGACTAGATTTCAAGCTTCCCGTGTCCCTTTAAGCTGTCATAGAATCATAGGGTTGGACGGGACCTCAGGAGGTTATCTAGTCCAACCCCCTGCTCAAAGCAGGGCCAATCCCCCAGACAGATTTTTACCCCAGTTCCCTAAATGGCTCCCTCAAGGATTGAATTCACAACCCTGCGTTTAGCAGACCAATGCTCAAACCACTGAGCTATCCTTCCTCCCTCAAGGCCAAGTCTACATTAAAAACTTTTGGCAGTGTAGTAATGTCCGTTAGGATTGTGGGTTTGCTTGCAACATTTTTATACTGGCAAAAGCACTGCTCGGGGAGTTGGTATAAGTCATACCAGCAAAAGCCAGTATAAGCTGCATCTACATTAGAAGGGTTGGCCAGTATGGCTCTATACTATACCCCTTTTCTAGTGTAAACAAGGCCTTGCTCACTAGTCAGTCCTTAGCAGTGTAAATTTCTGGAGCTGAGTGAAAAGCAAGGGGAAAAAAATCTGCAAATAATCATTAAAAATTCTAAAGGGAATTTTGATCCAACCAGATATTCAACCCTTTTGTATTCCCTTTCCATAAATAGTCAAGTGCTCAAACTCGACTACATGACTACTTGCTAAACCAAAATATTTACCTTAAGTGCTTGAATATACGCTGAAAGTACATTTTGAATTCTATATTCAGTTGTAATAAGCACATTTTGCTCTGTATGGGTTACTTACATAAGTCATATGGTGCTGTTTCTTTATTTTGATTGGATGTCTTGGGTAACTCAACAACATGGTACATTCCACTAATGAAATCATCGAACATATAGTTCTAGCTTCCTGAAGTATCCATTTAATTACAGAAATGACTGCTAAATAAGTTCCAGAAGTTAATTGCATATGTGATAGTGTAAATTGCATATTTGGTGGTAATTTTTGCAGTCTGAACAAAGTGTAGACTAAGAACTGTTCCCCAAATTAGTTTATATATAATTTCTCAAGTCGCAACAAATGTGAGAATTTCACAGTCTGTTCATGGAAAATTCATAAGCAGAAAAAAAATTGATTTCCAGGAAAAATACTGTACTAAATGGCTGATTCTGTACTGAAGGTTTTGTATTAAAAGGAACCATTTGTAATTAAATCTCTTAACAGAATGAGGAAGAACAAGGGCCTTGTCTATATTCAAAGTTGCACCCGTTTAAATAAAAATCTAATTTTAAAATGATTTAGGTAAACTGGTGCAAAACCCTGTGTGGGCACTCTAAATTCAATTTAAACGTGGTTTATATATGGATTTCGGTTAAATCAATATATCAATTTAGTTTAATTCGATTCTTTATTGCATTCAGTTGTATCGATATAATCCAACTTTAAATTGAATTAAGAGTGTCTACACAAGGAGAGTCAACAAACTAATTTAGTTAAATGAGTGAAACTTTGAATTTGCATTGGTTTAAATCCGAAGTAACTCCACTAACTGGTTGAAAATTTAAATAGCAATTTGAGAAAATTTTTGTAAATCTTTAATTCATTTTCATTTGAAATGGCACAAAATGTTGAGCGCCTGAAATTTTCTGTGAAACAATTTAGTCAGAGTTCGAGCTGGTTAGAAAAGGGATTTTCCCTCTTGTGACAAACTTTTAGAGTTTGAAACTTTTCCCTCCCAAATCTGGACAAAAAGTCAAAATTTGGAAATATTTCACAAAATGAAATTCTGAAAAAAATTCATTCTTCGAGTGCTTGCTCATGTTGATTCCAAGTAAGGGGGGAGGGATTGCTCAGTGGTTTGAGCATTGGCTTACTAAACCCAGGGTTGTGAGTTTAATCCTTGAGGGGGCCACTTAGGGATCTGGGGCAAAATCAGTACTTGGTCCTGCTAGTGAAGGCAGGGGGCTGGACTCAATGACCTTTCAAGGTCCCTTCCAGTTCTAGGAGATGGGATATCTCCATTAATTTTTTTAAGTAGGTGTGAGTGCACCGCATGCACAGTCATTGGAAGATTTTTCCCCTAGCAGTATCCGTCAGGTCAGCTGTGGAGCCTCCTGGAGTCGCGCCTTCATGGCGGTGTATATAGGTCCCCGCCGACCCGTCGCCTCTTCAGTTCCTTCTTACCACCAGTGACGTCATTTGAGCAGCTCTTCTCTTGCTACGGCAAGCAATCCCCTCCTGGACTCTTTCTAGTCGTATCTGTACATAGTTTAAAACTTAGTATTAGTTAGTTCAAGTAGTTCTTAGTTAGTTAGATAAGTTTCAGTTCGGCGTTCCCCACACCATGTTTCCCCTCCCGGGGACTGGGGCATGCCTCTCTCTCAAGGGTTTAAGCCATGCGGGTTCTGTCTGAAGCCTATGCCAAAGGGAGACCCACGTGACTCCTGTTTAAAGTGTTTGGGGGAAGCCCATCAGACTGAGAAGTGCAAAATCTGTAGAGGCTTCCACCCAAGGACTAAGAAGGAGAGGGACTTGAGGCTGAAACTGCTCCTCATGGAGTCAGCCCTTCATCCCCAGCCGGCACAGGCTTTGTCCCCCAAACCCAGCACTTCGATGTGAAGCACGCCACCCTCAGTAAGAGAGGCCATGGCGCCGAGAAAGGACTCGGGCTCCAGGGACCCTCGGCACCAGCACTTCCCGGCGCCGAAGACCTCCTCCAGTGCGAGTGCCCAGCACCACTCCCATTCGCCAGTGCCGCACAAAAGAAAGAATACTGACAGAGGTCGCTCTCCCAGTAGAGCAGTGGAACAAGGAGGCACCAGCGGGGTGCGTCCCATGCTGGGACACCCTGCTCCAGCTCCGACTCAGCCAGCACCATTGACTCTGGCCTCACAGCGAGGTCCGTCGAGTCTGGTTCTAATGAAGTCCCCAATGTGGGAGTCTCGGGAGGAAGACTTAGACCGTCCCTCCACGCCAGACAACTTTGAGACGGCTAGGGACCACATAGCAATGACAATGCAGTCCCCTGCATAGGCACCGGCACCACAAAGAAGCACTGTGTCCTCTAGGGGCAAGCCAGCGATGATGTGGCACTGCTTGCCCGCACCTCCGCACTACTTCTATGCAATGTCTTGCCCCACACTGCCTTGGTCGCCAGGTTTGGAGTACTCATTGGACTCGGAGGCGGACTCGTACACCTCTAGGCAAAGCCGGCACCGCTCCAAACAAGAGGGAGGGCAGCCATTGCCAATGATGTCATGGCCACCGCAGTGGCAGGCACCAGCTTACTGGCCCTTCTGGACCCGGGCCTACCACCAAGCCCAAGGGCTGGGGTCCAGATCCTAGTCAGTGATTTTAGAGGCACGGGCCCCTCCATCATCAACATCTGTAGCCTGGGAACCTCCATGGGGACAAGAGATGGAAGGACCATCTACTATACCCGCCCTTCCCTTTTGTAAATGTAAGTAGAGTCAGGATGAGCTCTATCCTGACATCTGGTGGTGAATTGTGGCAAGTTGTGGAAAAGAACTTCAAGGGCTGGTCTTGTTTGCATAGTCACACCCACCCCGCCTAGCATGAGCCCACAGCCGCCCAGATGGTCACTTTGGCTGCTGTGGGATCCCCAGTTTCCCTGTTACTGGGGCAGGAAGAATAAAGTGTTGTTACCCTGATTATGTGAATCAAGGCCAGTGGAACTGTTTTATGACAGAGGGACTCACCATCAACTAAGTAGCACTCGCTAGACAAGGGACATGGGTTCCAAAACCCAGTGAATTGAGAGAGGCTGGGGACAGGTATTTGTACTTGATGGTTTGGGCCCCTTTTAAGGGCCTGAAACACTAATTGCACCTCTTCCTCTTCTCTCCACTGTTGAACAGCAGAGCTAATCTTGATTCCATTAAGAGTCTAGTTACAGGCTGCTGTGCTGAATTCACTTTGGGCCAATGGTGCACCAGCACTGGGGTTCCCCTACTATGAGCTGAAATCACTAAAGAGCTAGAATTACTAAGAGCTGAGATCACTGAGTACTGTGTTAACTAGTGGGGGAGCCTGAAGATATATTGCTAAGCGGCTGGCAGAGCGGAGCAGTTTGCGGGATGGTTGGAGCGGCCCACGGGACAGCGAGTGGACCGGAGCGGAGCAGTTTGCGGGAGGGCTGGAGCGGCTCATGGGATGGCTGGTGGGCTTGTGGTGAAGGCTGCAGCAGAACCCCACGGAGAGGCGGGGGGGTAAAACTCTGCAGTTAAAATTTTGAACTCTGGGGCTGCACTAACCAGGGACAGAGACTTTTGGGGTGTTGGACTTTTGGGACTTTGGGGTGATCTTTCGGGTTGTTGGACTTAAGACCCCGAGGGGAAAAGCATACTGCCAAACTTACTTGGGGGTGGGTCTTTTGTTCATGGTTTGTGTTATGTATCCTGTTTGTGGTGTTTCCCCAACATAATGCAGCATTCTTTCCCTCCTTTATTAAAAGGCTTTTGCTACACTCAGACTCTGTGCTTGTGAGAGGGGAAGTATTGCCTCTTAGAGGCGCCCAGGGGGTGGTATGTAATTGTCCCAGGTCACTGGGTGGGAGCTCGAGCTGGTTTTACGTTGCGTTATTGAAACGGAACCCGTAGATACTGAACCCAGCCCTTGTTGCTGCCAACTCAGACGGGCAGAAGGGTTACATAAACAAGGTCCTGCAGAAGGTCAGAAGGGAGGTAGCATAGGCGCCGACTCCATGGATGCTCCAGCCATGGAGGACCCACGGAGAAAAATTAGCAGGTGCTCAGCACCCACCCACAGCCAAGCTCCCCCCTCTCCCTTCCCGCCCCCCAGCACCTCTTCTCTGGCGGCAGCCCCTCTGATCACTCCTCCCACTCCCTGCAAGCATCTCCTTCCCTCCGTTAAACAGGTCAGCTCTGGGAGGGAGAGGGAGGAGCGGGGACACAGCACACTCGGGGGAGGGGGCGGAAAGAGGCGGGGAAGAGGTGGGGCGGGGGCTTGGGGGAAGGGGTGGAGAGAGGGCAAGGCAGGGGTAGAGCAGGGGCAGGAAGAGGCGAGGGGGGAGGGGACTTGGGGGAAGGGGTAGAGTGGGGGTGGGGCCTGGGCGGAGTGGGAAGTCGACATCTATGGGAGGTAGCATCTATGATCTTAATAGCACCAGCGTGGCCTCGCCAGCATTGGTTCACCAAGCTTCTAGACCTGTAAGTGGACACGCCAATAACCCTGCCCCTGGTCCCAGACTTGATCACGCAGGACCACGGCCGCCTCCAGCATCCCAATGTCCAGTCTCTCCATCTCACGGCATGGAAACTCCATGGCTAAATCCCTCGGAGCTCACCTGCTCAGACCCTGTTAGAGAGGTCCCCCTTAGCAGCAGGAAGCCCTCCACTAGGGCCACCTATCTGGCCAAGTGAAAAAGATTCTCCATTTCGACATTACAAAACCACACTCCACCTTTACAGATATCAATTCCGTTTATCCTGGACTATTTGCTGCATCTAAAACAGCAAGGTCCATCAGTATCATCAATAGAAGTGCACTTGGCAGCTATCTCGGCTTTCCACACTGGTTCAGCTGGTCGGCCAGTTTTCGCGAACTCCATGGTGGGCCACTTCCTCTAAGGATTAGATAGGCTGTACCCTCAAGTAAAACATCCAATTCCCCCATGGGATCTCAAGCTTGTGCTCTCTAGACTGATAGGACCTCCTTTTGAGGGGGGATAGCTCAGTGGTTTGAGCATTGGCCTGCTAAACTCAGGGTTGTAAGTTCAATCCTTGAGGGGACCATTTAGGGAACTGGGGTAAAAATCTGTCTGGGGATTAGTCTTGCTTTGAGCAGGGGGTTGGACTAGATGACCTCCTGAGGTCCCTTCCAACCCTGATACTCAATGATTCTATGAGCCTTTAGCAACATGCTCCCTCCTTTACCTTTCGTGTAAAGTAGCGTTCTTGATAGCTATAACTTCTGCCAGGAGGGTGTCTGAGCTTAAGGCCTTAACCTTGGAGGCCCAATACATGGTCTTTTATAAGAACAAGGTGCAGTTGCAACCACACCCGGCCTTTCTCCCAAAGGTAGTTTCGCAATTCCATATAACCAGGACATCTTTCTTCCTGTGTTCTTTCGTAAGCTGCACACTAGAAACAGGGAATGAATGCTCCACTCCCTGGATGTCAGATGAGCATTAGCCTTCTACATTGAAAGAATGAAGCCATTTCGAAAATCAGCACAAATATTCATTGCAATTGCGGAGCATATGAAGGGACTTCCAGTCTCGTCCCAAAGGAACTCTTCTATAGCACCCTGTATTCGGGCGTGCTATGACTTGGCAAAGATACCTCCCCCAGCGCTGATGGCACACTCCACAAGGGCGCAGGCATCCTTCATGGCGTTCCTGGCACAAGTTCCTATCCAAAATATCCGCAAGGCAGCAACGTGGTCATCAATCCACATCTTTTCATCGTACTAAGCCATTACAGCAGGGCAGATACGATGCAGCTTTCGGCAGAGTGGTGCTACAATCAGTGATTCCATGAACTACGAACCCACCTCCTAGGTAAGGCTTGGGAGTCACCTACTTGAAATCAACATGAGCAAGCACTCGAAGAAGAAAAACAGTTACCTCCCTCTCGTAACTGTTGTTCTTCGACATGTATTTCTCGCATCCATTCCCAGTACTCCCCTCTGTCAGAGTACTCCAGCAAGAAGGAACTGAAGAGGCAGCGGGTCGGCAGGGACCTATACACACCTCCAGGAAGGTGCGACTTGAGGGGGCTCCACAGCTGACCTGACGGGTACCACTAGGGGAAAAACCTTCCAACAACTGTACACACGGGGCATGCACTCCTATTTGGAATCAACATGAGCAACACATCTTGAAGAACAACAGTCACGAGAGGTAGGTAACCGTTTTATTCTGGGTAAATTTGAAACAGTTTGGTTTGATAAGTTCAAAATGTTTCATTTGGTTTCTGACCATTTTACATTTTTTAATTTTTTTATATAAAAAAGTAAATTTCAAAATAAAAAATTGAAACTTTTTATTCTGAAAATGTCAAAACAGGATGTTTCAACATTTCCAAAACTTTTCCAATTTTTTAAAAGGAATTTCATTGAAAATGACAGATTTTGCAAAAAGAAGATGGTTTAGTTGAAGTATCATTTTCCAGTGGAAAATTGTTTTGACAAAAAATGTCCAAGCAGCTCTACTGAGAACATTTAGAGTCAGAAACCTGTCAGAATAGAAAGTGTGTTCTTTTCCATTTGAAATGAAGAAGAATTATGACATTTTTAATGGTTAAAAATATTTAATTTTGGTGGGAGAACCTCACATTCTCATTTTCCCCCCTTTTGAAGAAATTGTAAAAGTTAGAGAACATTTTAGTTTGAAGAAATCTGAATGTTCTTATAAAGCATTCCTCATTCTTCAAAGCCCAGAGTTTTGCTAAAATATGGTTTGGAGCTTGAGTTCGGAGGATGAGGTCACAATATTAGGAGCAGTGTCCATTTTCTGTAATTTCCAGAGATTTCAATGAGAGGCACAGGGATGAAAATGGTAGCTGGTGGCAAAACTAAAGAGCATTCCAAGAAAAAAAGATATTAGTCTCCTGGTCCATATTTTACTTTCTACAATTCTCTAGTGAAACAGTTTAGCTAAATTCAGACTGGATATGGTTTTAGCCAAGTGATTGTTTTTTGTGGAGCGTTTTGAAGACAAGGAACATCCTTTCATCCTGTCACAGTCACTTGAGCCGTGTGCATGTAAGAGCCAGCAGAGGTCCGTTTGAGCGTAGCTGGTCTGTGGCTGGCCAGAGAGATCAGAAATCCTCCTGCCTCCAGACCATTTCTAGTTTTGCCTACAGAGAAGCAAAACCTCAGGGCCTCGGATCAAAGAGGAAGGTGACATTTTAACAGGTAAATATTTTGTTAGAAAAAGTGCTGAATGTATTTTGGCAGCCCACAGCTCCTCCACTCCTGGGATGCTGGCTTGATTGATGTGCACAGCTGAGACGAAAGGCTAACAGCCTATTGCTTTAGAGTTTCCAGGCTGTTGCCTGGAAACATCACCTTTGTTGTTTCTCCTTTCTGGCAGCCCTTAGCTCTAGGAATCCGGAGCTATTTACCTGACACATGGCTCAGAGGAGACCCTGTGGGCCTGTTAAGTGGTGGTCCCCCTTATTCTTAGCAGGCCACAGCTCCAGCACTCCCTGGTTCCTGAGCAGATACATGGCTAAGCCAAGACACTAATGTTCTGCAGAGCAGATTCTCCTTCCCATAAACCAAGAGCTCTAATATTTACCGAGCTGCTATTACCTAATAACGTACTGGGCTTCTGAGAACCAGAGGCAATATGGAGGCAGATGCTGGTTGGCCACAGCAGTCAGTCAGCTAGCAGCAGTGCATGGGGGTCTTTAGCTATCGTGTGCCAAGACTTCTCTCACGCTTCCTTTTCTTATGCTGACATATGAGAAGAAGAAGACGAGTACAATTACATCGTGTCAGACCTCTTGTTCAAAGATCCCCCTTTGCTCTCTGGACAGTAAGGGCCAGATCCGTGGCAGGTGTAAATCAGTGTAGCGCTGCTGACTTCAGTGGAGTTGCCCTGGTTTGCACCAGCCGAGAATCTGGCCCTTTGTATGCCTCACAACACCCATCTGAGGTTGCTCTGAAATACAGAGCAAAACCAACAGGATCGTGCCCTAGCACTTGGCATTTCCAGGCGATTCAGCTGCAGAAGCAGCACCATCTTCGAAAGGAAGCAAACAGAATGACCTGATTGTAACCTATAGGACTAGGGTAGTATCCCTTGAAGTAATTTGTGAGCCCGACTGTGGTGCTCACTGTGTTGTAGGTTTTGGAAGCTGACAGAAGCCAGTCAGAGCCCTGTGTATGTATAGCTAGTGTGCGTTTACTAAACACCGTTATTTGGGACCCAGCTGGGCTTGTGTGTTTTTTGCCACCTTGTTTTAGTTGTGTAAAGAGGAAAAAACACAACACTGATGTACAAAGGATAAACTCCAGAGCCTGGGACAGCAGCTAAGTCTGAGCAAATGGGCTTTGCCTTATGTGACTGTAGGATGAAGACCTCAGCTCCTATTGACCAGGCTGCAACTTCTAGTACAAGCCCTTCCAACCTGCTTCTCCACATCAGCACCACCATGGCCCACATGGGATTTTGGCTCCATAGATGGGAGCACAGTCCTGGGGACACTGAACAGAGATTCTTCGTGGTGCAGAGAGATTACACAGCTCCCTCCAATGTGGATTTCGGAGGGGCCCAAGATTAGGTAGGATGGCTCCGGACTTGGCTCTTGTTGTTATAGCGTTTGGGGCGGTAGGAGGGGTCTAGCAGTAGAGTTTTGAGTGTCTATGGTTGTGCCAGTCCTTGAGTCCTTGGTTCCCCTCCCCAGCTGCAGTGTGGCAGTAAAAGGAGCAGAGGAATTCATTCAAGCCATGATGTTCAAAAGTGGCCTAATTCTAGGTGCCTGAATTTAGACATCTACGGTTAAATTCCGGCCTTAGTGAAGTCAATGGGAGTTTTGCAGTAGACTTCAAAGAGGCCAGAATTTCACCTCAGGGCATGATTCTTAGAGCTACTAACCATGCATAACTACATTTGAAGTCAATGCGGGGAAGGGGGTGGGAGTGGGGGAAGCAGGTATGCAGATTAGTGGGCAAATTAGCCGCCTTTTTCTGCAAGAGGGTGAATTCCATGTCTCATGCTTCAGACTCAGACATGACATAATACGCAAGATTCTTGCTATGCCGTCTATTGCACTCTCTATCAGTCTGCTCTTCCAGATGTCAATTTGAGCAAACATGCTGACAATAATCAGTTTCCCTTTTAAAATGAAAAAGCCTGCTGGCAAAATGAAACATTTCCCTTTTTAAAACAAAGAGAGGGATGTGGGGAAAAGGCAACAACAACAAAAGAAACCAAAGAAAAGAAGCCAGCTAGACCCAACAAAACTTTCAAAACCCACGCTGGCATAATTTATGCCCCTTTTAAAATAATATTAATTTTTAAAAATGGACTCTGGCCAATTACTAACAATCCCTTTTGAAATTCAAAGCCACGCTGGCACGCTATAAAAATTCCACACTAGACCAAATATTATGCAGGCACCAAAGCGACATGTCTTGTTTTAAGGGGAGGGAAAGGCATTCTTTCTAAAGGCAAGTTTCTGGGCTGAAGGAATGAGAGATAAAAACACTTTGCAAAGTCCAGCTGCAATTGGCGAACCTTTGTAGAGACAGTTAGAGCGTTTTAAAACGGTTCCAAAAATTTGATTTTTAAAATGTTTTAAACTGTTTAATGTAAACAAAGGAAGGTAAATACCCAAAAGACCCCTGAGGCATTTACATTGTAAACTCGACAGCAGGGCCCATCTTTTTGTTGTGTGTTTGTACAGCGCCAGCCATTGCAGAGTCCTGGTCCCTGACTAGGGCTAAAGCTGTAACGGTTTCACTGAAATCATTATTTGAAATGGGGATTTAGTTAAAGTGGTGCAAAACACTTCTTAATCTGGTTTCTGTACTTGTCTGGCCCACATCACCATTGGATCCGAGCACCTTGCTGTCTTTAATGCATTTATCTTCCCAACTCCCCTTTGAGGTAGGGCTGGGCTGTTGTCCCCATTTTACAGATGGGGAACTGAGGCACAGGGAGGTTAAGTGAGTTGTCCCTGGTTACCAGGTAGTCTGTGGCAGAGCCTGGAGCTGAACCCAGGTCCCTTAAATGCCAGGCAAGTGCCCTACCCATTGCACCATCCTTCCTCTCCTGTTAAGGCAAGTTAGCTTAATTCAGCAAGAAATTGACTTAAGATGAATCAGTATCAGCTAGGGTGAATGGATTTAGGACAGCACTTTCAAACCAATTTAACTACATCGATTTAAAAGCACCCCTTTAGTCAGACTCATGCACCTTGCCGTATAGACAAGGCTCCTTGTTTTCCTTCTCACTGGCTCATTCCCATCTGAGAACTGTTACCTGACTCCTCAGAGCCATTGTCTCTGGGTATTCTACCGTTTTTGGGATGCTACTGTTCAGACAGCAGGGGAGCTCAAACGGCTCATGGCGTCTTTGAGGGGTTCTCTGGGTGACAGGCAGGTTTCCTGTTCTTACAGCGACTCAGATTTAAAGAGACAAGCTCATATTCCCCTGCCCCAGCCTGCACTATATAAAACTGGCAACATTTATATTAAATATTGTCCTCCCAAGGCTGAGCAGAGTTGACCTTCACCCTTTGGTGGGCCAAGTCTGACAATTGCAGGAAAATTCCTACCATCACTCTAGCCCCAGACAGCTCCACCAGTGCTAGCAATGGGTGGGAGCTTTAGTGCAGACCAGCTGACAGCATTTGTATCATAGAATCCTGCTTCCAGCACAATGTAATGACAGAAGCATTGGCAACTGGGCTACATTAGCATCCAGTTGTCAGCACGAATGGAGCCTTTTCCAATGCTGCAGCAATGGTAGGGACGCTCCCTAAAATGGTCGGTGGAGATAAGCTATTGTGTCAGACTCTCTGCACACTCAGGCAGCAGAGATGCTCTTGCGCAGGGGTCACAGTCTGAAAGACGTTAGGGCAGTTAAGGGTTAGAATCTGAGACTGAGGTTAGGGGAGTTAGGCCACAAACGCTAAGTAATTTCAATAGAAATTGTGCCTCTAAATCTCCTAGGTAGCTTTAAAAACCCCAGTCTTTGTGCTTCATAAAAATCATAGCTTGGATTCTGCAGCTTCCTACTGCACTGAGAAGAGGTAGCCACTTCCCCAGCCTCCGCATAAAAGCAGTGACAGTTCGACAGCTGATATTTTCTCTGCTGCAACACACCCCTCATGTTATGCAGAATCTCTACTCTGTTGTCCAACTAGATAATCCATTTTAATCAAATGCACATCAATACTGTCAAGTACACGGGACAGGATGGAAATCCAGTAGTCGGAACAGCACGCTGTGTGCCTGACCTAGCACAGCTCCATGGCACAAAGAGGCTGATCATTTAATCTCCAACTCTAATTCTGTCTTCATCCCTTCGTTAGGATCTGGATACCAAGACAGTTGGACTGCAGTGCCATAAATATTCACGCCCTTTTATACATAACAGCTCTTTGTTTCTGTCTGCACCTGCTTCATTATTCCATTTCATTAGCTCCAGTTTTAATGCGAACCCGCTGTTGCCTTTCTAATTACCAGTACATGCTTGCTTATGACTTGGATGCTCAAACTTGACCATGGTAGCCTGTTAGATCCTAAACCAAATGAAGTAATGGAAGTCTTCCCATTGACTTCAGTGGGCTTTGGATCAGGCCGTTTGTCCCTTTTGGGGCCCAACCAACAATGATGGAACTGTCACATAGAGCTGGGTGAGTACCTGATTTTTTGATTTGCTGACAATTCCCACCTCTACCCCCCTCCCTCCAAAAAAAAGAAAAAGAAAACAATTGTTTTAGGAGTACTTGTGGCACCTTAGAGACTAACAAATTTATTTGAGCATAAGCTTTCGTGGGCTACAGCCCACTTCTTCGGATGCTGTAGCCCACGAAAGCTTATGCTGAAATAAATTTGTTAGTCTCTAAGGTGCCACAAGTACTCCTGTTCTTTTTGTGGATACAGACTAACACGGCTGCTACTCTGAAAATTGTTTTAGGCTGAACCAAAAATGAACATTTTTTAAAAAAATTTCTGCAAATCGAAAAAATATGTGTCAGATTGAATAAAACATTTTGGGCCTTTTTAAATATTTTTAAACAATTTAAATAAAAATATAGCAAATTCTGAAACAAAGTTGTTTTGAATCGAAAAATCAATGTTTTGTTTTGAACGTTTAGAAACAAAATGTTTTAATTTGGGGGGAATTTATTTTGAGGGTGTTTTTAACCAAAGCAATTTGGTGAAATCACTAGACGTTTTGGTGCCACGGAATCTCTTTTTTTTGCTGAAAAAAAAGTTGTGTTAGGAAAGTTTTGCCCAGCTCTGCCTTTATTCATAGTCCAGAAGGACCCGTCATCATCTAATCTGATCTAGCAAAGTTCACAGAACTTCCCCCACAATAATTCCTTTTAGAAAAACATCCAATCCTGATTTTAAATGGTCAGTGGTGGAGAATCCATCATGGCCATTGGTAAATTGTTCCAATGATTAGTTACTCTCACCATTAAAAATGTGTGCCCTATTTCTAGTCTCCATTTGTTTAGCTTTAACTTCCAGAAACTGGATCATGTTATACCGTTCTCTACTAGTCTGATGAGCCCATTATTAAATATTTGTTCCCCGTCTAGATGCTCTGTGATCAAGGCACCCCTTAACCTTCTCTTTGTTAAGCTAAATAGATTGATCTCCTGGAGTCTCTCGCTATAAGGCAGGTTTTCTAATCCTTTAATCATTCTCATGACTCTTCTCTGAACCTCTCCAATTTATCAACATCCTTCTTGACTTGTGGACACCAGAACTGGACACAGTATTCCAGTAGTGATCACACCAGCACCAGATACAGAGGTGTAAAATAACCTCTCTAGCCCTACTTGAGATTCCCCTGTTTATGCATCCCAAGATCTTATGGCCCCAGCACCACACTGGGAGATCATGTTCAGGCCCATGACTGGAGTACCACTATTGAGGGCTATAGCTAGTTCTGGAATGATCGGTATGGGGGGAAAGGAGGAGGCGTCACACTGTATGTCAAAAATGTTTACACTTGCTCTAGGGTCCAAGAGGAAGTGAGCGACAAACCTACTGAGAGTTTCTGGGTGAGTGCTGTAGGGTATGCACACCCCATGCCCCTTTCGGGGCGGGACGGGGTTGTGATACCACCGCCGTTACAGTCTCCCTGACAGCCTCTAGGCAGAAAGCGGCCAGAGTGACTTTTAGCAGCCTTTATGTTCAGGATAGCCTAGTGACCTTAAGTAGTGTGTCCAATTTTGGTCACCGCTGTTTTGAAAGGATGTAGACAAACTGGAAAGGATCCAGAGGCGAGTGACAAAGATGATCAAAGGAACGGAATACAAGCAAAGACTGAAGGAACTGGGTATGTTTAGTTTGGAAAAGAGGAGATTAAGGGGGGGGAATATGACAGTGGTCTTCGAATACTTGAAAGGCTGCCATAAAAAGATGGAGAAAAGTTGTTTTCTCTTGCCACAGAGGGCAGGACAAGAGGCAGTGGGTTCAAACTACAGCATAGCAGATTTAGATTAAATCTCTGTAAAAGCTTCCTAACTGTATGCACAGTAGGACAATGGAACAGATGCCTAGGGAGGTCATGGAAGCACTTTCCCTGAAGGTTTTCAAAAGGAGGCTGGGTAGCCATCTGTTTTGGATAGTTTAGACACAATAAACCCTGCATCTTGGCAAGGGGTTAGGCTAGATGACCCTTGCGGTCCCTCCTAATCCTGTGGTCTGTGATTCTCCACCCTCACAACCAAATCTTTTTCAGAGTCACTGCTTCCCAGGACAGAGTCCCCTGTCCTATAAGTCTGGCCTACATTCTTTGTTCTCAGATGGATACAATTAGCCATATTATGTGCTTGCACCCAGGTTTCCATGTGACGTAGATCGTTTTATCAATGATGATTTTGTTTTCTTCCAGGTCATTGATAAAAATGTTAAATTGCATAGGGCCAAGAACCAATCCCTACAGAACAACACTAGAAACATACCTGCTCACTGATGATTTCCTGCTTACAATTACATTTTGAGACCTATCAGTTAGCCATTTTTTAATGCAGTTAATGTGTGCCATGTTAATTCTATATCTTTCTAGTTTTTTTAATCAAAAGTTCATGTGGTACCAAGTCGAATGCTTTACCGAAGTCTATTATGTCAAAGCTATTTGCTTTATCAACCAAATCTTATAAAATCTCATAAAAAACATACCAGGTTAGTTTTATAGGATCTATTTTCCATATACCCAGGTTGATTTGCATTAATTATATTACCCTCCTTTAGTTCTTTTTTAATCGAGTCCCATATCAGTTGATTCATTATCTTGCCCAGGATCTATGTCAGGTTGACAGGCGTATAATTACTAGGGTCATCCCCATTTATTCTTTTAAAAATTGGCATAGCTTTAGCTTTCTTCCAGTCTTCTGGAACCTCTGCAGTGCTCCAAGATTTATTGACAATCACCGTTAATGGTCCAGCGAGCTCCTCTGCCACCTCCAGAGACACTAGTGGAATGGAAAGAGTGTTATCACCATATGATGAGAATGCATCATGTATTTTTTTCCCCAGATAGAGAACAGAAATGATTATTGAACACTTCTGTCTTTTCCATACTATTTTGAATAATTCTACCATTTCCATCTAGTAATGAACTAATACCATTGACAGGATTCTTTTTGTTCTTGATATATTTAAAAAAAATTCTTCTCATTGTTTTTAACTGTGCTGGCCATAGGGTCTCCTTATGTCCCTTGGCTTCCCTTATCAATTTCTTACAATTCCTAACTTCTGATTTATATTCATTACTATCAACTTCCCCTTTCTTCCATTTGCTATTTTTTTTTTGCAGCTGCCATCACTTCCCCTCTAAACCAGTTTTTTTTTTTTAACCAGCACAGCCATCTGCCTCATTTGTGGGATTGTGGCTTTTGGGGCATCTAGTAAGGTGTTCTTAAATCATTCCCAATTGTCATTGACATTTTTCTGATTAAATTCTTCCTCCCAGCTGATTTGGCTCAATATTTCTACTTTCTTCTACAAGGGACAATGACAAATAGTGGACTGATGGGACACCATCATAGCCTGTGCCTACGCCTTTTGTGAGGACGTTCTATTGCTTGAACTGAAACAGAAAACCTGGTCTAAGATGTCAAAAAAAAAACCAGTCTGTCTCTTCTTCTGCCTTATTAAAGAAAAATTGAACTAGCTGTTTCTTGGGCAGCTCCACTGTTATGAGACAACAGTATAGCTGGTTGAAAGGTTTTGAATTAAAAGCATTCTAGTTGGGAAATGGTCTTTTTACAAAATCAAAAATTTTCCTTAAAAATGTCTTCTAAATTTTTCACATTTTAAAAAAAATTATATCTTTTAAAAATATTGATCATTGATCACTTTTATTTTGTCCTTTTCCTTTTATCTCAATCCTTTCTTTTGCCTTTGTACAGCACCTAACACACTGTGGGTGCTACCAGAAAAAAAATCTATTCTATTATTCCAAAAAATGCTATAATCCTAAACTTCTGGGGCAGGAAGGCTGTCTTTTTGCCTATACAGTGCTGGGCATATCTACAGTATGTAGCTAGGTGTATAATAAATAAGAGTAATTAAATCAGTCTTCCCTCCTCCCCCATACACACCAAACACCGACTATAGAGTACAAGAACAGACTCTTGGTAGTGTTTGCTAGGAATTACAGTGCACTTTACGAGAATACGGCAGTTTAGACTAATCCTAAGAACTAATGCTTCCATAAAATACACATTTATCTCACTGTATTATTGACCCTACAGTGATCTCTTGCTATGTTTTGCCTTTCCTAGAATGTACTGTCCTGGCAAGCTGATATCGATGCACTGAGATACGTTCTTCCTTTTTCACTTAAACCGTTCGCAGATCATTTTTCACTGCACAAATCTCTGGAGATCAACATCCTCTTAAAATTAAAGCCTCTTACATTCTTTCTTTTAACGAAGTGTTTAGCCTAGGGGCTCCCACTTACCGTGAGTACTTTATTTCAGAATCGGATATGAGTGATGTCTTTTTAAGTGACCCTTTAAACGTGTACTACCATCTCGTTATTCAGACTCCCTACTAACTACAGGAGTCTGATTCCCCTGCTAGTTAATCTTCTAGCTGCTATGCCCTTGTAATAGAGTGGGCTGTCCCTTTAAGGGCCAGGCAGCCTGGGGCCAGCCAATGCTGTTCAGAAGCAAAGCCCCTTTAAGAACAGGTGTTTAGGCTGGAGAGAGGGGGTAATCAGACCCTGCTGAGAAGGGGTCAGGAGATTCCTAGAAGGACTGAGCTCAGCTGGGGGTGGAGAGCTAGAGGAAGCAGACTGGCTCCTAGGCACATGTCTGGGAAGGAGGACTGGGGAATTAGCTTTATTTTGTGTTACTTTGTGAGGTGTTTGTTTAAATAATAAATGAATTGCTGAGGAAAAGGGCCTGATCCAGCCTCTGGGTAGGGCGTCAAGCCTTCCTGGGCCGGCACGACAGGCCAGCAGCTTACAGGCAATCTCTCTGTCCTTTCAGGGAGATTGCTTGGTAGCTGCAGGGGGTGAATCATGGAGTATAGGCACCCTGCTTTGGCGAAAAGGTTATTCTCTTTTGATCTAAAGTGCATCCAGATGCCACAATTAGTGGGGTCTTTCGGATGCCAGTAAATACCATAAGCAATGTCGCAATGATGACAGTGGTGGTGATACTTGTCTGATGGCCTTATCAGTGGGGAGGGGGGTGGGAAACAGGGGGTTACCATTGCAAACGCGGTTCTTCAGGCGTCTTTCCTCTGCTCAGTCACACTTGAGGGACGTGCTGCAGGAATCTTCTGGAAAGCAGAGCCCATTACGGCTGCTCAAGCACCTTCTCCTGG